>NC_051189.1:108408502-108711533 GCF_015220075.1 Falco rusticolus | reverse complement strand
CAAAAATCAAATTTGTGAACCGCTTGCTGATTTGAGGCATTTTCCCTGGGTGTCTCTGAAGGGGAAATGACAGCAGTGGGTCGGGCTACCCAGACCCACAGAGCTGCTGTCACAGATGCCAGAATTCCTAAGTGCAGTTGTGGGTGACTCAGGGGTCTCCAAGGACTCCCAATTGTAAATGCTGACATTGATATATGGGTCATCTTCCACTCCAGAAACACTGTACCAAGTGACAAGCTTCATACAGCCCAGAAATGTTGCATGAGTCAGGAAATACCTTGGGGCACATCTGGCATCGAGGGAAAGCCAAAGGGAAGATGTTTAACCATCTCTCTGGCTTTCTACCAAGCTGGGATGAGCAGTACAGAGTGGCCAGTGTGCATGGACGCAGGCCTGCTGAAATCAGTAGAAAAATGCTCAAAAGTGTTCATTTTTATTTTTTTCCTTCCCAAAGTGCATTTTGGGGTCATCGCTTCATTTTTCAGATTACTGATTTCTGTCGCTCGGGGAAATCCTTTGTTTTCAAGAAAATTGGGAGATATTTAGAGTGCTGATTTCCAAGCAGATCCTCTCCAGAGGTGAAGGAGATGAGAAGAGCCTCACGGTGAACGTGAGCAGAGCCTGCAGAACTCACAGCATCCTTTTCAGCAGATACTCTGATGCTAAGTGTAGAGGGGCTCCTAGTCTGGGGACCCCAATTTAGAAAGAAATTGAAACACACTTTGGTGAGATGCATTTATAGGGATCTGGCCCAATCCCAGCGTACTCAGCAGATTCCCAGGATGTCCCAGCATCTCTCAGAGCTCCTATGGTCACCTGCTTTAGCACCATGTCAAAACCAAAAGCGGGTTTGTGCTCCCACCGAAGGAAATGCTGATTCAACACGGTTCTGCTCCCTTGAGCAAAGCAGGGCCATTTGCATTGCTTACTCTACCAGGATATCTGGAAACACGAAGCTGTGAAACAATTAGGGTTCCTTAAGAGAATCAGCCAGCAAAACAAACACCAAATGTTTGGGAAAGCAAGAGCAGCTACGTCCCATGGCACGCACACAGCTAACAGGGAGCCTATCTGCTGTGTTTTTCAGGACTAAACACGACTAAACACCATAAATGCAGCAGGGAAATAAGTTTTGATCCTGCTCTGTGGTGTTATTATGGGTGGAGGAACATGAATCCAGAACTGCTGAAGTCCCAGTTGACAGTGATGCAGAGTGGTACATTGTCGTGGTGGTGAGGAGGCATCTTGCTAGCTTGGCAGCCTGGAGAGCCGTAACTCATCTCTTCATCTGCAGGCAACAGCTGCCAGAAGTGAATTCCACTTAATCCTCCCATCCCTCTCAAAAAAACCCCTTCAAACAAGGCAGGGGAGCCCTTACAAACTCTGGTACCTGTGACTGGCTGTAACATCGTCCCGCTTGGCCAAGCCATCCTCCAGCCCTTCCTAGTCCAGCTGCTGTAGAGCTCTGGGGGACTGGGAACATCCTACTCACCTTGATGGACCAGCCCTTCCTTACGGAACCTTGCCCTGCCACGGCTGATGGAGGCTGGCAGCACTTTTTCTTGGAGGTCCTCGTTGTGCATCGATCTGACCATGCTGCCACCAAGGGATCACGGATGCATGAATCGGTGGGGACCACCCCAAGGGTGACCGCGGCTGGCTGTGGTGGCCAGGAGCGTGCTGGCTGGGACACGCCACTAGAGGGGGACACAGCCACGTGTAACGGGACGTGGCCACCAGCCACGAGCGTGGACGTGTGGGGCATGCCCGGTGGCCCAGTGGCCAGCGTAAGCCTCGGATCTTCTGGACCTCGCTTGCCCATGGTGCTCACAGCCAGCTCAGACCCAGCCACAGGAAGGCAACATGTGTGTAAAAGTCTCTGTCCCTTTGGTGGTTGGTGAAGCTAAAGGCGGTGGCATGGGATGGGGTGGACTTGGCTCTCCACTCTTCCTGCTCACCGTTGATATGACTCCAGAGGTTGGCCAGCATTTCCTAGGTCTGAAAACCCTGGAAAACCTGCGTTAGGTCTGCTCAGTGTGTGGAGTGGGCGTATGGCATGGTGGGATGTGACCTGTGGGGAAGACCCAAAAATGACTCGAATGAGAGGAAGAGTTTCAAGAGTTTTCCTCTTTCTCTTTACCTTTACTGTGGCATCTCTTTAAAAAGAGATCACTAACTGGGGATAAACAGGCTGCGCATGTGCCTGGTGTCGTGACCTGCAGCCTTCTGCTTCTCTTGCCTTACAGACCTTTTCTTGGGGACTCTTAGCTGCAGTGACTTCTGATGGTACAGCTGGTTAGATCTTGGATGTACACCTGCGTTGAGACCCGTAGGTGGGGAAGGGTTTCAGAGGAACCTAAAGGAGGATGTGACATGATTCCTAAACTGTAGTGGAATCAACGCTTAATTCTTCAGCCAACTTTGAAAGCTACAATTTTATGGATCAAATCCCCCTCAAAGGGTTATACCTGGGCATGAATGATGCTGCTGATCTGTTCATCTGGAACGGAGGTAGCTGTTTGCGTGGTGGCGGGGTCTATCTGCCAAATGAAGCCAGAGGTGTGAGGATGCCCAGCTACAGACACGCGGTAGAGAGAGGACCATGTTCAGAGAGGAGTGTAGGGTCCAGCTGTAGTGTTTGATGCCCCAGGTGTGTTTCACACGCTCATTCAGCATGGGTGATGTCTGAGGATGGGATGAGGTGGAGTGTCCTTCCTGGCTGCTTGTGAATGTCAGTGGGGCACATGTAGCTTGGGTGACATCCCATTGCACGCCTGCAGCATGGACAAGGGTGGTCTGAGTGGACGTGGGGCTTGAGGAACATGTGTGTTTTTGTGTGTGTGTGTTTGGATGGGATCAACCTACTCCACGGCACGTCTCCAGCAGAAGTATTTCACGTGACGTATCTAGTCCTGTGCCTCATTTATGTCAACCTCAGCAGACCACACAAAAGGTCTGATGAAGGCACCTGATGCCATCAAATCGAACAATTCTCTGTAAGTGAGGGGCAATGGCAGGGGACCCCAGTACCTGCAGGTGCCTACAAATATGCAGAAATTCAGCAGAGAGGTCTAGGGAAGGCCAAAGTCTCTGCATCAAAATCTCTCCTGGTTACCTTTTTCTCTGGACAAAAGTAGAGGCTGTTACAAGAGGCAGCGGTCCATGTGGTTTGACTGACAGCTCATGATTTTGTCAAAAAACATGCAACCCCCCCATATTTTCCTTCAATGTTTTTCAATCAGCCACAGAAGTTTTGGTTTTCATCTGAAGGCAAAAATGGCTTAAAATTCAAACTAGAGTAAATGAATTTAAACTGGTGGCTTGCAATTCTCAGCAGATCAGAAGAAGTAAAATTACTTTGCATTGTGTTAGCTAATTTGTTGAATCTTACGGTCATTTCTCCTACTCAAATGGTAGGCATTTTATTTATGAGATTTATTACTAACTGAAACCCTCCACAGCAGTGAAATTACTTAGGATTTCTTTAGTATAAATTATTATGAATTTCTGCAATTGATTGCACAATGAATAGCTCTTTTTATCACTCCAGAGAAATGTAGGGATGGGATTTCATGCCATTAATTTTTATGGGAGTTCAATGTCAGGGCTCCTCAGGGAGCTTTGAAAATCACAGCCCTTAATTTTTAATTTTCAGTCCTTATAAACAATGCTATTTATTTGGGTGTGCCTGTGAGCTGAGGGCCAGTCAAACATCGGTTCTTCGTAGGCTCTGCCAAATGCTGGATCTTTCTCAGTTTATTATTTTAATCTGTAGTTACAGGGGAAGAGCTGAGCCCTGATGCACAACCCGATCCTCCGCTGTCCTTCCCCTGGTTCCTCACCCTGCTTGGCTGCGTTGGATGCATTTAGCCAAGGACCCATGCCTGGACCTATATAAGGGCTCAGAGATGTGACATGTGAGAGCCAAAAGGGTACTTTTGGGAAGGGAATTGGCTTTTGTTAGGCCAAATCTGGGCACCTGGGCATCTACAGCAACTGCAGGGGCTTGGAGCAGTCAGAGGGGTTTGGAGGAGTCTTTGGCCACGGTGGTCCCTGGGAGGGTCCAAGTTCACACGCAGACGCTGCACTGGGCTGATCCCCAGGACTTGGGAGCTGCTAAGAAAATCAGTGGGGAAACACCTCTCGGTTGTCCCAGAGAGGAGACAGGAGAGGTTGGGGAAAGTCTCCCTGCAGCATTTGGTCCCATGGAGATCACGTGGGTTTTGTCTTTGTCATCTGCAGCCAAGACCAGAGCTGGCACTCCATGCCTGAAAAATACCTGCAGCTTTGGAAATGGGAACCCACACCATGATCTTCGCTTTTCTCAAGAGAAATGGCATTAAATCCCACATTTCGCCTCAGGGGACAGGCATCCGCCCAGAAGTGTCTCAAGCGGCTCCCACTCCAATGACCTTATTGCCCTGACTCACATCTTCCTGGCCCAGCTTCTCCTCCTCCCTGCTGGCAGGGTGCTGGGGGCACCTCCCTCTGCAGCCCCGGGTGATAGGACCCATTACACAGCCTGGCACCACCTTTGCTGCGCTGCCCTCCATCAGCTGAGGAGCAAATCCACCCCACGCTGATGTTTGGAGCCAACCCAGCAGCTCCCATCCTCAGCAGGGAGCTCGGAGGCTCTGGGCTGACCCAGAGGTGTTTGTACCCAGCTGCGTAGTGGCTGTGGGTGAAATTCACTTGAAAAGATGGGGAAGGTCACAAAAAAAAAAAAAAAAAAAAAAGCTGGGTAAAACCCAGCATCAGCCCTTGTCCGTCAAAAGCAAAGCCCAGGGATGTGAGTTGTCTCCTCTCCCTTGCTCACCACTCCCTCCGCTGTGCCAAGAGGACGATTCACACCTGGTTTGGGTGGGGAAGGGGTTAACAGGGTTCCTCATCCCACTTGGAGCCAGACCTGGGTGATGGGGGGGAAGCAGAGGGGACTTGCAAGGAGGGGCTGGAAGCTCCCAGCATCTGAGGCAGTGGGATGCGGGGAGAAGGGGACACAGTCCTTGGCCTGCCCTTCTGCCCTCTGGCAAGGGGCATGTTGCTCTGGGGTTTTGGATGATGACAAGGGACCAGGATTTTGGAGGGTTTTTGTGACTTTCTTGCAACAATGGGCAACGGGGGTGGGTGGGTGGGGGGAAGAGCTTGCAAATGAGCGGAGGCACTTGCCCCAACATGGGAAGCTCCCTTGAGTGAGCAGCGTCCTCATTGACCCTGGTGGCCCATCAGTTGATGGTGGTCCATTAGCTCATACCTGGCTGTGGCAGGCAGCTGAGGTCTGCTGGATCAGGCTGAAGACGTCCAGGACCCAAGGGAGGCTTTAAGGACTGGGCAGCCCTGAGCATCTCCCATCACCACACACCCCATGCGTGGTGATCTCAGGTGGGAGCCTCTGCAGTGACCCCTTACTGCCAGGTGAGCCCTTGTTTGCGCAGTTGCCCAGCGGATGAGATGTATTTATAGCTGTTGTTAAATCATAGCCATGCAGCTGAGGGACTGGGCTGCTTCCAAGGACTGCTCACGCCGATGTGGTGGGGGATGGAGGCAGGTTACATATTTACACATTAGTTTAAAATGTGGATTCTTTCCCCTGGGGGCCCAGAATGGCTCATAGGCAGCTGCTCCAGCCATCAGCTCAGCTCATATTTATTTGTGTTTTTCAAACATTTAGTCAGTATTTACACAATAGACGCAATATTAGTAATATCTGCAATAATTTATATGATACCAAATGGGATTTCTCACGGCCAGTGGGCTGTCTGGGGACTTGGCCCCTGCTCCCTGTTAAAAGCTCGAAAAAGTACAAATTAACAAGCCGTAAAATAACGTCTTCATAAAAGAACAGGGGAAAAAAGGCCAGATCCTGGGAGGCGCTGAGTGACCGTGACAGCCCTGAGGGCCACCGGGGACGGAGGGTGCTCAACACCTGTGCAGATCAGGGCTCAGCTGTCCTGCAGGGGGAAGGAAGGGTCCTATGTGGCTCTCCTGGCGTGGACAAGAGCGTTCCTCTGTGCCACGGTGGGAGCTGGAGCAAACCTATGACTGGGTGCTGGTGGCAGCAGGGGAATCCCTTCGCTCTCCAGCCAGTGGCCGGGGACCTCACGCCACCAAGGTAGAAAGCTCCTGGCTTCGCCATCTCCTTCTTCCTTAGGTGCTGATGGTGAGAGGGGGCAGCCAAGCCTTGGGGCAGGATTGGACCAGGGGGCACGTGCCAGCAGCAGTGCCCAGGAGAGAAGCCCATCCATCACCCTGATGGCTGGACCCTGCTTCCACCCTGGTCCTCTTGGCATGGTGCTGCTGCAGGCACCAACCCAGGGACCACCACACCTTGAGGGCACATTTTCCTGTGGGATAGACCAAAAGGAGTGAATGGGAACACCTCAACAGGCCAACGTTTTCCCACCTTCCTCCCGAAAAGCAAGAAACGGCAGTGTTGCAGGGAGGGGGCTGGGGTTGGGGCTCCCTTTCAGTTTATTCCTGAACTTTTGGGTCGTCTGTGAGCAAAAGCTCTTTTGCCAAATCCCAACCTTGTGCCTCAACTTAACACCGGACCCCCTTTTTATTTCCTGGGTATGTTCACCCTGGGAAAAGTGGTTTCCCAGCTTGTATCTTTTCCAGCATGTGCTTCCCTCTGCTCAGGTACCCCTTCACCGACCATCCTTCCCCATGCCACCGGCAGCTGTGTGGCACTGGGACCCAAAGGGCTCTATGCAAGCAGCTCTTGCAGGCTCCCACATCTTTGTGTGATGTTGCAAAGCCCTGGTGAAGCTCTTGCTTCACTGGAGCCCCTGCAAAGCCCGTGACCTTGTGCTAGCTGGAGATCAGGGTGCGAATACAGGGGGAATAAGGGCATCCTCTGCACTCTGGTGTTGCTGGTGCCCCAGCACCTTGCACCCTGCTGCCAGCAACGTTAGATCAAAGGTTACTTCCCTCTGCTGAAATTCTCCTGGCGTGGGCTCCACCTCCCCCTGAGCCAGCCTCAGCACGCTGGGGACAGCTCAGCCCCAGTCCTTTCATGTTCCACTCGCTGCAGCCCCCGCAGTGATCACACGCCACTGCTTGTGGGCCGACGGGGGGGTCTGGGGGGGGGTTGGAGTAATAAGCCTTTGGCATCCACCCTGCTTTCTTTTCCCTTTGCACCTCCCCTCCCACCCTCTCCTGATGCCAGGGAATGTCGCCATTTCATCTGTGTCATCCACAGCCATCCTGCCCATCACAGCCCACCCCATGGACGTCACCCTGTGCTGGTCCAAGGGGTTGTCCCCCTCCATCTCCTGCTCCTGCCTTTTGGCCAGGGGTATGACCCGCTCAGCAGTAGCGGTGGCACAGGTCAGGGTGTCGGTGGCCTGAGACGATGGCATGTGGAGATGGTGGCAGAAGTTTGGGGATGCAGGGTGGGGTCTTGAAGCATAACGTAACTGCAGGGCACATGGTCTGGGGCGGGTGGGAGCGTGAGGAGGCGTGTGTTGTATTTCAAGCAGCTCCACACTGTCTCTGCCTCTGCAGCCACTTGCCATATTCAAACCAGATGCAATATCCGCTTGTCAGCAGCGTAGCGTGCATGGGGGGATTTCATTCATATGTTTTGGACCTTTCCCAAGCCAAATAAATGATGGAAAGGCGCAATTAACCCAATCTCAAATCTAATCCGCTCTGAGTGCCTCTCTGTCCTGGGCTCTGCCTGCTCCACATGGTGGTGACTTGCCTCCAGATACGTGTGTGGAGACGTTGGACACTTGGCCAATAAAGCAAATGACAGGAGTTGGAAAGGGGAGGCTGGTGCTGGTGCTGCTGCTGGAGTAGGCTGAGCCTGAAGTGAAGGTGACACTCTTGTGTGGCAGCTGTTTTGTACCGGCATGTGGATGGGGAAGGTGTGTCACAAGGCTGAGATCATGAGTAGGAAGGGACCAGGTCACACACACCACCATCTCCAAGACCATGATGATGGTTGTGGGACATGGAAGTAAGGATAGAGAGGTGATCTATGGACAGCAGGAGGTTCAAAGTCTTTGGTGAGCTATGGCAGGTCCAAGGTGATCACAAGAAGCTCTGATGGTCTTGCGTGGACTCCTCAGCCCCATTCACCAGGTATGTTGCCACGGCCAAAGCAGAGGAGAAATGTGCTGGTTTCCCCCAACCATTCTGCTGTGTCCAGGGATGGTTCCACAGGGCTGTCAGTTGTCCCCAAGGCTGAGCTGTGCCTTTGAACACTTTCTGGCCTGTTCACACCAATTCCCCTCTCATGAGTGATGCTGGGAGATGCTCAGGGCCCTCTTGGGAGAGCATCATTGTGGAGAGATGCTGCGTGAAGAAGCTGGCTGTGGTGCTGCACAGGGAGCACAGTGGAAACATCCCCGGGGCAACCACTGGCTTCCCCCCAACCTCAGGTTCTTTCTCCATCTTGGGTGGACTCCAGGCCTTGGGGTAATGCTGCCTCTGCTCAGGTCCCATGGAAGGTGCCTGGATTTTGGATTTGCAGGTGGGGAGGAGGATTTGGCATTCTGCTGGGCTGGTCTTACCAGCTCAGAAGTAGCTCCAATCTTGCAGCACAGAGACTCTAAGCTGCTGCCAGAGCTCAAGAAACTCCCTGACCTGGTGTGTGGCTGCCCTGCATGACAGAGACCCTTCAGCCATGCTCTGGGTCATGGGAGGGGCCTTTCCCACCTAGCCCTGCTCATGGTAGGAAAGCACATCGTGGTGGACACTAGATAGGAGGGATGATAGGAAAGCACATCACTGGGAAATGGACCCAGGGAGCTCACTGATCCATCACCCATCCTGACTCCATCTTCACCTACCACTTGCCTCCTGCAGGGTCACCTATCCCACCCCCTCTGCCTGCACCTGCAATGACAAATCTCCACCTTTTCCTACAGGCCACCTTCAGCCAGCTCCACCCCATGTGTCCCTGTTCTCCTGCCTCCCTTACCCAGCACAGGTTGCTCTTGCTCCAATACCCCATATCTCCCGTTGCCGTTGCCCTGCTTGCTCTCTCTCCCATCTGCAAGGGGTGGCCCTGCTCCGTAGCCACGAGCTCTGCTCTGCTTTCCCAGCATCTTGCAATGCCGACAGCTCCAAGGAAGTCCAGGACGGTCTCTTCAGCTCATGTCAGCCTTGCTTTCTGCCAGGGCCTGCCTGTCAACTTAACAAGCTGTTTGGGCTGGGTTTCTCTGTCTGGGTCTCTTTATAGCTTATTTCATCTGTCTGGATGCCTGGTGACTGAGTAGGCATTGTGGCCCAATTGTGGCAGCCAGCAAGGCCACTTGACCCTTGGAATGTCCTACAGCTATTCTCCTGGGTTAATGTCGCTGCTCCAGCACAGAAGCTCTTTGCCTGAGCTGTCCCACACAGGAGTGGCTTGGGCTGGTGCTAGGCACACGTCTGGCCCTCATCACAAGCCCCAACGATGTTAAAGATGTTGCTTTCTTTCTGGGGGCTGGCCAGTCGCCATGCAGATCAGAAATGTGGGGGACTAGCTCCAAGCCCCTCCAGCACCTTGCCCTTCAGAGCCTCTCCCCGGGCAGAGGCTGGACTCTAGTGGGCAACAACCTTCATGGGACCTCCAGCAAGGTCTGGGTTATCAGCTATAGCCATGTAGTAGCCTCTTTTCTCACCCAGGACCCTAATACTCAGGGCTGCTCTCCAGGACCCTCCATGGGTCCTGAACGCCCTGAGGTGAAGCTTCAACATGCAGGAATGAACGCTGAGAAACACATTGCCTGAGCCCTCTCCTGGATCTGGTGTCCACAGTGAGGACCAATGCCAGGACATCTTCCTGGGCTCACTGGGGATTGCTGTGACAGAGACACAGGGTGCTGGGGTTCATCCAGACCAGGCTTACTGGTGTGGGTCATAACCGGTATTTCACCCAAACTGGATGAGGGTTTCTGATTCTCCCTCTGCTGATGCTCTGGGCGATGGGAGCAGGAGGGTAGCTGTGCTCAGGAGTGGGATGTGCAGACAGCAGACAGACAAATGCTCCAGAGGAGGAGGAGGATGGAAAACAGCCCACATCTGGGAGTGGAAAAAGAAGTTGGATGTTTTCAGAAAGTGTTTTCTCTGATATGAAAAGGCTTATTGGCATGCTGGTGTGATCTCGCCCAATGTGGCTCCTCCTAGCATCTCCATAACATACGAATAGAAATGTGTTTCTAAATGTGTGAAGGCACTACTCCACCCTCACAGAAAGGAAAAGAAAAAAAAAAAAAAAAAGAAGTGCCATTGTGTCATTTGCAGCCATGTACATTTTGGATAAAATTATGCTTGTCCCCATCTGTGTTGCTGTATTTGAGGATGCACGCGCACTTCTGCCTGGCCACACCTGGGGAAAAAGTCACATGAAAGCAGAGTGCCAAATTACCTCAATGCCAAAGGTGAGGAAAGCAGGACTGTCTTTGTTGGTCCATCTGCATCCCAGCAGACAAGCCTACGGATGCAGTATCTAGCTAGTGCTGTGCTCCTTGTCCCCCAGTCTGCCTTTGTCCTCATCTCTGCTAGTTGTTCCTGCAGCCTGGTTCCACAAGCTTGCATGGAGGATGCCAGATGAGGTACATCCCAAGTGAGATATAGCTAAGGATCCCTTGTGGTCCTGCCTCCCTGCCACTTGCACTTCATCACACCAGTTCCCAGCCTGGCAGAGTGACTCTTCAACCCGTGTCTGGTGACCCTGTAGGCAGCTCAGCCAGGGGACTGGGCATCACCCCTGGCACCTTCCCTGCCTCCAAACCCAGGCAGCCACAGGGCCCTGCAGAGGGGGTGCCATGCCGTGGCACTCCACACAGATCAGGGGGTCTGCTGGCTTGGGTGAACGGGGCTCTGGCATGGGGGAACCACAGGGCATCTTCCCTCTGCCAGGCGGAGCAGGGTCTATGTGGGGAGGCAGCCGAAGGCAGCGAGGAGTCTGCCGCAAGGGAGGTGGCTGTAACACGTCCTTGCAAAGTGTTCATGGGTCAGGATGTGGCAAGTCGTAAGTCTGGCTTTAAAAAATGAGATGAAAGCACAGCACACACTCTGCATACTCCTTAGGTGCCATCTGCAAGTGGCATGCTAAAGAAGGTCTTTACAGGTGGGGATGAAGAGGAAGAACGCAGCCTTTCTTTGCTAATTCCCTGACTCCAGCAGCTGGGTCTTGAAGGAAACAGCCAATCTTGTCAAATGTGTGCTGGGAGTTGGCCAGACCACGGTGTCCTTGGAAGTCTGGTCTCTTGCTGCACTGCTGGGCATTGCTTGCTCCATCCCAACCAGGGTTCCTGGCATTAGGCCCCTTCACACACACAGGGCAGTGGCTGATGTTGGAGCTTCCTCTTGTGTTGGAGCTGGTGGGAAGACACTGGGTGGGATTTCCATGCTAGGAAAGGTGTTTGGCACCATGGGGCCTGTCTGCCAAGAGCATGTGGTGTGAACACTTGCATGCATGCATGAGGGTGGGATGGCTTCCACCATGGTGGAACTTGGAGTGGTGCTGGACCTCAGTCTTGGCAGGCGGACAGGGACACGGGGCCATCTCACTGTCAAACTCTGTCTAGTGGCACATCTGGGCCTTGGCATGGCCCAACCATCTCCATCCCAGCTGCTCCACATCCTGGACACTTGGAACAACCAGCTGGCCCTATCCTGGGCCACAGGAACCGAAACACCAGCAGATTGTTCCCTACTCCTCTTCCCTGTCCCCAGGCTGTCTTGCCGAGTGCTGGGCAGTTTTGGAAGAGTGTTTTGTAGCAGCGATCTCTTTATGAGCAAGGTGAACAGCTGATGCAGTGGGGGCATTTGCAGCGAAGGCTTTGCTTCATCATCCAGTGGGAAGAGCCAGCGAAAAAGCAAGTTGGGATTTGGCCATTTCGATGGGACAATCCAGCTGGCAAGTTGTGCACATTTGTCCCTTCCAGGGGTTACAGATGTGTGCTGGACACTGTGGGAATGGGATTTTATAACAGTAATTAGTTTATTCCTGAGGTAAGCAGTATAAATAGGAGAAAAATTTGTTTCCTGTTCCAATGCAAATAACCAACTGGCAGCCAGTTGGATAAGGGCCATCGAATATCAAAAGCTGAACAGGGGACTGTGTCAGCTCTATATCCCCTTCTGGCTTATTTGCATGCTGGTTGGTAGAGGAATGTTTCTCTTTAGGTTACTAAATTTACTAGCTTACTGTATTTTTTTAGCTTGGGGCTGGTTATTTGAGTGGCCACTGGCCAACTGGCTGCCTACTGTTTATTTGAATGGCTGGTGGCCAGCATTTGTCACTGGTCCTCTGAGCATCCCAAACCCAGTCGACGTTATTGACCCAGGAGAACGGGCTTCTTCTCAGCTGGGCTGACCCCATGTCAGCAGCAGAGCCCTGCGTCACGTCCCGACAGGCTTCTCCTCCACCAGCCATGAGCCTCTTGCTGCTTTTGCTCTTGGAACAACCCCGTGTTTTCTTTCTGCCTTTCTTGAGAGCTTTTAGTTTTCCCTTCAGTGGAATAAGCCATGGCTAGAAAGAGCTCCTGCTGTTCTCTGCTGGGTGATGCTTTCTAATAACACTTTGGCCTGTCTCTGTGCTGGGGCCGTGAGGTCCTCCTCCTGCTCCAATAAACCTTGCATCTGTGTTTTCCTCAGGCTTCCTTCACGTCCAGTCCCAGACTTGTGGGGGATCCCCACCCTCTGCGCACCGTGGTTTGAGCAGAGCAGGACCCACAGAGCAGGAACTGTGGACTCTCACCGTGATGTCCAGATGGGACAAAGCTTCACTCCTCTTGTGGAGAAGCAGCTGGTTGTTGTCCCATCGACATCCAACCAAGCAGAGATCCCTTGTCTGGCTATTGATGTTGGATTACTGGAATAGTGCTCCACTCCCACCTCCTCAAGACCTGCAACAAAACAGAAGTTTGTTTTCCTGCCTATGCTAGAGCCACATGGCCATTTTTCTGGGACTTTTTGTTTGTTTGGCAAGCCACTGGGTTTTCTCCCTCCCACTGATGCTTTCACATGAGAGATACAGCAAGATTTGGGGGAGCCTTGGCCATGACTGTTTCCTCAGGCTCTTGGCAATATCTCCATCCATTTCCCCCTCCACTGCACTTCCTTGCCTGCCATCCCACTTTCCCTGACTATCCCGACAGCTTGCTTTATCACTGTTGCAAGGACAAGCAACTTTTTGCAGTGGGGAAAAACACCAGCCCACCTTCATCTTCCTCCCTCCATAGTCACAGTCTTGTGCGTTTGGGGCCTCACTCTTCTCCATCCCTATATCTCCCTGCTAAGTGTGTCCAGCTGCTTACACTGGCGTGAGCTCAATAAATTTTTAATGATAAAAAAAGTCATTTAATGGTAGCAACTGGATGAACATCCCTGGCTTTTCATCTCATCCATGTGGGATCACTGCATAGGACCAGCCCCCTGCTTCAGGCAGATCCTTGGCCCGTGAGGGCAGGACCAAAGGTTATGTCTTTCCTGCGGCTAGTGACAAAGACATTTCATGGGAGCTTTCCCCCAGCTTGTGGCCAGGTCCATAAATTCCTCCTGTTTGCCTGGAGAAACTCCACCCATTACACGTAGGTTGCTCAGTGTCTCCCACAATGGAAGATTCAGCGTTGAGTTCTTCACAGCTCTGCCAAGTCTCATAGCTGAGGCTGGAGTTGTCCCCAGGCTGGTGTTTGGAGTTTGTTTTGCTAGGGAAAGTGGGAAGTTTGGTAAAAACGATCTCTCAAAACAAGGCCAGGAGGAATGCACTGCGTGACCTAGATTAGGAACAAGTTGTGAGTGTGGAAAGTTGGTGGAGGAACAGTCTGGTGTTGGGAAGCTGCTCTTCATCCCCCTCTTGAATGTTTCCCATGCCTGGCTGAGGACCATCGTTGCCTTGCCCGGGAGATGGATACGGTGTGTGAGATGTGACCTCAGCCCCCTCTCTGGGCAGAGCTTCCTTGGGGACCTGGCAGCGGGCAGGGTCACTGCGGTTCGGTGCCAGTGGTTCTGCATAGCCCAGAGGCATGGAGGTTGGCGCGGGGCACTGCACTGACACCAACAGCCCTTATTTACCAGGCTGAGCTCCCTGGAAACCGGAGAGGGCTTCACACCAATCCCATCGGCTTGTATGGGGTCCTTCATAAAATGTTCTTCGCTGTCCTGTGGGAGAAGTGTATATTCCTAAGTGGAGCCTCTTTTCCTGCCTTGCACATGCACGTCAATTAAGATAAGAGGCAGATGCTCCCGTGACGGCTGAGGGCACTGCAGATGCACGGGATGACCCCATGTCTCTGAGGTCCCTGCAGACACCGCAGGGAATCGCTCCAGTGACACCAGATGCCAAACCCCGGATTCATGAGGGTATTTGGATCTATCGCGACATCTAAGCCCCCTTGTGAGGCTAAGCCCATCTCTCCAGCCGCTCTGGAGTAAAATGAAAAGATGCCTTCATGCTAAAACACTTCAGAAGAGGCTGTTTGAGTCAGTCTTGGAAGAGCCTTTCCTTGCAGTAATGGTGAATGCAGGACCCGGCAGGGCTGCGGTGTGAAGAGGGAGGAACTGTGGGCTCAAGCCCCGTTCACTTCTCTGGTCAGTGAGGTTGCAGATCCCGGTCAGCACAGCCCATACCAGAGCACTTTATTGTTTTCCTTGCTGCCTTGTTTCTACACCCACTTCTGGTGCTGGGTGGCTCCAGATGGATTCCCGCTCCAGCATCTCCCAGCAGATGCTGGTGAGTCGGCAGGGCTCTGGCTGCCAAGGAGGAGATCAGGGCAGGGCCCCCGTACCCATCCCTTCCCAACCATCACCATACAACTCCCATGAGAGATGAGTCTCCTGCCCTCCCAGCCTTCTCCTAGGACGTGGGCTAGCATCACTCCCCTTTTCTGAGCTCAGCCTGGCTGGGTGCTGCTGGAGAGTCCTCCAGAGACTGGGAGGAAAATTTGTACCAGCCCATCTGGGATGGGAGGTGGAAACCTGACCATGAAGTGCCTGCAGGGGCTGAGAGCATCTCTGCCATTGTGTGTAGAGGAATTGTAGAGGAATTATAGGGGAATGAAGGCAGGTTAATTAACATTGATAATATACAGCTGTGGGCTGGCTTCAGGGGCGGTGGGTTGGCTGACGTGGATAAGGTGCAGCTGTGGCTGGTTCCTGCTAAGTAGTTAAATAGCTCTGAGGGTCATGGAAGAGGATCTCTGGATGGAGAGAGGCCTGGGAGAAGCAGAGGGAGGAGAAAGAGCACCCTGGATGTAGGAGAGACAAGGAGAAGGATGCAGCAGAGGCAAGAAGCAGTGTGGACTGGCCTGAAGAGGATGAGGAAACAGCGTGGACAGCAGAAGAGCTTTTGAAACCTTGTAGGGCATTGGTGGCTGTGCTGGGGCGAGGTGTGGGAACTGCTTATTGAAGTTAACATGGGATGGTAAAAGTCTCATTGCAGCTGGCCAGTTTTGCTAGTGCAGTGACAATTGTGGGCTGAGCTGTAGGTCCCTGGAGAGCCCCAGGCCCACCTTGACCTTCCCAGGACCCTAGCTCTCCATGCCAGTTCAGAGGGAGGATGTTTGGGTCATACTTATACCTTATGGAAGACCTGCTCTGAGGAGCCAGGGGATGGTCATGGTCTCTGGGCCAACACAGGGCTGTGTTTGGTGGGGATGGGCTTGGGGGTCCCTTGGCCCCAGCATCAGAGGTGGTCTGGGCTCAGCATGGGCTTGCGACTCCTCTTTGTGTCCAGCTGCTGCCACTGGCATGAGCTCAATGAAATGCCTCCTTGCCATCCTCTCATTGAGGAGAACCCCCCACCGAGCTGCCTGGTGAATGAGGAGCTGCCATCACCAGCCCAGCGGCTGCAGGAGACGAGATTTCATCTCCTCACCCTTAATTCCTCCAGCCGCTCTGCCAAATCCAGCCTCCATCCCGCCTGCTGCTGGCTGGCTCTCCGGCACATTCACAGCCCGCCATACAAACCCGCTTGGGATTGTTTTGAATTTAAAATCCTATTAGTCTTAAATTAATTGCCTTTTCTTGCAGAGCAGCGGGTTGGAACTGGCGGGCCTGGCTTGTAATTATTAACTGGGGAAAGGCTTGCACGGAGAAAAGCTGCTTCTCTCCTGCTGGGTTGTGCTCTATAGGCGCAGCCCTTCTGTCCTGCTTTCTTCTCTGGCTTTTATTAACCAGCTCATCCCCTTTCGCTGATCACCCTTTTGTCTGGGAAGGGATGGGGAAGCTTTGAACCTTGGAATTAAATTCTCTGCAGAGCCATGACGAAGGGGCAAGTTTTGGTTCATTTCACTCTGGGGGGGGGGGGGAAGGGGAAAAGCCCTAATGGGAACCAATGTATACTGGTGGGGATGTCAAGGGGTTAATGCAGGGGGGGGCAAGTGCAGCACCTGGGGAGATGATCCCTGTTTGTACCGGCTGTGCTGAGCCTCGGTGCAATGCAGTTGGAGCTGGCACACACTGACCCGGCATCCTTGCTTGCTTCCTGCAGCAGAGCTTTCCCCAGTGCTGGGATCCTCTCCCTTATTCTGGCATAAGGACCCTCAGATCAGAAACAAGCCAGGAGGACCCTCAGGCTGTTCCAGCGAACAGCTTGGGCACAATAGCAGGCGAAGCTTTTTTTTTAAGATTAAGTTTTAGGGAATTTTTGACACTAAGCCCTGGTGTCATCTTGATCCCATGGGTGCACTAAGAGGCTGTGCAGACCTGGGGCAGGGCCATGTAGGGTTGTGGGTCTCCAGACCTGCTGTGCTGGGGTGGTGGGAGGGTGGCTGGTCCCAGGGAAGTGGTCAGGATGCCAAGTCCCTGCTTGTGGCCTCACCTGTATGAGGAGCTGGTCCCAAAGCACCCATGGGTTTTGGGAGGGTGCTGGGTACAGGATGGGGGAGGACACTGGGAGTGGTGCTGGTCCCACTAACTGCTTTGGCTTCTCTTCCTTTTGGGTGGAGCTGAGGGCTGGTTGTGCCAGGTCCCATCCCGGCAGCTCTGCCTGCATGGGGCCGGCTCCTGCCAGCCTCTCTCTGCCCAGGAAGGCTGGTGATGGCCAGCGCTGCTCCTGCTGTGGATGTGTCACTGTAGGTTTTCTTGTGCCAGAGCCATCCCAGGTCACTCCCACTCCTGGGCCAGGACAAAGCAGACTCGGATGGGTTTTTGCCATTTCCCCAAGGACACTGCAGGTATCTTGGAGAACATCCTCATACTTTAAGCCCGAGTGACCAGCTGGAGCAGCATTGGTCAATGGGGACCACAGCAGCCCCAGATGCCCTCCATCCCCAGGCAGAACAGTCTGGTGAGCAGGGTAGCAGCGGTCTGGACTTTTCCAGGATTTTTTTTGATTCCCAGCAACAAATCTCTCTTCAAGTCTGTGCATGACTGAAATTCATCTTGGCTCGTGGGAGCTCAGAAAGCCCAGCCAGGGAGGAAGGGAGGGGAGGCGAGGCTGGGCAGCGGGCAGCAGCTCAGCTCGCCCAGCCTGCTTGCCGGATTAGGCAGAAACAGCTCTTGCGACGACGGCTCATGGGCAGGGTGAAACAGGAACTCCAGCTTCACAGACAAAGTTATTTTGGTAGCTGTGCGCAAACCCCCCATTGGAAAATGTGACACGCTTCTTATCCCCTTGAATTTGCTCACAAAACACTAATTAAGGCATGTAATGAAGACAGCAGCATCCATTAATAAAGAATCATTATGGAGATGGATTAGCAAGCTTATCGGAAACAGGTGGAAGTGGGCTGGGAGTCTGCTCAGGGCAGCATGTGTGAGCTGAGGCTTTCCCAACCCTCCAGGACAGCGTGCTGGGAGCCTCTGAGGGATGCGCCCTGTGGCCCTCTGCCATGGGGTGGATGGGGCAGGCTGGGGGGTGTGCATTCAGGGAGCTCCCCTGCCCCAGGGTTCGTCTTGGGACCCGGCTCTGCACCCTTCCCAAACTGCTCCACCGGCTGGGATGCTGCCAGTGGCACCGGGTCCCTCCCAGTGGGGAGCTGCATCCATCAGATGCAGCAGATAGGAGCTGGAGGGGGACAGCAAGACCCACGCAGCCCCTCGGGAAGGAGGGAGGTGAGGCATGGCTGAAGCATGGGAAATATTACTTCCTTGGAGGAATAATAACTTCTCAGACCAGGGGAGCGTGGTGTCTGCTGCGCCCTTGTTAGCCCCTGACACCTGCCTGGCTTCTGCCCTGCTATTAATATGGAGCTGACTCATGGTCTTTGCAGCCCCTCTGGGCAGGATTTAGGCTGCAAAGGCGCTCAGCCCAGTTATTTGAAGGTGTGTTGCGTCTATTTCTGAGCAGCTTGGCTAAGGGCTGTGACAAATAAAGGAAGCTGGGCTCCCCCTGGCCTTGTAACCTTTGTTCAGGAGATATCCCAGTGTCATCCTGCACTGCTGCCTGTGTGGTTGGGGGCTGCCTGCTGTCCTATGAGCTGGGGATGTGGCAGCCCTGCTTCCAGCCACAGACCCCGGTAGGACACCCTCCCACCCCCTCTGCCACCAGTTCCCATCATGTTCACACAGGGAATCCATCAGCCACCTCTGGTCCTTTGCCAGACAGGGACTCCCACACTGCCTCTGACTGCCTCCTCCTTTGAGCTCTGGGGTCCCAGTCCACCCACACCACTCTCCCCTTATTCCCAGTTACCTGACCAGGTTTGCCCAACTCACCATCCCAGTATCTGTCATCCTTCTGCATCCTCTTTCCTTACCAATTGGCATCCATTTCCCACAGGGTTCAAACCCACCTGGGGTGGTCCTGGCTGCGTGGTCCACCCATGGATGGCTACACCTGGGCTGGAGGTCAAGTAAGCCTTCAGGAAAAGGGCAAGGAATCCTCACTTACTGGCATGCTGGGGAAAGCTGCACTTTTTCTGTCTCCCTCAAGGGCAGGCAAAAAGTGGCTCTGCTCTCCCAAGCATCCTCCCCATGCTGCTGCTTGCATTATCCTTTATCCTGGACTGGTGGAACTTCTTAAGCATTGCCTGGGCTGCAAGAGGACCCAGCAGGGCTGTGGCTGTGGTCCCTTGTGGGTGTCTTGGGAGGGAAGTGAAGCAGCAGGTGGTTTTTCTCGCTCAGGGCATGATGCCCCGTGAAGAGCGGAGGAAGGTGTGAGCCAGCAGTTTGGCTTCATGGAAACGGAAACCGGAGAGGGGAGATTTATCCACGGGCATTATGTGTGGTCTCTACAGAAAGCTGGTAATGCAGAGAGGTCATGCGTTTAGCAGGAGGGATGTTTGGCTGATGGCTGGGGAATATTTTGTGTATTCTGCTTTTTTGTATACCTGCTATCGCAGCAGAGGGATTGGGTCTGGGGAGCCCTCCTGCAGCCCTGGTGCTGGGTCCCAGAAGAGCATCACTTACTCCCACACAGGCCACCCATTGCCCTGAGACAGGGAATGTCCTGGCTTCATCTGGGGCACCTGGGACGCAGCATTTGGATAGAGGGACAGTCTATACTGGCATGTGGAGGGACAGAACTATGCGCCTTGTGGTGGGACCAGACCCTGCCTGGCTTTCCAGGGTGAGAGGATGCGTTGTCGTCAGCACTGAGCCCCCTGCTCTGGTGACTGGATGGATGGGGGACACCTGGGCAGATGCTTGGCCCTCAAGTGCCAGGAACTTCACATGTTGTTACTTGTCACCTTTTGGTCTCAGCTTAGTCCCTAAAAGTCTAAGATTAACCCTCCAGCTCGCCTGTGTTTTGATAATGTTGCCAGGTACTGGAGAAGGGACAACTGTGACGAGTCTCACTTAGGTGTTGCTGTCGGGGTAATGCAATGTCCTGGCAGCCTGGAGATGTCTTCACTATGGAAAGAGCTAAGGGAACCCAAAGGCAAGGCGATGGCAACAGCACCAGTGGGGTCTTTTGTGCCAGAGGGAGGCTCCTCTCCAGCAAGCAGCCCCCAACATCCACCCTACGAGGACCTGCTGAAGCTCACCCAGGCCTCGGAGGGCTGGGGCAGGAGCACAAAGGGTGAAGATATTCTTTGGATTGCATTTCCTTCCATGTCTCCAAAAGACAAGCAATATCTTCTTTTGTTTTGGTGGATGTTTACCCCTGCCGGGAAAGCCGTGGCTGGTTGGCAGAACGTTCCCGGGAACCGATTTCATGGCAGATCTCATAGCAGTGGCTATCTCCCAGCTCGGCTGCTCCGGCTTCACATTCCCACTGGCCGTGCCGTGGCTGGGATGTTCAAAGGAGCCTCTACTCCCACTGCATTCCTGTGCCTGCGCTCATCTGCGGATCAGCTCCAGCAGACCAGTGCGGGGCTGGTCAGGAGGCGCTGGCAGAAAAGGAGGAAACGCCTGCAGTTTTCTTACTCCAGACCATCTGCACATCTTCAGTCCAACGCGCTCTGAGTTTTCCCTGGATGAGAGTGGTTGCCTCCACTCAGCCCGGCTCACAGCATCCTGCCTTGTTCCTTTCTGTGGGAACTGGGCTTTGCAGTGGGAACTGATTCTCTCCACCAGTATGGCTATTTCCAAAGTATTTCCAAGACCCTTGGTTTCTTGGACCTGGAGGGAAGCTGCAGAGCCTGTTGCTGGAGTGCAGAGCTTGGCCACCATCCCTGTTGCCCTGGGTGCCCAGTGGTACATCTCCATGCACTTCTCCACACACATCAGCAGGGATGTCTGACAGAGATGCAGATTCTTGGTGGGGCTCCTGCCTGAGCTTCGCACTCCCAGTTTCTGAGCTCCTCCTTGCAAAATTTGTGAGGATGAAATTTCCTGATCTGGGAAGATGAGGGGAGGGTCAGGAGAAGAGCAGCAGACCCTGTGATTTACTGACTTGCTTTCGTCTCTTCCGGTGGATTTTCCTTTCTCGCTTTGGCTTGTTTCTCTCCTCTCTGCTCGTGGTTTGTGGTTTCCCCCCAGCGTAACCTGAGTAGGTTATGTGTTTATCTGCGATTACACGACACGTTTTGTCTGCCTCCTTGGTTTCTGAGGTTATTTGCAGAGCCTCAGCCTTGGCCAGCCCCAGGCTCTTTGGGGTCCCCCCCCCCGCACAACACGCTGGCATGGCACAGAAGGGTTTCAATGTCTCGTGTCGCCCTGTCCCGAGCATCTGTGGGAAGGCAGAAGTGTCCTGTGGTTGCCCAGGGTGGTAGGGAAAAGCCCGGATTCCCCATGCATGGCAAGGCTGTGCCATGCAGGCTCTTCCTCCCTGCAAACCCTCCTCCTCCTCCTCCAGCAGGCTCTGTCGTTTTCTGCTCAGCCTCTCTCCTCCCTGCTCAGCCCCCGGATGGACTATTGTCCTCCTCCCACTCTCCAGCCCTTGATGTCCCTGCCAGAGCGGCTGGCCAGCCCACCCCGGCGGGCAGCTGTCTGACAGGTCTCAGCTGTGTGCTGCCCGGCTCTCGGGCGGTCCCTGCCACTGGCTGCCCACCCGCTGCCCACCCTGCCTGCACCCACGCTGGCCCCATGGATGGGAGCTGGGGGCTGCGTGTTGCTGCTCCAGCCTGGGGTACCAGCATCTGGGCAGCGAGCGGTGGGAGTGCCCAGAGAGCGGTGGCATGGGCTGGTCCCCGGGATACTTTGCACCTTTTAGGGCTTCTCTCCTTGGCTACGCATCTCTGGCTTCCAGGTCCTGTTGCCCTTGAGGACCCCTTTTGTCCTCCAGTAGTGGAGGAGAGGATTGGGAAGGCTGTGCTGTCCATCTCAAGCTGGTTTTTCCCCTATAGACACCAAAGGAGATGCAGCCCAGCATTTTTTTGGACTCACTGCACAATTTCAGTTCCTCAGAGGTGAAACCAAGCTGAGACCTGTTGAGAAGTGCATGATCCAGGTCTCCTGCTGAGAAGGTCACCATGGTCTGGAAGATCAGACAGCAAGCTCCTGCTCTCCTGCTCCTGCTCTCCTGGCTAAGCGTTTCCCCAGCATCCCACCCTCCGATATCCCTCCCTGCAATTCATGCCCCATGTTGTACCCCTGGGGGAGGATTTATTTTCTTTGCCGCAGCCTTTTAGGGGCTTATGGACTTCCCAGCTGGTGAGAAGATTCATCCCATGGTTTGTGCTGGTGGAGGGTGAGCTGGTCCCACTGCTCTCTGAAAGCATCCCATCCCTGCTCTCTAAAGGCACTGACCAACACTACCACCTGTTCAAAATCACAGGCCTTTTTTCTTGGGAAACAACTAGTTTAGGAGAATAAAAGGAAGATGCCCTGGGTTGCTGTGACCTAAATGAGAGGAGGGAATGCGACCTCTGCAAGTTTGGGGGTGACACCAAATTGAGGGAGGTGGCCAATACATTGGAGGCCAGAGCTGCTGCTCAGAGGAACATCAATGTGCCCAAGAGGCTGGCAGGAAATCCATGAGGTTTGGGGCAAATGCAGATCCTGGCGTCTGGGATGGATTATCCCCATGCAACAGGAAGCTGGGAAGGAGAAATTGGGATCCTACCACCCCATTTTGGGCTCCTCTACGAAAGAAAGGTGTCAGTGAACTGGAGTGGGTCCAGTTGAGGGCACAGAGGGGGTCGGGGGCTGGGGGTGTGATGTCTGAGGAGAATTAGAAGGAGCCAGGTTTGCTGGAGGTGGAGAAGAGGAGGCTGGTGGGGATCTAACTGCCCACTGCACTACCTAAAGGCAACCGTACAGAAGAAAAAGCTGTCTCAGGTGCACAGAGAAAGGACAGTGGCAACGGGAATGTGTTGCACCAAGAGAAATTCTGATGGGACATAAGGAAAAATATCTTCATCCCGGAGGTGATCAAGCACTGGAACAGAGGCTCTGAGAGGCTGTGGCCAAAATCCTCTCCATCCTTGGAGATTTTCAGCACTCAACTAGACAAGTCCCTGAGCAATCTGATCTAAATGCAAATTTAGCCCTGTGTTGAGCAGGGGGGGTGGGGGGGTGTGTTGGATGAGGGACCTCTGGAGGGCCCATATGACCTACATTTTTGTTCATTTCTATAATTCATTGTGTAAAATGATTTTCAAATTGCTTCTTCCCAGGTATCTTCGCTTGTACGCATGCTGCCTTGCAAATCACGAGCCATGCAGCTAGAGGCGTAGCCTGCAGTTCTGCCTGGAACATCTGTAATTACTCAGTGCAATTCCAATGTGTGCATTAAGTGAAAGATAGCAGGAGGGGGAAAATGAAAACGGGCTGGAGCTAAGGAATTAAAGAGGAGCCCTATAGCTTAATTCAGTTCCTGATTTTGTCATTTGTCCCCTAAGGGATGCTGGAGAAGTTTCGAGGTAATAATACTTTTTGCCCTACACTGACTGTAAGTGCATTTCCAGCACCTAACAAAATGAGACCTGGATATTTTTTTGCACAGTGGGGATTGGAAAAAGTACTGTGGGAGCATCAAGAGACACAAATCTCTCCGACAGAGGAAGAAGGTTGTACCTATGCAGTGCTCTGCTGCACATGGGTGAGATTCCCCAGCAGCTGTGAACACGCACAGGGGGACAAGGAGCAAAACTACACCTCGTCTTTATAGAAAACGGAGATCTTCTGGATCTTATGACCTCCCTGTGACTAATATAGCAATAATGCATCTCGCTGTTTCCACTGCCTGTCAGTTCATACCATGGCAGGCATACCTGGCAGGCTGTTCGGGTCATGAATGGCTTTTCAGGTGCATCAGCCATACTTTCACCCCTGCAAATGTTGGTTTGTCATGTGGGGAAGGCTGCCTGGGTGCCTCCTGCACTTCAGCATTTCTGCTATTTGCCTTCCATCTCCAGCCAGCCCACCACTACGCCGAGCAAAATGCTGGGAGGAGGAGGGTCAGGCGCCACTGGTCTCTCCTGGGTGGCAGGACAGATGTTGGACTTGGAGGAAATATGGAGACAATATTTTGGAAGGATGAGAGTGAAATCCCTTGAAATCTGCCATTTCCCCTGAGGTCTGCTTAGTAGCTGTACTAAGTGAAAAGGAAGGATGGGGTGGGGGGGTCTTCTCCATCCTTAAGTGCAAATGACCCATGTGTCATTCCCCATTATAACATCTGTACCATAAGAATTGCAGATGCTTCTAAATCCTATTAGAGCCACCCACCTTCCGGCACTGCCCTCTTCCCAGGGACACAGGGACAAGGGCGCGGGGCGCAGGACCACACAGCTGAGCCCAAGCAGAGATGAAAGATTTTCATAACAAACAGCTCTGAGCTGGGATAAAGAAAGCGAGGTTTTCCGCCTGTGAAAGGGATGATTAATTACACAGTTCTGTCTACCTGCTCTTTGCTCTCCTCTTATTAAAAATATCCTTGGTGTTTCCACGTAACCAGCTTGTGGGATGGGTGCAAGCAGCACCGGGGGCAAAAGCTCTAGGCAAAGACCAGACTTGCCTCTCACGAGCTATTTGGAGTGGCTTCCCCTGCCCCTGCAGGGCTCCTGGGCTCCCAGAGCTGATCTGGGAATGGAGACGGACACAGAGCAGGACTGCGGCTATTCCCAGATGGTGGGATGTCTCCTGTCCTTGACCAAATTAGAGCAGAGACAGGGATGTGAGTAGAGCACGGCTGCTCGCTCACATGGGCTGAGCACCCCGTATCCCTTCCACATTGTGATGCCTCCGTTATTCCATGCTGCCAGGGAAGGAACATGGGAAACAGGGAGGAGGATGTTCATAAGGGGGGTTTGATACCTTCTTCCCTTGGGTAAAGCTGCTGCTTAAATCCCCTGTGGGCAGCCGGTCAGTCAGGGTAGGGCTGTAGGGCTGTTTTACAGGGTGTGATGTAGAGGATGTCTCCTCAGGCTTGTCTCGGGGTGGATGGGCCTGGAGCAGCCCAGATCTGCTTGGAAACCCACTTAGACAGCCTTGTTCACAGCCCACCTCCTCACCAGCTGTCTCTGCAGGGATCACTAACATGCCTATCACAACGCCTCTCTAACATACCTTGAAATCATGAGCCAGTAGAAAGACTGAAGTCTTGCAAGTCCTTGTGGTCTGTGGGTCTGGCTGGTTTGAAATCCATCTCCGTTTGCTCTGGACGGTCCCTCCTGCCGGGTAAGAGACATGAGCTTAGCTGTCCCGTGTAGCAAGCAGCATGCAGACGTATGCAAGATGTGGCAGGTACTGCTATGCCCTTGGCCTCCCTCCCTTGTGCTGTGCATGTGTGTGCGAGAGAAATTCCTCCCCAAAGCGCCTGGGGACTGAAAGGACCCATCCAGAGAGACTTATCCTGCTGGAAAGGGATTTCACTTAAATATACGGGGTAATAGAGGCACTTCCAGAGCATCTCATGTGAATGCATCAGTTGGAGGAAGAAGAGCTGGGTGAGCAGGAAAAGACCTGGCAGCAGTTGGTGCATGCATCTCTACAGGGGTGGAGGAACCACCACAGGAACTGAAAAGGATGGAAGAGGTTATAGAGACAGCAGCAGCACCTTCCCAACCCCTGGGGGCTGCCTTATCTGCTGTGCTGGCCTGGCTGAGCCGTGCTTCTGGAGCTTGGGGGAGTGCCGTGGTCTCCCACATTGTGTCCAAGTGACCTGTAGTGACGTTCAGTGTTGCAAACACCAGCCATCAGGTCCTCAGAGTTGCAGAGACTGGAGGCTCCAGATTGTTCCTTTGGGATTCGTATTCCTGAGTTCTGTCTTCTCGCTAAGTCCACAAATATGGATTGGTGGTTGTTTTTTTTCATGAAAACTGTGGTTCCAGGATGTCGCAGGGCTCCAGAGGCTGGGATTTCAGGAGCACCTACAGTACTTCAGGTGTAAGAGGCACCCAGGATAAATCGCCCCGTGTTAAACTCAGCCCTGTGGTCGCTGTCAAACCCATCTGGGGCTGTAAAAAACAATCCCACTGGATTGAAATCGCCTTAAGTTGTTCCCAGTGAAAGGTGCTCGCTAATTCAATTAAAAGCCTAGTGCAGATGGATTTAGGAGCTGGGGTGGAGGATGAAAGCAAGCAGAGAAAGAGGGAGAGATCCCCGCAGTGGCGGGGAGTGGTGCTCCCTGGGCTCTAAGTCCATCACCTAATTGCCCTCTGCTTTGAATCAAAGGGACAAAGGCTGCCCCTTGCCTCCTGCCCCCAGCACGGCCTTTTGCAGGGGAGAGTTTTGGGGGTGCCCCCTCTGTGCGTGCAAGGAGAGAGCTGCTTAACTCCCCTTTGGTCTGAAAGGATTTCCCCTAATCCTGACCTCTCCCGGCGCTGCTCAGACACCGGTGCTGAGAGCAGGGCGTTAGTGCCGGCTCTAATCCCACCCCACTGCTCTCCCCTCCGCGGGGGCACTCGCCCCTTTTCAGCCCCTGTGTTTGGGATTGAAAAGCTTGCAAAAGCCTTTGGAGTTCAGTTCAAGAGCCACATTCCTCAGGACACAGCCTGCTCCCCGGGAGCCGGATTGCAGCGGCGAGGATGGAGCTCTCCTAGAAACCCGGCTTGGATGCCACCGCTCTGTCCATCTTCCCCGACCGAGGGTCTGGAGCGGTGCCGGGGTTTGGGCTTGCTGGTAGTGGTGCTGGATCCCCTCTTTGCTGCTTGGGATGCGCTGGATGAGCCGTTTCCAGCTCCTTCCATGGGGTTTTGTCCCAGGAGCGGCAGACAGAACCCTCGCAGGATGGTGTGATCTGGCTAAGGATGCTCTCCCAGCAGATTTATAAGTCTCATGCTGCTGAGGCTGCTATTGCCAGGCACAGCTTCTCCCACACAGAAGTGTTTTCTCCCCTGCAAAGCCTGGCAAGGAGTGTGCTTTGCTGAGGAGCAGGAAGCAGAGATGAAAGTGACGCTCACTCCATGGATTTTTCTGTTATTTTTTCACCTGGTTAATTGCTGTCTATTAATGTGCAAAGCCCTGGGCATCATTTGCCATGAGAGGATGGGCTGGTTAGCTTGCTGTGGTGCCAGGCACCTACTAAGGCTGATCCACGGATACCCAGAGGTGTCCCTAGGGATGCATGTCACCATGTGATGACTGCAAAGGCTGAAGTGCAGCATCAGGGCTGCAGGATAGTGGGAAATGGGGTAAAGAGGACTTTTGTTCCATGGTTCCCTAATGGCTCTTTCTGCCTGTGGTGTCTCAGACTGGAAAGGGGAGGCACAAATCCATGGGCAAGCAGAGACCCTAGCAGGGGGGTAACTACAAAACTATGAAGGGTCAGCTATGAGCTGGGCAGGGAATGAAATAAGGGAACCTGCAAATGAAATAGCACTGCTGCCCTCATGGATGGCAGAAAGGACACGCAGCACCTTCCCAGATCAGGGTCAGCCGTGCTGCGCTACCCCCAGAGCCTTACTGACTGCAATGGGGAGCAAGAACAAAGTCCTCATGTAAAACACGGCTGCTCAGCTCCATCCTCCTACCCTTGGGCTGCTGTTCTGGTCAGGTCCAGGTTTGGACACACGTGCAAAGCATTTTTCACGTGGATGCAGCGGTGCCGTTCAAGTAGCAGAACTGCATCTGCTGGTCCCCAGCAAGCACAGCTGGGTGTCAGACCACGTCTCTGAGGAGCTCTGCTGCCATAACATGGATGGCCATGGAGCAGGGAGGTACTCAGAGGCTTGGAAGTTGCCCGAGTGGCAGCAGGAGAGCCTGTGGACAGGGTACACGTGCCAGCCTGCATGGCCCCTGAGTCCTGCAGTGATGCCTGCAGGCTTTCCAGAAAGCCAGCATGGGTAGTGATGGGGAGAAAACACTGTGGTCCACACTGCGGTGCCAGCCTGCAGCTTCCTTTGCAAGGTGTGCAGTGAGAAAATCACCCGCTGGATGCACGTGACCTGAGCTGTTTGCTCACTGCAGTTCACTTTGCCCTGAGCAACAGACTATATCCCACCATCAGCCCAGGCTTGGGGAACCTCGTGACATCCCAAAAGAGCCATCAGACTTACTAGGAGAGGAGCAGGCTGAAACATGAGGCTTCCTCCTCATCTAAGATGCTCCTCCAGGGACAGGGACAGCACGGGGACATTTCGGGAGTGCTGCAAGCTCCCGGTGATGCTGGGGAGTTGAGTCAACCCTAAATGAATCCAGTGTCAGGTTGTGGCTGGATCTAAGTTAGGGAGTCACATTCGGCACGTCTGGTGGCCCAGGGGCTCTTTGTTTGTCTCTTCTAGTCTGGGCTGCTGAGGGATGTGGAGATCAGGTTCCCGAGGTGTTCTTGGCCATTCTGTAAGGGAGACCCACATGTGAAGCTGCAGGGTAGTTTTCCTGCTGCCAGCCGTGCTTCACCCCAAGACATCAGATCGGGCTCTGAGGAGATGGGGGCATTTTGGACTTGGGCCATACCAGCACATTCAGCTGCAGATGGTTACAGGAACAGATAACTGGTCCTGCAGAAATTCCAGGAAGTCTGATCACCCTGGAACATAGATCCTATTCACATCGTCTGTAACCTGAGAGCAGCTCTTCGGAGCTGGGATTAGCAAAAGTATTTGGCTTCACCTGCCCTACTCCCAGGGAGCTGGTGGGCCAAGCTAAACCCCTGCTGGTGGGGAGGAAGAGGAAGGGCTTTCTGCAAGCTAACGCTGGTCCTGGCATGGGAGAAACCTGCTTCTGCCCTGCTGATAGCCATGGAGAGGTGTGAACAGGGAATTTACCTGGATAGTTCCCTAGCTGGATCAGTGAGAGGTCCGAAATCTCTATGTGATGGGTCATGTATACACCTTGCAGAGCCAGGCTTGTCTGCAGGGTCAGGTACATGCACGATGTGCTCTTGCCTTACCACCCCAAATTACTGCACCCAGCAGAGATGTGAAAAACGGGGAGCTGTGTGGTGGGATGGGGTAAGCAGGGCATATAAACACAAAGCACACACTGCCCCCGGGGCCACTAGCAGGGGAAATGTTAAAAACTGCACCTGGAAAATACCCTTTTTCTCCACTGAGGTGTGTCCTGCTCCCTGAGCCTAGGATGGGACTCAGTTGCCTGCCCCAGCCTCTGCCCTGGGGGATGGCACCTGGTCCCAGAGCGGATCCAAGGAGGAGATGGTGGTCCTTCCCCAAGGGAGGGGGATTAGGCATCCCAGAAGTGATGCAGGAGATGCCCTATCCCACCACTGGCAGAGGTGAGCACAGCTGTGTGGGAAACTCCTGCCTATCTCTGCAGTTCGCAGCATTGCTTCCCACGGAAAAAAAAAAAAAAAAAAAAGAGCTGGAGAATTCCTGGTGCCGAGGAGTCAAGGTGGAAAACTGCAAAACAGACTGATAAACTGGGCAGAAACAATCACCGGGGCAAACTGCACTCACCAGGGCTGGAGCCAAGTCAGCTGTTAGTGTGTCCTGCCTGCTGCCTAAATTTTTGTCCCAGAAAACTGGAAACTGATACATCTGATACCAGTTTTTGGAAAGAACGACCTAGGAAGCTAAAGGTCAGCAAATCTGAATTCTGTAAATTATCAATATTATAATAAAAGACCAAATGAATAGACATGTGCGTGTTAGCCTGGAAGAAGGTTAAGATGACTTTTTGCTGCAGAGATGGTGCCCCTCCAGTGCAGCTAGCTGCAGGAAGAAATGTGTGTGTAAATCAGGGAGAGTCTCTTGAAAAAGTACCCTCGATTTTCCAAAAGCTCCTGACAAGCTCCATCACTAAAAGCTCTTTTTTTGGCACAGCCTGAGCAAGAATGTAATTTCATGAGTTAGGAATGGGTGGAGAAGCAGACTTTGCAAAGGGGAGATGCTGGCAGGTTTAGATCTAGCTAAAGGAAGTGTTTTTCTACTGTGTGTAACTAAAGGGTGACGCTCACTGCCATACAGTGTTTGTGAAGGCCGAGTGCATTAAAGGCACCAAAAAGCAAGCAGATAAAGGCACAGGGGACAGATTCATCCAGCATTCACTGTCTGTCAGCTGGGAGGTGTCTGAAGCACAGCCGGGACATGTATTTAAATTTCTGTGATCTGTGCTGACCCATATCGTGTCCTGCTGGCTGTGAACGGGGTGTGAGATGAGTGAACTCGATTTTTCTTTGTGCCTCGCCTTCCCCTTCCCCAGCAGTTGGTTGTATTCTGCTGTTCCTTGGGCTTTTCTTGGCATCTCCTTCTCCAAGACCCACTTTGCTCATGCCTGAGCCCATGGCTGGATGCAGAGGCATCTCTGTGTGGCTTGAGCAGTCCTGCATGCGGATGGGGCTGGGGCAGGCTGTGGGTCAAAGCACAGGGGGAAAAGATGGGAACAGGCTGGTGTGATCCTCAGAGAGCCCCTGAAGGAGCTCAGGCATGACAACACAGTGGCTCAGCTGCCGGAGGGGCTGGGGGGTCCCATGGGGGCGAGGAAGGATGCTCTGGAGGATGGATGCCCTCAAGCACCAGCAGTGCTGCCGTCCCGGCGATTCCTTCCCTAGCAAACCCTGGATGGACAGCACTGGCCCCCACGAAACCCGAGGCCACGCTGGGTTGATAACAGTATCAGGGAATGGCTGCAGGGCAGAATACCAGCCCCAGCCGCTGCCATACCAGGAGGGCTTCCAGACACCCAAAACCAGCCATCAGAGACATGCTCAGCTGAAAAGCAGGCACTGGAGAAGACATGCAAGCAGGCTGGGCCACGGGGGCCACGTATTTGGGGAGGGACGAGCCTCTGGATCAGTTGCCAGACAAAGGTGGGCAGGTTCGAGTGCTTCACCCTGCCCTGCTCCGGCACAGAAGCCTGTAGAGCAGTTGGCCTGGGGCAGCAGCGTGTTAATCCTGACCCTGTTCTTTATCTAAGGCTCTGTCTGAAAAAAACGAGTGCCTTGCACACCCTCCTGAACTTTCTGTTCCCCTGAGCTGTGCAAGGCTGAGAGCATGGCACGGAGGGATGGGTCTGATATGCTGGTCTCCCCTTCCACCAGGACCTTGTTGAAGAAGCAAGCTCGGATTCATGGCCAAAGCCAGAACGGGGCTTTGAAAGCAAGATAGCCAACCTTGAGTCCAGACAAGCAGTAAGCAACCAGGTGCCCAGGTCACTAATTCCCATATTTTATCACTTTCCCTGCTGCAAAGCACGTGCGTCTGCTGCATTTCACCACCTGGTCTCCGCAGAACTGAAACCATCTCAAGCACCCCTTCGACATCCCAATGCCACTGCTGCCTTTTGGGGCAGGCAGCTTTTCTAGACCTTGAATTATGCCCATGCCCCCTCTCCTGCATTTCCTCCATGGTGTCAACAGCTGCTTTGAAGCGCGGACCCCAGAGCTGTGCCCATACGGCAGCGATGGGCTTGCTCACGGACATAGGCTGCTTCCCCTCTATTCACTGCCCCTGTGCTAAAGCCCGTAAGACTGTTTGCCAGCTAAGCCCCCTTTTGTCCTGGGAGCTTATGCTCAGCTCATGTTGTTTCCACAATTGCCTAAGGCCCTTTCAGTGCTGCCGCTTTCTGAGGGAAAAGACCCTGTCTTGTAAGCGTGACCCCCAGCCGTCCTGCCCAGTGGTGTTTGGCCATGTTCAATGCGCAGGTTGAGTCCGGAGCAGTGGATAACATACCTGGTGGTGTCATGGCTTTAACTCCACCAGGTTTCACCCCTGTGCAAGACTCTTCATATAACATACCCTTAGCACCAGGCTGGCAAGCTCAGGAGGGATGGATTTGGGTTTAAATGACCAGCAAGCTCAGGAGGGATGGATTCGGGTTTAAACGACCAGGTTGATAACACTGTGCAATAAACGGTACAATAAATGGGATATATTACAGCCCTGCAGAAAAACCACTGCTGCTGTGCATGGTGTTGGTTGTTTGGTCTCAGAAAGGATGGAGAAGAACTAGAAAAGGCCCAGAGAAAAATGCTGAGTGTGATTAGAGATGTGGACTAGTGGCATGAGGCCATGCTGGTCCAAGTCTGGGCCAGCATGGGGAGCCTGGCACATTGGAGAACTGAATATTTTGTTACTTCAGACCTCTGTGTCCCCCCATCACCCCCAAACTAGTCACTAGGATGGAGTTGCCCATGAACACCCCTCTGGGTCTGTGCCCCTGGTCCATCTCACATGAGCAATTTGCTCATATTTATGCAACATAATTAATTACATTAGCTGGCTCCAGACGTGGAGACCCAGACCCGGAGTGCATCATGTGAGCATGCTGGTACTGAGCGGAGGACTGAATTAGTGCCTCACCGAGCTCTGGGTTTCAGCAGGCTGCCCGTGCTTGGCTGATAACAAGTTTTGAGCTGCTTCATGGAGGCTTGGAGCAGAGATGGGACAGAAGGAAGCACAGACCTGGGAGCCATGGGGATGGGTGATTGGAAGGCTGGGCATCTTGGTTTGGAGAGATAACGTTCAGGTCTGTGCAGAGCTCTTCATCCTGGCAGCACTAGCCAGTGACTTGGGCAGCTTGAAGGTCTCGACAGCTTCAGGAGGAATTTGCTGGAGCAGGCTGGCAGAAGGCCAGCTGGAGTCTTGCACCTTGATTTGGACAGCTTCAACACTGCCTGTACTTAGTTTGTGCTTAAGGGACGCAGTGCTACTGTGGCAAGTGACTGTTCACTAGGGGATGAGGACCAGGTCTGGATGCTGGACCAGTTTTGGCTCCTGTTCATGATACTCTTTTTCGTGCTTATTTGGGTGTTAGCAGCTGAAGGGCTGAGTTAATGACCCCTCCAACCCTAGCACCAAAGGAAGGTCCCAGGCCTCCCAATTCTCTTTGCAGGTGCTAGAAATCACCTTTTCCTTCCATTGTGGTCCCTTGATGGCCATGGGCTCAGTGCTCATACCTCTGTGCCTTGCTGGTACCAAGAGACTGCAAAGCATCCAGATGGAAGCATAATCCTCAACACAGCTGGGACAAATGCTGGTCCTGGATCCCAAAGTATTTTTGGGTGGGAATGAATGAAATCTCCTTGCAAATACTGGGCAGACACCGCCCAAACAAATGACCACAAATATTCAATTTCAGTTTGAAATGCATTTGTGCCAACATGCTCTCTGGAGAATGAGCTTTCCTAGGCAAACACTCAGAAAACCCACATCGTAAGCTCAATTGCTCCCTGAAAACAAATTTCGGAATCATTTAAGTAACCGCTAGTGGTGGGAACTGGGGATCTGGCATCTGAGACGCTACCTTCAAAGGGCAATCAGAACTCCCTTCTTGGAAGGGATGAGCGGGGCAAACAGCTCACCTCACCTAGTCCTCAACCCCTCCTGCCCCATCCTCTTGTCCCGTAGGATGGCGAGGGTCACACCTGGGCTGTAGCCATCTCTTTGGAATGTCCATCCCTCTTTGGTAGCTTTCTGGTTCTGTGCTGGCCCAAGAGGAGGCTGTGCCTACTGACAAGGAGACACGGAGTGCCTGGCCAGCCAAGCAGGATCCCATCCCAGCGGCTGCCTCTAGCTGGAGGTTGATCTCTGTGGGATGGGGACACGCTTCTTGCTTGTCACCACCCGTCACCACCCCCTGGTGCTTTTCCATGCCCTGGCACCCTGGATCAGCTCTGCGCCCAGTGCCCAGCACCTTCCCAGGGTGGCCATTTAAGGGACCTGCTCCAGACCGTGGCGTGATGGGGCATTTCCCCTGGACGGAGAGACTCCGAGCCCAGCCCTGCCATCGCCTCGCAGAGCCAGCTCTGCCAGTGGGGTGAGCGTGACCTTGTGACTCCCCACAAATCCCAAATTAATTAATCCCGGGGACGCTGGGGCGGCATGAACAGCCCGTTTGATTTCTCTGCAGTTTTTTCCTGGGGCTCAAAGGGATTAGTGCAGGCGGGAACAGGGAAACATAACAAGGGGCTCAACTTTCAGCTCCCACTCCCAGCCAGCAGACTTCTGTTCTTACCAGAGGTATTAGCAGCAGTAATCCACAATGTCTCCGAGCGCTATCTGTGTGCGGCATCCTCTTCCTCTCCCCCTCTGCCCTCACATGTGTGCTCCCATACTCCGCTCACTCGTGTGTGTTCACGTCCTGCCTGATGAACTCATGCTATCACAACCCTCCTGGACACATGCCCCTCCATGCACATCCCACCCCCCTGTATCCTAAAGCCGCACACAGTGCCCCCCCAAATTACTGTGGGGCCGTGCACTTCTTGCACATCTGTCCCCATGGCCTAACATGCTTTATGTGCAACCCACTGCTGGATGTTCTCACATATATGTTCTTCATCATGTGTACCCCACCAGGCTTGGGAAGGTCTGCAACCCTCCCCATGCATGCACATCTCGCTCTCGTAAACTCATATGTGTGCTTACAGCTTGTCCATCATACTCTCGTCACCCTCTTCACATGCTCTGCACCAGATACTGGCTCATATCTGCAAGGTCAACCTGCTCATATCGCAGTCTGTAGGCTCAGGTCATTTCTCTTATGCCATCCTTTCAAAACTCCTTGTTGAGAGTGTTAGGCATGCTGGTCCCCACTGAAAGCTACACCATGGGAGTGATGCTCCAAAGTCAAAAGATGAGGCTTACATCCTTTCTCAGGAGTTTTGTCACAGCCTGAGCAGGTACCAACTACAAGGACCCCTAAAAACATCTGGGCTTGGTATCATCTCAGTGCAAAGAGACCTCCAGTGGAGATGGCTGAGCTTCCACCACCTGCTTCCTCTGACAAATCTGCTAGCACTGTTGCTGTCTGGCACGCCTTGCAGTACCCCTGGGGTAACCTGGGTATCCCTGTGGCCCAGTGGGCTTGGGCATCTCTGGGAACACTTGGGGTGACTCATCTGAGTCACCAGCTCCAGTGCCTGGCCGTGACCACCGAGGTCCCAGCAAACGGGGAGGTGAGGATGGATGTATGTAGTGGACCACGGGCAGCATTCACTGCCTGGTATCCAGTGCCTTTTCATCCTGCCAGGAAGATGTGAAGACCCGGAGAGTCCTGAGCACAGTCACTCTTAGGATAAGGAGAAGCAGAAAAGTGTGGAGTAGACAAAAGTAACACAATTTTGTTAAAACACCAAATCACAGTGGTACGAGAAAGTTGTCCCTGACTGGTCAGGGAGGAATAAGTCCTCCAGAAGTCAGCTGAGCCCACGCTGCTGCTCACTCAGAACAGACCCTGTGCCTTCTGTCATTGACCATCAGCATCTGCCATGTGCAAACACAATAGTCTCTTTTCCAGGAGAGGAGAAGGGGAGAAACACACAGTGAAAGAGAATTAGGACCTTTCTAAAAATGGTCAAGTTGTCCACCAACCTGAGGCACTGAAACCATTGGAACAGTGGGGAAGATCTGTGAAAGTAGGGAAATTTCTCATGGATCCTTTCCAAAGGCAAACGGACTGAGTGTTGATGAGGGAGGGAGGGATGGCAAAGCCATGACTGGAGCACGTATGATGGCCTGGCTATGCCTTGTCTTTGGGGCAGCAGAAAGCATGGAGGGATGTGGAGCTTCAGCTGGGTTCAGTAGCCCCAGGGGTCCAAGCAGAGAGCTGGAGAGGAGGTGGCTGATGCTTTGGTGTGCTCTGCCGATGGCAGCACTGTGGGTGCCAGCAGTGCCACTGCCACCTCCCAGAAGGAGGCCACCAAACAGCAGCAAGGACTGTTTAAGCAATTGCAGCAAGAGCTTTTTAAGAAACTACATCTCCAAAATTCATGTTGCACCTCCAAGGGAATGCGAATCCTTCTGGGCAATGATTGTTTAATCCTGTAAGGGGGAAAAAAAAGAAAAGAAAAAAAAGAAAAAAAAAGAAAAAAAAAGAAAAAGAAAAAAGGTATAACAGGACCTTGTAGCTTGAAACTGAAGCTCAGCAAAATCTGACTAGAAATGAGGAAGAGATGTTATCACCTGGGGGATTAACCACAGCAACAATCTGCTAGGGATTCGGGGACCCTCCAGCACAGTGGGAGGCCAGGCTGTCCCTCACTTTATCCCCACTCTGGGTCTAGCCTGGTGTCTTTTTCACAAGAAATTCTCTGAACATTAATGTCTCAGTGACAGGAAAATTGCTATACTCTGAGGCAGCCCAACTTGTTATTGCTGCATCTTCACACCCCTTCGGGGGTGGGTTTGCTTACCTCCCCCCCGAGGTACCAGGATGCACAGCAGAGATGTTTGCTGATCTCTTACCCTCTGAGGGAAGCTCACAGCGATGGATGCTTTCCTTTCCCCACCTTCTCACCTGGTTGCTCTGCTCCTGCACCTTGTGGCATTCCCAGGAGTAGGAAACCTGTGAAGCAAGAGCCAGTGTGGGGCTGATGCCTATTAAAGGGCACCCGTAAATCCTCCACCTCTGCTCTCGACATAGGCACACGGGAAGGGATATAAGTTCCCCAGAGAGAAAGTCAGCCCCCAGAGCCTGGTCAGCAGTGCTTGGGCTGAGGCAGGGGTGGTGGTGGTGCAGCAGATGGTGATGCTAAGCAGAGTCAGAAACTCCCTGGATCGGCGGAATTAGCAGAGTGCTGATGCTGGAGTGAGTTCAGCCTTACTTAAACCTCCCAGAGACCACAGCTGCACATCTTTCTTCGGCTGCTTCGCCAGCTCCCCATCCTCTGTCATGCCTGAATTGGTATCTCAATTCGCTTTTGTCCCCCTGCTATTCAGAAGGATGCACATCGAGTCCTTCAGGAGACCCTGGAGCCTCGGTTAGATGGGGAATTCAGCTGCAGAGAGGACCCCTGGGTGCTAATGTGGGCTCAGGAAATCTGGGAAGCAGGTGACTGTAGGAACCACTGAGCAATGGTTTTCTTCATATGCTGGAGACAACGTACCAGCAAAGGCCCAGGCTGTGGTGGGAAGGACGTGAGGGCAGGAACCTGGCTGCGGGTACTCAGAGGATGGAGGCATCTCCTGGATGGCTCCTACTAGGACCCACTGGTCCTAGGCACATCGTGGCAGGGTGGGGAGGCTGGATGCAACATTAGAGGCTGTTAAGCTCCAGGTGAGCTCCATGGTGGAGGAGGTGCCCCATGTAAGTGATTTGAACTGCTCTTCAGAGATACACATTGTGTATCTAAAGAGCTGGGGGGCTGGGCTGGACTGGAAGCAGTTCACTGCCTACTTACAGTTCATAGACATGACCGCCAGGATGTGGCCCTTGCGCTGCAACCACATAACTAAAAATAACTGAAAAACACACAGAAAACTCCTCTAGCACTTATACATGAGCTGGCCTTAAAGATTTTTTTTCAGGGAGTGAGATGAGGGTTGCCCAGCTGCTTTTCCATGGGCATCTCCAGAGAAGGGAGCTGGAGGGAGGGCTTGCTGTGGCCAAGAGGGCATGTCATTGCTGAGTGTAAGGTGAGGGGTGACCAGAGGTGTTGGTCACAGTGCAGGATGGAGAGTCGAAACTGCATCCTCAGGAGCCAATCGGTGCATGGTGGGGCCAACACAGTGAGCTCAAGGCTGCTGAGAAGCTGCTCCAGAGGCAACACCACTGACCTCTGAAAGGAGAAAGTCCCCCACCAAGAAAGATTTCTTTTAATGCTTTTTTCCCCAGAAAAATAATTTTTTTGTCTCCAATTGCCAGTGGGAAATTGCAGGATGAGGTGGAAAGTCCTGTCGCGTTTCAAACTCAGCTTTTCAGTTTGTGTTTCAAAGCCTTTCTTTTGAAACTGGAAACGGGAAGTTTTCCCTCTTTCATCTCAGTTTGCTGCTGAGGGCAATGAGATGACTCATGTCCTGGAGTTTTTCTTCTCTGCCTTTTCCCCATTTTATTTCCTTCTCGTTTTCTCCAACAGCAGGAAAGGTATCGAGTAGGAAAAGGAACATTAAAACTGTGACACCTTGTCAGCCGGTGACTTGCCCAGTGCTGCTGAACTTCTGAGATATTTAAAATAGAAAAGAAACAAGAAAGAAGGAGGGAGGACTTAAACCAGTGATTTATCAGAAATAAAGGAACTTTTCAGAGGCCAGTATTTACATTTTCATTCATTTTGAAGCAAAATAACTTTTCTGATTTGCTTCACATCAAAATTTTCCTCCCCACAGGGAACATTTTCTAATAGAAATGATCTCACTTTAATATTTTGGCAGGATTTTCTTGTGTATTTTTTCTCCTTGGAACTGCGCTAATACTAGGCTGTAAAAGATGACGGACTGGCGAGTTGTGTGGGTGCTGAAAAGGCTGAAACTGCTGCTTTGTAGCTGCAAAACTCGCTCGTACATGCAAGCGCTGGAGCCTCCTGTGAGGTTTTGCAAGGCCAGGGCTACGCACAAGCCAGGAGCAGCTGGCGCTGCCTGCACTGCCTGGTGCAAACCTTCACAAGGACGTCGGTGGTGATGCATTTGAAAGCAAGACCCATTTCCCGAGCTGAGAGGGAGCCCAGGAGTGATGGCCCATGGCTCATGGAGAACCAAGTGTACCCATCTCCCCCCCTACCCAGTGCAGAGCGGAACAGCTGCAGGTTTCCTAGGAATTTTCATGGGTACTTAGTGCCGCAGGGCTGCAAGAAAGGGTTAAAGTGTTTTCGGTTATGCAGTGCACAACAAACAAAGGGGATGTGGTAATCCCTCCTGCCACAGAGTGAAAAGTTCACTTGATATGCTACTTTACACTGATTCTCACAGACTCTGGGATTAAACCGGACACACTCTGACGTCCAGGTTTTCTAGCAAAGGGCTCCAGCCCAGCCTGCCACATTCACTTCATATTTGGGAGCATATTCTCTGAGAATCCTGCTGACAGATGAAGAGCAGGAAGACAGCCAGTTTCCCATGGAACAATAAGTCCATGCAAACCACATCTCGTGGTGCCCAACCTGGCCTTGCTGGGGTGGCTGCTGGGGATGTCGACTGGAGCAGCATCTCTGGGTCCCGGCCAAGCCCCAGGTGCTGTCAGCCAGGATTGTCCCGCTGGTGCATGTGGCGGGGTCTTGCTTTTACACCCTGGCTCCCCGCCAGGCTTTGGGGCTGAGCTTTGTGTCGCCTTAATGGAGTTACACGGCAGGGAGCCTTTGCTGAGTTGGGGAGCAGGGGAGGTGGGAGCCCAGTGCTGGGGTGGAGGGGGTGAGGCGAGATGCCTTGTGCGATGGTTGGGCTGGGATGCTGAGCCAGCCTCTCTCCCTGGATACCCCTGGCTTTGCGTATTTCCATGCTATTATTTCTTAAAAAGCTCTTGCAGGGTGGCCTCACGTATAGGAACAGCTAACGGAGCTCCCCTAGTTGCACCTCCGTCAGCCCCACCAGGTCCACACAGTTCAAAGGCTGGTGGCATGTGAGCACGTTCAGGATGTGCTTTTATGGGATGTTTGAGCTATTTGGCAAAAAATGATGATCTGACTGTTGGGGAGAGCAGATGCCTTTCAGCTCCAAGGGGGTGTTTTCCCTTGGGTTTGCACTCTTCAGCTGGATGGCAGGGTCTGCCCAGCTGCCCCTTCGCTGGAAGATGTTGCAGTGGCCTTTTTCAATTTGATGCTCTTTTCCTTTTTTAAATGCAACACTGAAATTTTCCTCTGACAGACAAGTTTTGACTGAAAAGGACACATTCAGGTGAATATCTGATTATGCCTTGAAAACCTCCATTTGGTGGATGATTTCTGGCCTGTTTTTCTACAGGTGCTCTTCAACGAACAAGGTGCAAAAGTTCCCTCTTGTTCAGTTCTTCAGCTGTTTGCCTGAACACTTTAAAAACATTTAGGGGCACCAGATTCTGACCCAGTGGGCGTGAGAGTAGGACAAGCTCCCTGGTACCCACGTCAAGGGGATGCCACGCGAGGTCCCTGCATGGCTGTTCCCAGCTGCTCCCTGGAGCAAATGCTTTGGGTCTGAAAACAACAAAAAGAGCAAAAAGTCAAGTCTTATGGAGACACGTTCACCAAAGGCTGCAGCCTGCAAGGTTGGTGTGACGAGCACCAGTGGGAGGCTCTGCTCTGGCCCCAGGCGGTGCTGGGGACATGCACAGGATAAGCCAGGCCAGCCACATTTTTAAAATAATAAAAATAAAAAAAAAGGAAGGCAATCTTTCCCCTTCACAGATGTCCAGAAGGATTTTACTCCAGCATCTCTTGGGCTGAGATGAAGTCTAGCTCCAGATTCGGTTCAAGTCACAGCAGTGGTCCCTTTTGCATTCACAGGGGGAAGAGTATGTCCTGTTTTGACCCCTCGCTGTGGCATGACAGCTTTGAATGGAATCTCTTTCCTAAAACTGATCATCTCTCCTTGACTTCTAGACCGCTGCGGCCCACAGGGGTTGGGGATGACTTCTGGGGACAGCCAGGACATCGCCCTCTCTGAGTCAGGAAAGAAGCTTGCCCTGGCATGAGACACCTGGCGCTGTGGGTAGGTTGAGACCAGTAGGGCAGGGTTGGATGGGGAGAAGCCTGCACCCCATAAAACCCACAGAGATGGGATCTCCTGGGCTATGTGCAGTGCAGCCCCCGTCATCTGCTGCAGGTAGCATGTACCCCCACCTCCCACCCCATCACACCATGGCTTGGGTGACACTGAAACCCAGCCTGTCCAAAAAGCAGGACCTTGATCCTGCAAGCCTAGGGAAAGACGGGCTTGGGCCTGATCCTGCTCTGTGCCCCTAACCCACACTGATGGCGAGCTGAACTGAGGGCGCTGGAGACTTGCAGACCCTGCCCCATAACACAGATGATGGGGGCACAGTCACACATCGGTTGCTCCCAGGATGGATGGAGCTGGGGCTGCACGGAGTGGCTTGGGTTTTTGGACAGCCAGGGGTCCCCAGCTGCCTCCCCCTTGCTGTCCCCTGCCTGGGGGAGGAGAAGGTCTTTGCTAACCTCCAGCTGTCTGTCTTCTCCGGGCCAGGCTGTCTCTAGTTACGGGGTTAGTGAAGCAGTGAATTGTAAAATGCAGCCTTCCTCTGCCCCATCCTCCTCCTCCCTGTCATTCCCCCATGCTCTCCATCCCAGGGCGGCTCACCCCACTCTGCCTGTTCTCACCAAACCTCATCCCTCACCCTCACAGCCTCCCCCTCCATCATCACCACAGGGATGGGACTTGAGGGGGGAAATGGGGAACCAAGTTGACCTGGTGGGGAAGAAGCAATGGGAGAGACCTGCAGCTCCTGTCCCTTTGGGAGCTGCAGGGGAACTCTGGCTTCCAGGGAAAAGCGTGATTCGGAAGGAACTGGCCACTAAGGCAGTTTCCTCCCAGCTGAAAATCCTCCTGGAAGGATGAGACTCCATCCCAAAGCTGGCTGGCAGAGCCCCCCTCCGCCAAGGCATTCCCATGGGAGCAGCCCAGCGGCGGCTGGGGTACGTGCAGGTGCACACACAGGCACCGTGAGAGCCAGGGGGGGTCTCCGAGCCCCTTCGTCATCCTCCCAGTGGCACCGCACCAGCCGGGGTTTCAGAGAGTGCCCTTCAGTGTCAGGAGAGGCAGCTGGAGGGGTGTCGGGGACGGGGTGGGAGGGAGGAAGGGGAGCTGTGCGGCTCCCAGCTGGGGCAGACAGCTTTAGGTTTTGGCTGGACCTCAACAGCAGCTCTGCTGGCAGCGTCGGTCTGGGAAATGCACTGTGCCTCCTCCTCCGGCCAGATCCAGCCCGCTCCAGGCCCCCCGCGCAGCCGCCTGTGCTACTGTGTGCTGCCAATCCCACAGCGGGCGGTGGGCTGATGCCACACACGAGGGGGGTCCTGGTGACCCATCTCCCTGTCTCTGTGAGTGGGAGGGGATGGTGAGCATGGCCACGCTCCTTGCACCCATACCCAGAGGGGCTGGGATGCTTCTGAGGTGCGTGGTGGGGAGCCAGCTGGGGTAAGGGGGTTGTGCCTGTCCTGCCTGGGACCCGAGGAGGGTGGCAGGGTGGAAACACCACACATGGTGTGAGTTTCACCCATGTCACCTATTGCACCACTGGGAAGCATTCAGATGCTGCAGGTGACTGAGTGGGAACAGACCCTGCGAGGAGGCACATCTCCAGTGCCCGGGTGACACAGTCACGCTCTCACTGTCCCCACGGCCAAGTGGCCTCACAATGCTCCGCTGCTGCTGCCGAAGGAGCACGGGGGGGATGTGGGAACAGCTGCTGGACAATGCTGTGCAGCTGTGTGCTTTCACGCTGGGTAATGCACCAGAACCACACTGCAGCGGGCTGCTGTCCTGCCTGTTCCTATGGAAACTCCTTTCAAAGGAGACAGGCAGACAGACAAACATCCACCCAGCGGTGCCGGGTGCTGGGGAGCCAGCAGGAGCCGGGGTTCTGATGCTCTTGCAGCCCTGGTGCTGGCTGGGATGCTTGAGGCAGCCACTGTGACCCCAGTGTGGGGCTGTGGGGGAGTACAGTCAGCCAGGGAGGGTGATTCCTGCTGTGCCTGAGCCTCCTGGAAGGACTTTTGCTGAATTCCCACAACCTCTGGGCAGCAATGCAGGCAGTTAAATAGGGAAATGAGCTATTGAAGGGGAAGGGGCAGTTCACAGTCCGCTGGCAGGTTTGGGGACTGGAACACTGTGGCAGTGGGAGGGAGGATGTCTGGCCATCTACAGCTGCAGAGACCAGAGGCAGCAAGGAAAGGTTTGGAAGAGGGAAGGGATACGATGACCTCTCTTTTCCTAGCAGACTTTCCATCCCTGGAGGTGAAAGGATGCTCCATGCATGAGAGGCTAGGGTCGTTATCCACCACTCTGTGGGTAGAACCACGCTGGGAGAGAGTATTTCTGCCACAAAGGCTTTGTCGTGCACCTGCAGTCCAGGAAGGAAGAGCCCTGCAAGGAGCTGGGGGGGGGGGGGGGGGGGGGAGGGGGGCGGGTTGCAGCAGGCTGGTATGGCTGCAGGAGGGGCCAGGTGGGATGTGAGTGGGGAGGCAAGGAGCAGGGCTCCGTCTGTCCGTACTTTCTGAGGGGTGCAGGGACCAGACCATGGGAAACCACTTGAATTTCCATAGCAGGATGGAGGTTAAGTGCAGCAGCCATGGGCCAGCCTCAGAGAGCAGCCCTCTGGAGCATGGGAGGCAGACGTGCCCTCGGGGAAGAGCTGTCCTGCTGCCCCGGAAATTGCAGAGGTTTAATTAAGTCCATAACATGTTGCAATGCAAGTCTCCCTTGGGCCAGGCAGCGGCTACAGGATGCTCAGGGCTTGGTACAGAGGGCAGGCATGCTGAGACCTCTCCTCTCCTCTCCGCTCCTCTCGGCTCCTCTCCGCTCCTCTCCTCTCCTCTCCTCTCCGCTCCTCTCCTCTCCTCTCCTCTCCTCTCCTCTCCTCTCCTCTCCTCTCCTCTCCTCTCCTCTCCTCTCCTCTCCTCTCCTCTCCTCTCCTCTCCTCTCCGCTCCGCTCCTCTCCTCTCCTCTCCTCTCCTCTCCTCTCCGCTCCTCTCCTCTCCTCTCCTCTCATCTCCTCTCCTCTCCTCTCCTCTCCGCTTCGCTCCTCTCCTCTCCTCTCCGCTTCGCTCCTCTCCTCTCCTCTCCGCTCCTCTCCTCTCCTCTCCGCTCCTCTCCTCTCCGCTCCTCTCCTCTCCTCTCCGCTCCTCTCCTCTCCTCTCCGCTCCTCTCCTCTCCGCTCCTCTCCTCTCCTCTCCGCTCCTCTCCGCTCCGCTCCGCTCCGCTCCTCCTACTGCAAAACAGTCCAAAAAGAGAGTTTGTCATCTGACCACATTGCTGTAGGCTCTGCCAGTGGCCAACATGGCTTTCTGACTACTAGCCCCCAGCTCCTGGTCTTGCACGTGTCCCAGGGATGCGGGAGCAAGCGAAGCAGAGCTCAGGTCTGCACAGTGAGGAGAGAAATGCAGCAGTGAGACAACCTTCATACAGAGCTTGGGAGAAAGGCTGACAGATGCTCTCCTGTTGAACCATGCCCTTCCTCACTGTGTCCTTCCAGGCTGGATCAGCTCCTGCCACCGGCTCAGGGGCAGCTGGCAGTGCATCACGATAACCTAAACCAGAGCCCCAGCGGGCAGCTCTAGCCAGGGGGGCAATGCTGGGGGTGATGCCAGCTCTAGGAGGAGGCTGGCAGGGGCAGTGGGAATCAGGGCAGACATGACGGTGAGCTCTGGCATAAACCATTGCTTGGAGCCTCCTCACATCTCTGTTAGCAGCTTTCTGCTCTTTGCTGGCAGAGAGTAGACGGGACCTCTCCAAGCCAGCACGGGACAAGGTTGACAGCATCAGCCTTGACAAGCCCAGCACACTGTCCAAGCTCAGACTGCCTGGTTTGCCTTCCAGGGTGAGGGCAGGTGTCCTATAAATATCTAATCTGCCCAGTGTGTGCTTGAAGCAGCAGTGTCTTGGGCTAGAAAGTAGCTGCTGAAAGTGGAGAGCATCCTTCCACGCCACTCCAGGGACAGGGCAGTGCCATGGGGACACGGCGGTCTCTCAGAGCAGGACTTCACTGACACAAGTGGGGACTGCAGCTGTGTGGGATGGGTGGCAAAGCTGCTGTGGCTTTACTGGAATGGGGGTGTGGAGGCACCTGCTTGGGCTGAAACTAAACACAAGTGATGTAAGGCAATGAGTTAATACCATCTTGCCTGAGCTGCCAAACAGCTTCAGATGGGCCTTTGCCTTAATGAACCCATTTCTCTGGGCAGTGATGTGGGTAAAGCCACTCCTGGTCACATTTAATAAGTTTTCTGTGTTGTTTGGGCTTCTGGCTGCTCTTGATGGTGGTGGTCAGTTGGTCTCCATCACTACGAGCTGCACAGTGTGCTCATCAGACAGGTATTGCTCTTGTTTCATCACAGTTCAATTCTGGGACAAGATCCTGACCTAGGTATGGAAGGTGGTGAGTGAGACCCTCATTATTCAAAATGAGTTTTAGCAAGCAGGGAGATCAGATGCTTCCTAGCAGATTGGTGCCTGCTAAAATCTGAACTGATATTAACTTTTAATGAGGCTTCAGCAGCTTGAAACTGTCTGAGCATACACTGGGTTTCTGCTTTGGAATAACAACAGTCATATTGTTCCCGGTGAGCTCCGAGACATCTGGGCAGACAAGCATGCCCACAGGTGACATTGCTGCATGATCATACACATGCCCAAGTCAGAGGGCTCCCTGACGGGCTCAGCAAATCATTTTGGGACCATGAGGTCCAATCGTTTCTTGAGAACCTTGCAGAGGTACTGTCGAGGTCATGCATCTGTCACAAGCTTAATCATACTGAAATGATTAGAGATATCCCAAGTCAACTGCAAAAACTTGGGCAGAGCTCACCTATAAGCTCTGAGGTTTTTTTTATATCTTTATCTTTAATCCTTTATTTTTTATATATTTTTTGTCTTTAACTTTAATCCTGAGTTCAGGTTTCTTTCACCCCTGAAATAGCCTGGTTCCCACAGAACCTGGCAGCGGTGGCAGTTGCCCATGGAGCATCTGAGCAGCGCACAGAGACACGTCTACGTGGGAGGCTTTCTGCGGGAAGGGATCGAGCTGCGTGTGAAGATGGCTCAGCTCCTGCTGCCACCCCTTGTGTTGTGGGGCTGTCATCTTACCTACAATCATGTGAGCTTGGGCAGGTTTAAATCTTGTCTTTGCTTAATTCAGTCACATCCAGCCTTGGAAGGAAATTGTCCTGATATATAGAGTCAGCAGGACTAATAAATATTTCTGATGGATACATTTCTTTGAGTTTTGAGCTCAAGAGACTTCCATCCCAACGAATACTAAGTCAGGCTCTGCACAGATGAACAAAAAGCGCCTAGCCAAACTCAGACACACAAAAAAAGAAGCCTACAGAGGATGGAAGAAGTAAGGATAGGTAACTGGGAGGGATACAGGAACATTGTCTGAGCATCCAGGGTTGAAGTTAGGAAAGCTAGAGCCCAAGTAGAATTGAATCTGGCTGGGGGTGTCACAGACAACGAGGTGGGCTTCTATAAGTACATAGGTGACAGAAGGAAGACCATGTAACACGGGCTCAGGGACCTGGTTACAAAAGACATGGAGAAGGCTGACATTACAGAGGGCACAGATGAGGCACATGATGGACAAGAAAATCATCAGAAGCAGTCAGCACGGCTTCCCCAAGGGGGCATCACGCTGAACCAACATTTCAACTTCTACAGTGAAAAGACTGGCCTGGTAGACAAGGGTAGGGTGGTGGACATGGTCTGCCTGGACTTCAGTAAGGCCTTTGATGCCATTAAGATCCTCGTGGACAAGCTGTGGATGTATGTATTGGATGAGCAGCCAGTGAGATGGATTGAATGGCCAAGCCCAGAGGTGGTGATCACTGGGACAAAGTCCAGCTGGACACCAGTAACTAGCGGTGTACCCCAGGGGTCAACATGCTTGGCTAAACCTGGATGCGTGTCTGATCTCCCAGAAATGTGTCCACATCCAGCTCCTAGCAAGCAGCTGCTAAACATTGAAATGTTCTTGGGAAAGTCTAGAGGAAAAGCTCCATCATGCCAGGAGTGCTTGCTTTTTGTGGGACAGCTTGGTGACCCCAGGCCTTCACCACAGGCTTCTCTAAGTCAGCAGCAAGGAATATAGCCCTCCACAGAGTGATCCAGCTCATCCCAAGACAGATGCTTAAAAGAGGTCAGCACCATGTATTAAGGGAGCTGGGGGACATACTTAGATATGGGCTTTTAACTTTGGGGCATTTGTGGCTGAATGAAATGGAAATGGTGAATTTACAGGCAAATACTCTTAATTTCCAAGCATGTGATAAATCCAGTTAATGCACGGTTACAAGTAGCTGATGTTTGCCAGCTGCTTCTCTCCAACTAATTGCTATCAGACTATCGACTGAGTTCAAATGGTGAGTGGCTTAGGGTGGGTGGTGGGGGTGTGGAGCGGAGCAGCCCCTGGAATTGTGAAGGAAAGAGTTAATTCTAGCTCTTTTGCATAGCATATCACTTGTGAATTTTCAGCTGCCTGCTAAGACTTGATTTTAAACTGCTTTTGCAGTGTGGGTATCATCTTCTGACAGGCTGTGAAGAAGCCGGCGAGGGTGAGAGAGGCTGTCCAGGGGGAAGTGAGAAGTGGGGAAATGCAGAATAATGTCTTCAAACCCAGTGCAGAGAAATTGAGGACACCCCTCATGAACGCCGCTGGGAGTGGGTTGGGTACGAAGTGTCTGTCCTGGTTGATCCATCCAACCTGTTCAAAGAGCCGGTCACAAATGTGTCTGGGGACTGCAGACCCCGCAGGAACACTGGGCTCTTACGGTGGGCTACTGATCTTGCTTGATACTACCTTGTCTATCATCCTCTCCTAAGGGTCATCACACTCCTCGTCCCACCTGTGGGATGCTTTCCTCCAGGGTGTGGTAAGCCCTGACCTGGCTCTTCCCAGGGGGGGTCTCCAGAAATGCAGTGAAATCCCTTTGCTGCTGGTGTTTCCCTTATTAGCGCCTGTTTTTCTAGCTCACCACGTGGATGGAGCAAGGGGGAAAGAGCTACCAGAAATGTGGGATAAGGCCAAGCAGCCTGGGTTGTCCCTGTAAGGACCAACATGAACTGGTGGGCACCTGCTGCCTCCTCTCAGCACTGGCTGCACAAAGCCCATCTCCTCCAGGCGAACCTTGAATCCTGCCCTCGCAGGCTCTGCTTTCATCACACCCCTGCCATGTCCTGAAAGGAGAATCAAGTGCAGGTCAACGTGGCCTTTTGCCTTCATCGGCATCCAAATTGGAGCCACCCCGGGGCTGCCCCACTGGCTGCTTCCTGCAGTGGGGTGTTGGAGATAGCCAGAGCGTTCCTCAGGTGAGCCCCCTGTGTCGGGGCTGGGAGCAGGACCAGAAGACACGTGGGTCTCAGGGGGATGGAGAAGCATCCTCTGGAGTCTCGTGTCATGGCACTGTAAGGGCTGCCCCATGGAATGAGCCGTGGCTGGCAGGGCTGCCCCCCTCCCAGACCTCCCACCCCAGAGAAAGGAGTCAGAGCAGGCAGCAGGGGAGGGAGTGGGAAGGGAAAGGGGCAGGAGGGGGAGAAGAGCCCTGGGAGGGAGGGTCGGCAGGTTTTGGAAAGCGCTGCGTTTGCACAATGCAAATGGCCTGAAAGGAGCAGTGAAAGGAGGGGGCAGGGCTGGGCAGCAGCTGCCAGGGGAATGAATGTCCCTGCTCCCTTTCCCTTAGTCTGCCTTTGTCACCTGCCCACAATTAGCCACAATTTATCACCCCAGGAGCCTGCAATAAGTCACTGGGCCGCCTGAGACTGGCCAGCCCCTCCGAGCGAGTCTCCTCTTTCCCATGGATAGGCAACTGGGCGACCGCCTACCCTTTGTGAGAGCTCAGGGGGCAGGAGGCTGCTCCTTCCCACCACCCTGGGCTCCCGGGCCAGGCGAGACCGGCTGTCCTCACCGCCATGCTCATGCTGCTCATGCTGCTCATGCTGGGCAGCAAACCCTGGCTGGGGCTGAGGCCGCTGCATAGCCCTGGGGGAGAAGCAGGCACTTTGCAGTACGGTTCATCATGCCTCGCAAAAGGTCCAGTCGTGCTTCATGCCAGGCAGGGTGCAAAGCTCCCTGTGCTCCTCTCTCCACCATTTTACCCAGCTTGTTTCGTGCTCTTGGGGCCCAAGGCCATGGACAAGGGTCTTGGATGAACATCTGTCTTCCCCTCATACAGAGAGAGCTCATCTGGCTGAGCCGTAGCCAGACTCATATGAGGAGAGCTAGGCTCAACAAGGATGCTGGTGCAAAGTGATGCTGTGATGAGATGCCCTCAAGGTCCAGCTTCGTGTGCCACTGAGGCTCAATTTCCGCTTTTTAATGATATTCCCTGCTACAAAAAAGCAGCAACTGAGCATAAAGGCTGATGAAACAGTGCCTGGCAGGACCAGTTTAGGGCCACATTTTGCACTGGGAAAGGCTGCTTTGGAATAGGAGTCACAGTCCATCCATTAGGGCTCCAGGGGATGGGTTTTTTGCGCACCTCTGTCCGTGCATCTCTGTTGAAGCCCTCATCTTGCACTGTATATTCCCCTGGGACACCTCGTCCAGGCAGGCCTTGTGGTCCTGCAGCTGATGGAGGTAGGATGTTTTTCTCAGGTAGTGGAGAGCATGGGGAGGGAGGCTTAGACCTCTTGTCCTGCTCCCCCTGCCTCCTCCAACCCCCCCGCTCAGACTTTTACACAGTGCTGCAGAGAAGCACACCTTGCACAGATGCCAGACTGGGTTTTGCAGGGCTCTGCACACCACTGTTCAAGCTCCTGTGGTAGGAGCTGAGTCATCCTGAGCAGCAAAAGGATGAGCAGCAGGTCTCTCACTGTACCATCATCCCAACATTTCTGGCATGTCCCATCTCTGTGCCTGGCACCCAAAGAGGTGATGGGCACATCCAAGGGCGCACAGGGTGATGGCTGGTCCAATTCAAGGCATGGGTAAACAGAGCTCCCCAAAACTCCATGCTTTCCCTGCCACACCTCTAACCCACCCCCCCTTCTCCCCAGAGCCTGCTTCTCTGCCAGCACAAAATTGCCTCTTGCCTGCAGGAAGGAGAAGTCTTGAGCTGCCTCTGTTATCACCACAAACACCATGGCAGCAGGGAAGGATGGGTGGTAGCCCTGACAATGCAAGTAAGCAACTTGTGCTGCGCAGTGTGATGAGCAGCCAACTCATCCCACCAGGTAGACCCCAGGGCAGTGACTCATAGGGGTGTCAGTGCGGTCCAAGCTGGTGTGTGGGAAGTGCCCATGGTGCTTGGTGAAGCCTTGCTGATTGATGGGATGAGTGCTCTTCTCCTGATAATATTTACGGCTGCCTGCAGGGAACACGTCCAAAGCTCCGGTTTTGCTGGCTTGCTGCTTCCCTGCCTCTTTCCAGTTGTCATATTGCAGACACAGGCTGTGGTTAGTGTCCTGACCAAGGACTTGGAGCACCTCCTTCCTGCTTCTTCATCCATGAACTGGTCATGAGGTGGGTGGCCTTCAGTATTTATTAAGCTGTGCGTGCCCCATCCCATCCCATCCCATCCCATCCCATCCCATCCATCTGCCCATAGCTGTGGTTGCTGCTGGGCCATAAGCCATTACAGTGACAGTTATTTCAGCCTACAAAAGGGACGCCTGCATGGGAAACAGGAGACTTCGAGGTGCTCCTTTGAGCCACTAATGTTGTTGAAAAAGCAAATTGCTATAGCAGTAAGAAAGGACACCTGGAAGAAGGTGTCAACACCAGTGTGACTGTCCTGTCCATAAAGCTTTCCCTCCCCAGCGCAAGCATGAGCTTCTCCTCTTGGCTGGTGGCTCCTGGAGCACCATAAGGGTGTGGGTGTTGGGCTGCCCTCCTACTGCATGCTGTTCAGGTGGGTGAGCTCCAAATCCTGCTCCCCCTGAGTACTTGGACCAGCACTTCTCCCATCCCAGGGCCCCTCTTGTTCTCATGACCAATCTGGTCTTTGAGCACCAGCAGCAGGGCAAGTTGGGTGGCTCATCCCAAACGGGCCCCAGCCCTTGCCCTGGCCATGTCCTAGTTTGGGGACAGAGCTCTTTCTGCCCTCTGCACCGTGCTGTGCTGGAGCCAGGTGGCAGCTGGAGGCCACCTTCCCTTGCCCTGGGGAGGGAGGTGGTTAACGCACCCCGTGCTGGGAGGTGCTGGGTGTTTTTTGAGCATCTGCCTCTGACACACAGCACCAAGTACAGCAGTTCCCAAATTGTTCCCAATGCCGTTCAGTCTAAAGAGCCTGGGCAAGACAAAGCCTGCCAGAACTGTCGTGCAACCCTACCCGTCCCTGGTTGCCAGCACCACATGCCTTGAGGTGATCCCAGCTCCATGCCCAGAGGTGCACTGGCCAGGCTGTGCAACCAGGTAAGTGTCAGAAAGGTTCCCTCTCCTTTCCCCAAAATAACCCACCTGCAGGGGAAACTACATCCCTGCAAAGCAAATCCCTCCATCCCATCCTGCCAGCTGGATGCACGTCCTGGCTGGTGCTTGCTTCTGGGCAAGGTACCCAGGACCCCAGATCCCCATCGGGAAGGCTGAGCCAGCGTGTGCAGCCAGTCACCCTTCCCCGTCGCTGCGGATGTTGGTATTTGATTTATTACCTATCCAGGAGGAACTCTTAGCCTTCCCTTTGGAGCTGGAGGCAGATCTAAGCAGCTGTGTTTGGCATGGCGAGGTCTAGCGGTTGGAGCCAGAGACGAGACGGCAGGACTCCTGAGCTCATTACTGTAACGAAGCTCGGGGAATTGGTTGTTGGTTATGGAGCTTTCCATTTAAGGAGGCCAGACTAGATGATGGTCCCTTCTGGCCTTAAAATATATGAAGCTACAAATAACTCAGCCAATAATTAGAAATTTGAGTCTCATTCCTGTGAATATTACAGGCTTGTTGGACTAGAAGCTACAAAGGCTGCACCGAGCTTTCCTCGTGTTTAAAGAGAAGTCATTTCCTGGTAGTAGGTCCCCTGTGCAAATCCCAAGACTGATGTCATCGGTGTTGGTATGGGAGCACGTGCAGGTAAACGACATCACCATGAACTTGTGTCATGCCCCGCATCATCCGGATGTGGCAAATAAGGATAATAAAGAGGGAAAGGCCAGGCTTCTGATGCTCATACCTCCTCTGCAGTTTGGACTGACTTCGGGACCCCCGTCCCAACCCCACAGAGCATGGGCAGAGGCCCCTGAAAAGCAAAAGCCATGCTTGGTAAGAGAGCCTGGAGGAGGAAATGCTGCATCGTCACCATGCAATGTTCACCATCTTCACCTGCTGCTCAGGGCACAGCTCCAGAGATGTCTTGTGTCCCTAACGTGTCCTGCCATTGCTTTTGGCTACGCTTTCCGTCCTCTTCGCTTCGTTACTGCCTCTTATTTGCTGAGGTCACGTCTATGCGCAGGATAACCCTGGCGCTGGGCATGTGTGGGGGCATGGGTGAGCAAGGGATGAGGAAGATGGGGGACTCCTGTTGTTCTCAGCTCCAGGTTCATGGCCGCCTGAACCTAAATGGAGCTGTGAGGAGAGGTTTGATGGCAAACTTAGGGAATCTATCCCCAAATATATCCCACATTGGGAAACATCCTTCTCCCAGCTCCTCACACAGCCCCACTCAGTGCTGCCGGCATTCTCTCCCTTTTTCTCCTCACCTTCCACCTAAGTAGCTTGGTTTCACACGAGACACTTCAGACTTTCTTCTTTGTTTTTTAACCTCTATCCTTGCACTTACCCACATTTCTTCTTTCCCTCCCTGGCTGCAGCAATAGTCCCAGAGCTGCTGGGAAGATGCTGCAGCCCTTGTGCTACAACCCAGCCCTGCCACTGCCTCCTCTGCCTTACAGAGTGGACCTGGCTGATGGAGGCAAGCTCAGAGTCAGGAGGTAAACCCACGCTCAGCAGAGCTTGGCTGGCCATAACGATATCTTTGAAATATAGGGAAAGGCTGCAGTGAACCAGAAGACTGAGTCCCTCTCCTCAGCACACATATATGGAGCCTCCATATGGGAAACAGCCATGGGATGGCAAATCCCCTGGAACCAGGGAAAAGAGTCCCAGGCAGAGAAAGACGCACAAAGGGAGGAAAAGGGGGTGGCCGTGTTACCTAGGGAATTCGCTCCGCAACAAACAAAAAGGTGTGATGAAACGCTGTGTTGCACGTATGCAAGGAGCAGCCAGAGATATTTCCTTGAGCAGGACCTGAACGCTGAGGCTGAGAGCTCAACAGCTCAGCATTGCAGAAGCGAAGGGCTGGAGTCTAGTCTGTTCTTGTTTTCCCAGTTAAATGCCATTTTTGAAATGTTTTATCCTTTGTGTTGTTTAATCTCTGCCATAAACTATACAGGACACGTCATGAATTAGTGCTACAGCGGACGCCTTGGCTTGGGGAGTTTCCATTTCTTGAATAAAATGTTGCTTCTCCTTATGGTTTTGCAGTTTCGACACACACGTCCCTCTCAGCTCTAGAAAGCAAGGGTAAAAACAGGGGTCACAACAGCCACCGAGAATCTTTCATTCATATCTAAAAAGACCTGAAAAAACCCTTCCTATTCATGTCAAGCAATCTTCCTGAGAAATCCTTTCTGCATTGTTTTTTGCTGACATCTGTACTGCCCCAGGTATGATTAATTCTTCTGCTCACAATAAAATGCTTCTCCTTTGCCTCTGGAGCAGCCTGCAATTTCACAATTAGTTGGTAAAACACACCGTGCATTCACCTTAAGCAGCAATGTGAACCCGGGTGGCTTTGCTCCTGACAGCACAAGGGAGATTTGCCCTCGAGGGGAAACCGCTTGGCACTTGCAGCTTTCTGACGAAGGATGTTCCTGACAGAGTTCAGAGGTGTTGGAGAAAGTGGTTTAGGTTTCTCAAAGGGCTGGTTGTTCTTGGGAGGCTCTTCCCGGGGTCTGTAAGGCTCGGGGTGGGCTCGGAAGGAGGGTGCGTTTGGGAAATCACCGTGGGCTCCAGGTTGGGCTGATCCCAGCATGGCCCCTGGCACCCCCCACCCACTGTTTCGGAGCATACCTCTCATTCCTCCTGCCTCAATTACTGCAGCTGATCCCTTCCCTGCCAGAGCCCCAAGGACACAAACTGACACCCGCTGATCAGGCTTGGGCTCCTCTGGATCCCTGGGGCCCCGTGGGAGCAAAGGGACCTCCTCCAGCACTTCCAAGAACTCCATGGTCTGCCCCACAGCTCCCCACCATGACGCTGTGGACCCAGGGGGTCCCTCCAATATGAACCCAGGTGGGGGTGCTTTTGCAAGAGGAGAGAGCGTGTTGGGTGTCTTGGGGATGCTGGGGTACCACTGGGTGCTTGTGAGCATGTGCAAGATTAACTGAGGACAGTGGGGAGCAAAGCTGGTGTCAAGGTTGGGACAGGCTGGGCTGAGACTGGGGTGCCTGGGGGTCTCTTGCAACTCTGGGCCTGGGAGAGCTCTGTGGTGCTTATGCTGGGGTCTCTAGGTGCCTCGCAGCTGGAAAGCCCCCCTACAAACCCTGCTGCAGGGGGCTCTCAGTCTTCACTCATGCGTGATGATCAAAGATGCTTGTTGGGAAGGAGGCTGGCAGATCTTGCCCCGTTACCTCCGGGGGCAGGCCCATGGAGTGGTGTGTCTGCGGGGGGAGCTAATCAGGGTTAACGGTGGGAGGTTGCAGCACTGGGCTGTGGTGGGGCAGGTGCGTGCAGGCTGGCTGATAATTTATCGCCTTTGTTAGCTGTGGAGAGCAAGGCCCGATGACCGAGCAAGCATGCGAAGCCAGCAGAAAGCTGCGAGAGCTGGCTGCCCGGCGCAGGGTGTAAAGCTCCCCTTATGGAGCCCAGCGCTCTTGTTAAAACTTCACGGCTCGACTTCTCCTCGTCGGCCACTGCAGCCGAGTGTGCAGGCTGCTCGCAGGAGAGGCGTGGAGGGGTGGATCAGCAGCCGTGTCCTGCTGCAGAGCACCTGGGGTGGTGCCAACCCTGGGTACCAAATGGGTACCCCCACCCTGCATGGCTACTGACCCCCAAGTCTACCTTTGGTCCAGATGAAATTGGGAAACCCGCAGTGAACTAGAAAAGCGATGCTTTCCTGATTCCATAGAGAGCCTGGAACAGCTCAGGAGATGTGTGTTGTTTCAGCAGGGACCTCTGACTCCGTGTGCCGGCAACTGGGCATTTTCCCAAAGCGCTGTGATTGCAGCTACTGCTGTGCTGCAGAGGCACGTTACTCACGTAGATGTTGCAGCAGGATGCAGGTGGGCAGAGAGTCATGGCTAGTAGGTACCTGTCTGCTAACACACCCTGGCCACTGCTGTGCTTGGGAAGATGCCGGGAAGGGCATCTCCGAGCGCTGGGAATCACTGAGTACAAAGCAACAGGGCATTACTAGAAGGCAACTTCTCCAATCAGGCATCTTCTGCAGCTGGGGAGATGTCAAAGCTTTAGTAGGGCTACTTAGTGGGAAACTGCATGGTGCTCAAGGACCAGCCATTGAAGGTGCTGCACAAAACCTTCAAATCCAGTGCAACTGGAAAAGATGGTGAATCTCCCTCTGTGCCATTGTAAACGTGCCTTTATCATCAGTGACTTGCCCTCATAGATGCATGTCTTGGTCACGTATTTCCTGGCCACGTTTGTCTGTTCAACTTTTAAACACCTGCTTTCCCAAGGAGTGTTTTTCCCCTCTAGATAATATATGCGAGTTCATATTGTAGGAGTGAAGAGAAGCTTATACAGGCTGGCAGTGCAACTGGGTACTGGTGGGATGGCATGGGCTCACTGGAGGGATGTGGAGGAAGAAACCTGGGAAGCAGAAAGAGCTGTGGCATGGCAAAGTGCAAACAGAGAATAAATCTGTTATGTGATCTGGCAATGGGATAAAAGACAACGGTGGATGCTGATGGAAAAATCAGCCCCTTTGGAAAACCTCAGGAGGGACCGGCTTGGTGGCCTCTGGGTACCACATTGCCTGGGTGAGACTGGAAGGAAAGGACTGAGGGAGAACCCAGCCTGGAGCGGTAGGTGAAGGGCTAGCTGGAGACAACCTGCAGAGGGGACACGAATGCCTGGGCTGCCATCCCACCCTGCTCCGTTATCTCAGGAGCAGACGGTCTGAGAGCTGCTGTGCTGCTCTGCACTGGTTCTTCCCACTGCCCCCCCCCGGGGTGTTTGTGTTCACATTTCAGCCCTTGTTTAGACCAGGAGATAGATCAGGATGGGGGAAGTAAAACACTGACACTGCTGAGCAGAAGGGGATGAAATCTAAGGTTTTTGTAAGGAACCGGACTTTTCCATCCTGCTTTATCTGAGGCTTCTGTGAATTGCAGTGCCCTAATCAATATTTTGACTAAGGGGAGCCTGGAAGGACAGGTTGTGCCTCATTGCCACTGAGCTGTGAAGACACAACATGCAACATGCCCTTATTCCTCTTCAAGTCCTTGAATCAGTGCCCAGGTGGTCCCATTTCCACCTTCCCCACATTTCTAGGGGGAAAACTGAGCAGAACGCTCTCTTCATGCGATTCAAATTCCTGCCACTCTTTTTCACAGGATCAGAAAGGAGGGGGAGGCAGAAGCCCACAGCATAAATACCTTGCAAGTCCCCTACCTGTCCCACTTTTAATTAAATGTTGCTAAATTATCCTCTGCATCAGCAACCTGGTGGCAGAGGCTGGCGCCTGGAGCAGCAGAGTGGAGATCCTCCGGCAGGGCACAAGGAGAACACGGGCTTTTTGTAACGTAGACCTCCCTTTAATTTCCTGAGTTTTCTGAATTCTTGTGCTGTCAGGTAGTGCAGACAAGGGAACAAAATGAAGGTGAAAGGATGGCTTTACTGCACAGCCGGCACGTGGTTGGGAGTCACAGGCATCTCCCGGTGTGCTGGTGGTCTCCTGCGTGGAGCTTTGCGATGCCGCTTGCTCTGCTGTCGCAGCCCAACTTTGCACAGCTCTTGGAAATGGCTGGAGAAGGGATTGCACCAGCACCCTGCAGGCAGGAGCAGGCGGGTGGCTGGGGTGTCTCTTCTGGTCCTCAACCTTGTGGGGTGGAGGGGGATCTCTGCTGGGCAGCTCCAGCATGGTCACCATGGCCTGGCCCACATGATGTCCACCCTGGCCAGCTGAGCCCCATGGCAGTTTAAGGATGGAGCCCACCATCCAGCTGGCTGCTCTGCCCTCCCTGTGCCCATCCCTGCTTCCTCCGGGGGGGCTATTTGGGGTGTTGCCGTGGGAGGCTCAGCAGATTCCCTGGGGCTGTGGCTCTCCAGGAAGCCAGATACCAAATCCTCTCCTCTTCCCAGACCCTCCCAGAGCCAAAGCCTTGCTTCAGCATCTGTTTATAACTCCTGGAGCTGGCCAGGCTGTTTGGTTTGGGATAAAGCGCAGTCTGGCAGGGCTCCTCCCTGCCACCACAGTGGCATGGGGCCACCTTATCTCCCATGACAGACCCTTTCCAAGAGCCCTGGGAGCTGGGCTGGCCTCGCTGGCCCCAGAAGGCGTATGCCCAGGGATGGGTGTGGGAGGAAGACAGCAACACCAGTCAGGTTTAATCATCCAGGATGTGCCGAGGAGCTGGGTGGGATGGGCTGCGGTGGCAGGCGATGGCAGTGGAAGCAGGGAGATAGCCCCGGGCTGGATGCGCCGTGGGAACATGTGTGGGGAGAGCTGGGGAGAAGAGCAGATGCTGGGTTTGCTGGGCACAGGGATTGTGTTTGAGAGACTGTTTGGAGACGGGCACCAAATCTGCATCCCAGCACTCCAACATGTGCTCAGAGGCTCCCAAACATTTTGGGTGTGAGTGGCCAAGCAAGGCACTGGCCTGGCCGCTCACTGGTGTGAGAACCAGGTGCTGGGGCCACAAGGGGAGCGGTTGCCATCATGAGGGTGGGATGCACATGGGGATATGGGATGCTCTGCCCCTTCCTTTGTTCTGCCCCATGGAGAGCATGGAAGGGCTCTTCCCTGTGTGCCAGCAGCACCATCAGGAGTGTTCCTTCACCAGGGCAGCCCAGGCACCAACAGGAGATGCTGAGGTCCAGGGGACAGTGCCAGAAGCACAGCCAGGGGCTTCCCCTGACACAGGGGTTTGAACTTCATGCCCAGCCTGAACTTCAAGAAGGCTGGAGCTGCTCTCCTGCCTGGGTAAAGCATACAATGCTTTGCTGTGTGGCTGGAACAGGAGGATGGGCAAGCCAGGGAGAGCTGATGGGCACAGCTTTGCTCACTGACACAAATACCCTCCTCTGCCTCCCAGATGTGGTCAGAGCAGGAAGGTGGTGGCCTTACTGCCAGCACAGAGGCTGCTGCTAAAGCTGTGGAGCCCCAGGTGGCTCCAGCCCCTCTCCGTGACCCTCGTACGCTGGGCTGCTGCACTCTCAGACCTGCAGCACAGGGCACATTCCCTAAGCACAACCTCCCACAGGCAACAGGCTATGAAATTCCCCCTTTTCCCAGGCAAAGGGGCAGTGGCTGCCTCCTGCTGCACTATCAGCACGGTGTGATAAAGGCAGCTTCCTGTCACTGGAGGCACTTGCTTTCATCTCTCACATGAGTTTACGGACAATATTAGCATGAAACAGCTTTTAACCCTAGACTTTCTGCTGCTGAGCTCCAGCTCTCATCTGGGCATAAGTCACCGGGCCAGTACCTGCGTGATTTAACATGCTTATGGGGAAAGCAGAGCCCAGGGTCAGCCTGGACCTCCTGGAGGAGGGCAAGAATCAACAGCATTCACTTGCAGGCAAGTCACAAAACCTGCCAACACCTTCGCTGACTCACCAAACTTGAAAAGTTTTCGAGGAGAGGGTTTGCTTTTCTGCATTTCTGATGGGAAGCAGGCAGAGGGCCAAAGGAGACATGCCTGAACCCTTCCAGCTGCCCACCTGAGGGCTGCCTGCCAAGACCTCTGCCTGGCTCCATTGTGGGGAACTTGGAGATTTCTGGGTCTGGCAATCATGGCAAAACCAATATTGACATGTCCTGGTGCCCCAGGGAGGGGATCCGCTACCTCTGCACAGCTTTCCTCACTCCCACACAGCTGCTAGCAGGCAGTTCAGGTGGCTCCCATGGGGCAGAAGCTGAAATGCCCATTTCTCCTGAGCTGGACAATGTCCATGCAGCATCACTGGGGCAGATTCAGCCTTGCTCTTGGTAATTCTCTCCTCTACAAAGCCTTGCAACCTGCCTTGCTCTTCAGAGTCACTGCCTTACTTGATCCATGAGATACTGTTCTTCCACACAGCCCCCAGGTTACACACTGGTGGAGTCCCCTTCATGTTGGAAGCACTGTAGAGAAGTATCCCCCAATGGAAAATCTTTCTTTGCAAACCTGGGAGACTTTTTTCTGATATAGCACGTCTGAGCCCTCTGCAAACTCTTGGGGTGAGTCACCGGGCTTGTTTTGCAAATGCAAGATCTGAATTTGCTAAGACACGCAGAGGCTGGAGGCTCTGCTCGTTGGACATGGTGGTTCCTGCAAGGCTTGTCTGAAGGCACAGAAGCAGCTAGAAGATCTTTCTCTTTCAAAATCTGTAACCATCTGCAATTACACTATTCTGAGTCTCCCGTGCCTTATGTGCAATTTTTTCATCCTAGGCTGGGGGCAAAACTTCTCTGTCCATGCAAAACACAGCACATGCGTGGCTGGTGACATGTCCCCTCACTGCACAACTGCTCCTTCTTTGAAGCTCGTGGCAAAAAAGGGGCAGAAAATGAAAGAAACCCCAACATACCAAGCTTTATCTCCCACAAAGCAGCACTTTTAAATCAACCAGTCTGTTGAGGGGGTGTCCACAAGCAGCACCCCTGCTCCAGAGACCTTCTCCAACTGTTTGACATCCAGTCTACTGCCTGCCGTGGTGACTCATCTGCCCAAATGTAGATCTCTCCCGTGGAGGTGTTTGTATTCATACAGCTCCTTGCATGACAAGGTGTTGGTCTGGATGGCCTCCAGATGAAACCATCCGTTACGTGTCAAAAAATAATTCTGCTGCTGAATAAACTCCACTGCAACCCCGGAGGAAGATCGCTGCCTATTTGCAAATGAAAGCCACGATAGCACAACACATGCTGAAGGTCCAGCATGAAGATATCTGGTTGTGCCAGGCTGGAGCAAAAAGGTCACAGCAGAAAGACCACAGCCAAAGAAGCACAGAAAGGTGGCTGGCGTAGGAGATGACATGATGTTGGGAGAGGTCTGAGTGGGCAACAAGGCTTTTCTGCAGGATAACTTCTTCCTTCTTTCCTCTGCCAGACCTTTCCCAAATCACAGCTCAATGGGAGGCTGGTAGGAAAATCTGATTTGGTCTGGCTGAGAAACAGGAGCTCAGAACATTGCATGGGGTGGGGAGAAAGAGATCAAGGCACAAAAAAACCATCCCTGAGCCTCCAAGGACAAACTGCTTTGGTGTGAATGAAGCCGCAGATGGCAGGAAAGGGAATGATGAATGATAGCTATGTGGAGTGACCACCTACACCAAAACCCAGGCTCTTGGTGGGGGGCACCAGGATCAGCCCATCTTCTCCAAGCAGCCGAAGTGGTGGGAAAATGGATCAGGGCCTCAGACACATGGGAAGGTCTACAGTTGTGTCAAACAGGTCAGGCCAAGCAGGCTGGGAGCAAGGTCCTGTGGGGCCAGCAAGCATCAGCATCAGCTTCGGAGTAAGCAAAAGAGGCCAACTCCTCATCAGGAAGGGGGTCTGATTTCCTACTGGAGAGCTGGGAAGAAGGTGGGACCACAGTGCTGCAGGATGGCCCAGGAGCTCAGGGCAACCTGTTGGTGGAAAGAAGAGAGAAACTCCTGAACCATCATAACTGAAGCCATGCCTTGGGCCACCTGCAGCTGAAGAGGAAAAACCAGATGTGAAGTTGCACGGCTCCATCCCCAGCCCCTCAGCTGACTGCAGGGGCAGGGTTCAGGTTCACCAAGCACAGGCGCTGCGGCGTTGCACCGTGACAAAGCCAAGCAGCTATTGCACCACTGCCAGCCAACAAATGGAGGCACTTTCTGCCTCTGGCCATGAGCTGGTTAATGACAGGCCATGCTATGCAGCAGTTCTGCTGGAGCAGGATGCGGGAAGGACCTCAGGAACACTGTGAAATGCTAATGGGGCTGTTCCGCAGCGCTCACATACTAAAGGTCAATGCTCCGTTTTGGGCTTTGACCAAGAGGTTCAGATGACATGCAGATGCTCTTTCTCCTACATCTCTGCCCAGGCACGAATCAAGTGGTAAAAGGTGAAAGAGGGGATGGAGAAATAAGCCCGGTGGGGTTCCAGGAGTGTTATTTCAACAGTCCCAAAAACACGAGACCAGCAGTACTTTGCAGAGATGGGACCATACGCTGGTCAGACCTCCCTTGTCAAGAAAGGCCTTCTCCAGGTCTTCCAACTACAGCACAAGGTGCTTTTAGGACAGAAATTGGAAGCGGTAAAGGAAAAAAAATGCAGAGCATTAAGTCAAAGAAAGCTAAGAACCGAACCCAGGTCTGTAGACCCATCTCTCCTTGCCATCTCTGTCCCCTGGTGTTCAGTGACTTTGTGGCAGCCCCTCTCCGTGTCCCTAAGAAGTCTTGCTCTGTTGTCACCTCTGAGGCCATGGTGATCTCAGCTTTTCTTTCTTGGCTTTCTGCATCCCCAGCCTCTAGCATCTGCACATCCGGGCATTAATTCAAACACAAACATTTTTGCCTTCCCCAGTTTTCTGCAGCCCCTTCAGCACCTTCCACTGCTCCCACACTGTGTGTCCATCCATCAGCTTTCAGCCCATCCCTCATCGCTGAGCTGAGGGGGATCTGGACACCAAACCCTGCCAGGGGCTTTATGAACTTTCTACTTCATAAACCTCTGAGTCATTCTGCTCCTGCCTGACATGTCCAGAGCATCACCTTCTTTCAGAGCTGTGGTAGGAGCCCCCCGGCATGGACCGGGGTCCTGCTCCTCGCCAGCAGACAGAGACTGCTGCTGCGGTTGTTTTTTCGAGGGGGATGCTTTTTCTAATTTTCACTATTTATTTTGAAACCGCTCATGGCTGTTCCTGTATGTAAAACATTTGGAGACCTGTGCTTAAAATACCTGCAGGGACTCTCAGTGCAGCACAGCAGAGACTCAGCCTTGCAAGCCTTTACATCACCGTGGGACTATTTGTCGAGCTCTGTGCTGGAATGCTTAAAGGTGTTTCGGCAAGGCCAAGGCCAGGGCATGGGAACACAGGTCTTTACCAGGCTTTGCCTGTAATTACCTCCATGCCTGCCCTCCCCTGTCCCTGGCAAAGCAGAGAGAAGGGAGCTGTGCAGATGGCCAAGGAGAGAGGTGAAGGGGAGGAACCGAGCTCCAGCCCTGGGAAAAGCAGGATGCAGGGTAAAGGGCTTTGCAGACACTTGGCGTGTGATAAGACGTGGCACCGATGCACAAAAGCGGTCCCTGGTTATCCTCACAAGCCAAGCCCGGCAGAGAAGAGCTGGAAGAGGGTCTGGGAGAGCCCAGGGAGGACCAGGCACTGCTCAGCTGAGATGCTGAGCTCCCGCCGGTGACACTCTGCTCTCCAGATCTGCTGCCTCCCCAAACTGAGGTCATTAAAGATGTCAAAGAGCTGTTTTTAACAGGAGGGGGTGTTTGGCTTGACGCCTGGCTCCGCTCCAAAGGGAATAAAATCACAAGCTCCCCGTCTGCGCCACGTGCAGCTGCAGTGCCCAGAGCCAGGGGCTGCGGGTCCAGCATTGCTGGTGCAGGGGTTTGGGAGGCTCAGGGCAGCCTCTGAATTTTGGCAGCCCCCCCAGGGTCCCCCTGGACCCAGGGTGATGCTGCAAGGTGGAAGACAGCTGGAGGGTGCCCAGGTTTGGAGCCACGCTGTACCTCAGAGGGTCCGGGACCTGGGGGGTGCACTGGACAGCACTCAAATGCAGGGGAGGGACCCTGGCGGGGCTGGGGGAGAAGGGGAGGGTGGTGGGTGGCCGCTGGAGAAAGCAGGTCTGGGGTCATGGTGGAAAGCAGAGGGGAAGGCAAGCAGGAACGGACTCCATGGGAAGGGCAATTCCTCCTGCCCTGTGGCTCACCATGGCAGGACGTCAGGGTGATGGTGGTGATCCTCGGTGGCCAAAGCCACCCAAGCTTGTGCTGGTGTCCCGGTGGGATGGAGACCTGCCCATGCTGGCAGCTTGACATGATGGACTCGGGGTGGTGGGCACAAGCCCTGGATGGGGAGACAGAAACCTTCTGGGGTGTGGAGCGGGTTTGCAGGGGAAAAGGAGTGGGGGACCTGGTGGGATGGGGCACAGGAACCGCTGGGGGACCCCAGACTGCTCCTTGCAGGGCTGGCTGGTGTGGGGAAGGGAGAGGGTGCAATGGAGGGGACAGGGACAGGCCAGCGGCTGGGGGGGCTGCCCTGCACCTGCAATAACAAGCTCTGGGCACAGGGCCTGACAGCGGGACGGGGGCCGAGCTGGAGTTACAGCCCCCGGGGGAGACCCTGGTGGCTTGGTGCCCGGGAAACACCTCCGAGCCAGCCCCCCCTCCACCCAGGAGCCGGGCACTCAGGGGGTCCGCCAGCCCCACGTCTGCCCGGCTGGGAGCTTCCCCCCTGCCCTGGCTGTGCCCATGCACCCGCTCTGCCGCACAGCCCCTGGACCTCCTCTCCCACCCCCCTGGGGGACACTTGCTCCCAAAACTCCTCTGCTTCCCCCTGTGTTTTAGGGACCCCACAGCTCGCTTTTGACCCTGGACACCCTACATATCCTATGTATCCCCCCCAGATCTCTCCATCAAAGGTAATGTCCTCTACCCACAGCTTTTTGCTGCCTACCCAAACATTTCCCCGCTATCCCACCCCGGCATGAGTTTTCCCCTGCTGCCCTCTCTGCCCCAAATCCTGATGTCGCTTGCTGCTCCTACGCCAGCTCACCAGACCATTGCTCCCACCATGGCCCTTTCAAAATCAACTCATCCTACACTTTTCCCCCCTCCGTGCTCCCTGGCTGATCTATCCCCAGAAATGGGGTAGCCAGGGAAGAGCTGCAGCAATGCTTTTCCCTCCCATTCTCACATGTGTGCTCACACCATGGAGGATGCTGAGAAAATCCCATCTCAGGCACTTATTCCTTTTTCCCTGGGCATGTTCCCAGTTGGGTCCAGAGCTGGTCCTCACCATGGGGGTACGGCAATCATCCCTATCCTGCAGTCAAGGGGTCCCTCTCCCTTCCTCCTGCTTCTGGGCCTTCCCTAAGGAGTGGAGGGAGACGCACACCACCCCAAACCCTCCCAGCATCAGAGGAAGCCCCCAGACTCTTCTAAGTGAAGGGTCTTGTGCAAACCCTTGGCCATGCCTTTAGCCTTTGCTGTGACCTTCCCCAAGGCAGGTTTATTTGGGTGCCTGTTGCCAGGGTTCAATCCAGCACCAGTGCTACCCAGCTGCTATGTGGGGAGCCCAAGCCATGCCCACCCCACTCCCAAGGAGCTGTCTCTAGGGGTGGAGGTGCCCCTTGGTGTCTCCTGGCTCTTGCCATGCCATGATGCTGTGGTTGTTTACAGCAAAGCTTTAGGCATCCCTCCCTTTCGCAAGGGCCAGGCCAGGCAACTCCTTCCTCATAGTTGAAGGCTGTAACCACAGGGTTTTAATGTTTTCCCACTGGCTGACATGAACGACATTCCTGGCAGTGTCACGGCCAGGTTCAAAGGGATGAGGAGACTCCTCCTTCTGCCCAACCTGCACCTCAAATGTCCTCCGAGCTGGGGCACTCTTGGCAGAGGGACTGGAAGAGGATGGTGGAAGCTGGGTCTGAGTTTCCCACTTTTTGGCTACATGGGGTTTGGAATGGCCATTGTGCAGCCCTGCCACCGTGCTGAGCTGGAGGCTGGACCTGCTGATGGTAAAGCAGAGATGTTCCCTTCCTGGGTCGCTGCTGGCCTTTGGGAAGAGGGTACTTCACAGGTTGAGGGGCACCAAGCAAGCGTTAAGCACTGGAAGAAAGACTCGCCAGAAATCTTCAGCCAATGTCTTAGGGGGGACTGTGCAGGTTAGTCCTCTAGAAAGCTGTCCTAGAGGTAAGCTCTTTACTTGCCTTTTAGGCAGCCAGCTGCCTGCTTGGATTTTGCCCGAATTTCCCCTGGTGTCTTAAGCCTTGGGAAGGGCACCGGGAGATGTGTGGAGCTTGGCTGTTCCTGGGCACTGGGTCTCGCTGTGGCTGGTGCTGCTCCCACCGGTCTCTAATCCACCTCTCCACGTGGGAGGGGATCCTGGAGCACTGCTGGAGGATTGCTGCGGTCACTGTGGGGTGGTGTGTAAAGGATGAAAATCCACCACGATGCTGTGCAGAGAGGCATGGACAGCACAACTTGTTTGGACAACTGCAGAGTTAGCAGAAAGACCTGCCTTGCCCCAAAAATCCTCTAAGCCCAACCTGCAAGTTATTTACCTTATGAACGCAGACCCCAGCACCAGTAGGGGAACCCCCAAATGCACAGGGTGTCCCACCAAGAGCGAAGGAATTCCTGTTGCTTCACCCCCACCCCCACCCCCATGACAGTGTGCTCCAGGCAAGATCCAGGGACTGTTTTTTAACTATCTCCCGCACCTATTCCCTCAAAAAGACACACAGTCTGGCTATTGCTTCTCCTGCAGTCAACTGCGGGTGATCCAGAAAGAGGGAGTTAATGGGACTGAGGAGCTGGATGTCCTCAGTGGGACCTGGGAGCCTGGTCCAGCCGATTTACTTAGGTAAGGGTGGCCACAAAGTCCAGATCCTGCCCGAGCATGGAGGGCACCGAGTCAGAAAGCCAAGAAGGTCTAAGTCAGGAGCCACCTGCACTGCCTGGAAGTGGGGAGATGGAGCATGGCAAAGCTTCTGCTTCCCTGTGGAGGAGGACAAGCAAGGAGGAGAGGCTGGTGAATGTGAGGGCTGACGCACGCAGTGTGCAAGTGCCAAGAAGATGTGTCCTTGCCCTCCTCATGGCAGCTTGTCTTTGCCATGGGAGAAGCTGGATAGGTGATGAAGCTGGGGAGGGTCAGTCTGCCCAGGTCAGGGGTACCCCAGATGTGGCACTAACAGGGGGTGCTGCTCAGTGCTCCCCCCAGCATCCCTTCTTTCCTTTTCTTCCTCTTTTTGTCTTTGGGGTCCTGCTCTGTGTCTTGAGGCCATACTAAAGCCCCTTGAGTCTTGACACAGACTGGGGCTGCTGGCACCTCTGCTGCTGACCCACAGCCTCGCGGGCATGAGATCTCATCCAGAAAGGCTGAACATAGTTTGTCTGCCCAGTAACCTGGCAACTGCACTAATGCATGCGTGCTCATAAACCATCCCCCTGAACCCGAGCCAGCACCCACCGAGGACCGTATCCCCTTACACCAGAGACATGCTGTGCTCCCTGTGTTGCTGCTTCACCGTGGACCCTCCTGAAGGGCAAATCCTGCCCCACGTTCCCGTCTTCTTCCAGACATGTCCCCTCCTCACTCAGCTTCACGCTGCACTCCACGTTCCAGCAAGATGCTCAGAGGTGGAGTAGGCTCTGCATCAACACCACCGAGGGGCATGTCCACCACGGGGAATGCCTACCCCAAACCCACCCACCTGAGGAGTGCATCTCAGCCTTAACCCCCAGCACTGCCTCACCCCTGCCTGCCTGGCTGTCGGGAGGAGAGGGGGCTGCCCCAAGAGAGTCGCTCCTGTGAGACATGCGCCCAGGTGTGATGCCTGCTCAGTAGGTGCGCAGAGCTGAGCTCCGCTGGGGTCAAAACCTCCCAGCCTTGTATTCAACCTCTTAGATTTATAGAAAAAATGTTGTTTCAGTGGCAGACAATGAGTCTGAGGATTTTAAGGCTGATTTGACTTTTCTGGAAGAGTCTAAATCTGGCACGTCAGATAAAATCTGCAGCCCTGGAGAGAATGGCTCATGCTCCCCACCCAGCATCTCCATGAGCTGGGCGGCATTCGGAGGAAGGCTTGGGGGCTGCGCTGGGGCAAGTCCCTCGAGGAGGATACGGGAGGAGTCATCTGGCTGTTTGAATTTGTGTCTTGCAGCTCCAGGGGTTTCCTGAGCCTGGAGGGCAGAGGGAGGGAGGTGAAAAGAGAGAGGTGGCTGATTTATAGCTTACCATCTTCTCTGATCTTGATCGCCCTTTGTCTTGGGAGTCTCTCTTATCCAGACATGGAGATGGGAGGAGGGGATCTGTTTCAGAGATTGCTGAACTCTGGGTGTTTGCCGTTTCCTGGAGACCTTTTGATGTTCCCTTTGCTTTAAAACATTTTCAACGTTAAGTTTCTCAGCCTCCCGCTGCACCTCGACTCTCAACATGGGGGCACGATCCATCATGACTTACCCAAACAATCTCCAGCAAGGCGAGACCTCCCCATCTCCAGGGCCAGCGAGGCAATCTGTCCCTGCAAGAGCCGGCAGCAGGGCTTCTGGGCACCCCACCACAAGACCACAGGCTGCTATGGGCTGTCCAGTGCTATGGACTTCGAACAGGATGAAACCCACCTCCCCGGGTGAGATATCGTGCCCTTAAGTGAGTCCTATAGATATTGCTAAAAGTTCGATTTAGGGCTCATTAAAGGAAGAAGTGCAGAAAAAACCTTTCTGGCCCTAATCTCCACCAGGCTGTGAAAGGTCTCCAGCTCAGAGACCATCTTCTCTCTTGTCCAGCATGTGCAACTTGTCAACTCTGGTAACGGACATCAGGTCTGTAATTAAAAGATCATCAAACAGTCCCTTTTCCGTAAATCCTCTCCCAGCACTGTCAGTTAATAAAATGGATTTCATTTAACTGGTGCCATTTTCCAGAAGAGACAGGCCAAAGAACAACATCGCCTGTAAAACAATCTTTTTTGTTCCGTGAAAGTAATTAGTTTTGCTTGGACTTAATGTGCTTGGGGGTTAATTATCCTAAAACTGCCCATGAACTCCCATCATGTGGGGATATTTCTGCTGGGCTGCCAGAGGTGCCAATTCTTGCAGCAAGGCTCTTTATGAGTCTTGATGATGCTCATTGTTTGCCTTGAGTTCTCAGCTTAGTGCTGTTGTGTGCTCACATGAAAATTTGCTTTCATAGCCTGTCCCCCAAGAAGTTTCCAGCCTCAACCTGAGAGCACCTGGGAGCAAAAGGCAAATAAGATTTACTTGTTTATTACCAGGTTAATCATGGCTTTTATGCCAAGGTTATAATTTTGCAGAGCCTTGAGTTATGATTTTTCAGGGCTGGGGCTGTCAGTGCCAGCCTGGCCGTACAACAGTCCTAGACAGCTTTTCTGGGTGACAGAGGAGGCCACAGAGGGAGACGGTCCCAGGCTTTGCAGCAACGTGCTTTCCACGGTCTGTGAAGGTGAGATCATGGTAAAGCTGCTGGAGGTTGAGCTTCAGCTCAGGAGGGGCTTTTTGGGTGGAAAAAGGTGAGAACTCCTGAACTTTCACCGCATGTTAAGGTAGAAAAAAGCCGTTCAACTAAAATATCTCATAAACCGTTTTTCTTTCTATTCTTTTTTTTTTTTTTTTTTTTTTTTTCTTTTGGTAAAGAAATGGCTATACACGGCCGTTCTACTTGTAACCCAGCCAAGAATAATTTGTGGCAGGAAAGTTTGAGCATTTGTAAAAATAAAATAAAAATTAAATAAAAAAAAAGAAATTGAAAGCACATTAGAGTATTTTAGCATGAACCCAAACAGAGAGGTGGGTATTCGGAGGGCAGAACAGCCCCGATAGCACGACATTCTGCATTTCTGGCCATGTGTTGAAACGGAGAGGGTTTTTTTTCACATGTTTGTTTTATTAATCACACTACAGAGCTCAGCACAGCACTTGCTGATTTTTGTCTTGTTAACATTTTTCTGTCCCACTGCCATTTGGTCTCCATTTGAGCTCTACACCTGCTTCCCACGTGAGAAATAGGAGCCTCACGCAGAGCAGGAGCAGAAAACCACCTCTTACCCCTGTCCTAGCAAATCTGAGTAACCGTTTACGTTTTGCCATCCTATTGCACAGGTGCTTTTGACCCCAGGGCTGCACTGACTGAAGGAACTGGGTATGTGGTCCTTATTCACATGGGACAGGTCTTCTCCATGCAAGCACTTCCCATGGACACCAGGGACTCTGCCACAAGCGGATGCGTTGCAAACGGTGGAGCCACCTCACCAGGGCGAGTTGGGAAAGGAATGAACATCCCACCGCACTTTCCACAGCCCACCAAACCCCACAGATTTTTGCAATAAAGGGCCAGGGCCAAAATTTCACGGTGTCCAACAGGGAGTCGGGTAAGGGAGGGCAGCAGAGAGAGCCTGCTTTGCCTGCGGGATCATGGAGGAAAGCAGTGAGATGAACAGGTGGTGGCCAGAGAAGATAAACAGGAGTGTCTCCACACGGAGCAATTTGCTCCACAGGATGTTGCTGAAGCTGAAGAAGAGTTAAACAAGATTCCAGCCTGGGCTGGACATTTGCATGGCTAACAAGAATATCCAGAATTATAACAGTTAATACTGACACCCTGCTCGGAAGGGATATCAGATCCGTGGCCCCAGGGCAAACACGGACTGTAACAGATTAGGGAGAGGCCAGACTTGGGGGGTGGGGATGGATTAGCTGACACCTGCCTGATGTGGGGGCTTGCACCTTTCCTGAGCGCTGGACCTTAACCCCTCCAGCGGGCAGCCCATCTCCCACCAGAGACTGCTGATTCATCAGGATGGAAATATTCCCCGGAGATCCGTTGCTGCGGATGAAATCCTAATGGAAAACTGCCCGGTTTCCTGCCAGCATACCCTTGGCAGCCCGCCTGACCAGCTGGTAGCAAGAGGAGAACATGGGAGCCCGGCTCCCGAGACGTTAAACTCTCTCGACTCCCGTGCAGACCGCTGGCTGAGGGATGGCGGGCTCCCAGCTGGTGGACCACAGCGTGGTGGTGGCTCCCAGCCTCCCAGCTTGAGCCCACCAGCTGGGGGAAAAGGGGAGCCATGGGCCAGACTGCTCCGCCTTTTGCAAAGGCTGCTTCTGGGTTTTCAGCGTGGATTGACCCCCCCCAAAACCAATCTCCAGTCACCAAAAAGCATTGACAGGGCTTCACGGTTCTCCTGTCTGCTGCCTGACCTTGCTCATCCACTCCTCCATTCATATCAAATCCCTCTTCTTCCCATCTCTTCCCATTGTCTGGGTGACCAGATGTCTTCCATGGGTGCAGGAGATCCTGGTGGGCTCCTTGCAGGCTCTCCACCAGGCAGAGCTGCTGCGTGCCCAGCTTTGCTATGTATGGGACAGAAGAAGCCGGGATGGGTGTCGCAGAGTGTGACAGCCCCAAATCCAGGTCCCTGTCTCCCACACCAGTAGTGACACAACAGCATGGGGACAGGGTGCCCCTTGCAGGGTCCCTCTTTCATCTTTCTCCCAGGGCATGGATAAACAGGGCAGGAACATGAGGGTCTCCATAGATGCCACGGTATGAGCCCACCCTCAGCCTGACTCTTCAAGTCCTGTCTGCGGGTGGCTGGAAATGTTGGGTTTTTTTTTCTTGCTTCAAATATCTACTCGCTTTTGCTAAAGCAATCCTGAAATAGAAAATTCTGCCAGAGTTTCCCTCCCCGGGAAGGTCACCTGTGTACTGGCCGTGACAAAGCTCCCAACAGCCCACGCCATCCCTCAGATAAGCCGCCTCTCAGAGGAGAGGTTCAACAGTGACGGAAAACACTCGGGAGATGAAATCCTTGGGGATGGATGCTGCGCTGGGATGTGGCACTCCTGGAAGGGTACACAGTGCCATCTAGCCGCGCTGGTCCGAAGTACAGAGCTCTCTGCAGGTACCTCCCCCCCCCACCAGCCCCCTGCACGCCCCCCACCCCCCCCCAAAGGGAGCCTTGCCACCCCTTTGCCGTCACTTGGCATCCTTGGGAGATGGCCATGGCCAGCACCTTACCCACGGGTGGGGGCATGAGCTGATTTGACACCTGCACTTGTTTCTAGCCTACCGTGGGGTTCCTAGCTAAGGTTCACCTGGCTGAAACGGTGATGTTTTGGGGGAAAACTGGGACTTGAGTTGACTGCTCCCATTGCTTCATGGTCCCCTTCAGGGTGGTGGCTACATGTCCTGGTGTCTCCCTTCGGTTTGGTGCTCGTGTGCTGGGAGACCTAAGCTGTCAGTGTTTCTGCACCCGAGGCGTGGGAGAAGCACAGAGAGCTGCTTGTTGTGGCTCCAGGCATTTCCCAAGTAATTTCTTCTGGTCCTGGACATGATTTCCCTTCTTCTCCACCTGGTAGATCTCAGTGCCAGCCTTGGCATTCAAATCTGGAGAAAGATGCGAGATGCTCGGACAGCTGGAGAGCCGGAGGTGGCTTTAGACTCCATCTAGCAATTCCTTGAGCTCCTCTGTTCCAGCACAGCCATGCTCACAAACACCTACCTCTGGTCAGGGGCTGTGTCCTCCAGTTGGTTTTAGTCTGGGTCTCCTTTGATGCTCTGGCATTTCACCTGCGAGGAAACTGGGGGTCTTGCTGGGGCTGAGTGTTGGTTCTTGGTGCCCACAGAGGGCAGGTCCTGTCTCCTGGACGTTTCACATCTGGAGTTGACAAGGCTTAGACTGTGCTGTTCACCATCCGCCTCTGCTTTCTTCCCTTTTACCATTTCTCCTTCCCTCACCAGAAGATGGGATGGAGAGAGAAATGTGCCATGCACCTACCCTCCCATCTAGCATGGATGGGTGATTTAAGACCTGATCTAGGTGGACTAGGATGTCACTAGGAAATCTGTCCTTTGTCAAGCCCTGGCACAGCTCCTGGATGCCTGACACCTTCAGCTGAGCCTCCTTCCAGCTGCCAGCATCAACCAGGAATACCCCAGGCCTTGCTGCTGGGCACCTCATGGCTTTGTACTCCTCTCTGCCTCTGATCCTTTCCTACTTAACCTGATTTTCTGGCCCTTCCCAAACCCCAATGCTGAGAGCATGGGCCTTTATCGCCATGCAATGTCAACTCCATTCATTTGAACCTCACCTCACCCTGCTTTTTTATTCTGGTCCCTTGCAATCAGCTGCTTCTCCTGCCTACTGCTCCATTACTGTGCAGAGCAAGCTTGTATAAAGCTGGGAAGACTTCTTCTTGAGCATCGTGTCTATTCCCCTTTGATGGGTAGTGCCTGTGGTTGAAAATGCCCTAAGATGCCCTTCACTAGCTAAGATCCCATCCCCACGAGCTGTAGAAGGAGAGCGGACAGGATCTTTGGGAAGACCAGTTCCTTGGGTCTTCTCTAGTGATGTGTGAACCAAAATCTTTACGATGCTCATAACTTGGCAAAAGTCGTGGCAGCACTGAGGTACAGGCAGTTGCACGCACACAGGCACACTCTTTAAGCAAAGACCAAACGTTATTTCTCCTTGTCCCAACGCTTCCAGCTTTGGTTTCCCCTGCAGGCAATCCAGCCCCAAACAGTACCTGAGGCTGGGATTAATTGAATTGTCTGTAGGCGATTCTGTAGGTATCCCAGATATCTATAGGAGACACAGTTGTGTAGGCACTTTCTAGAGTGTCACTTAATGCCAAGAAACTTGGTCCTACCTGCAGCGCTTGCCTCAGGATGATGTGATTTTTCCCCTAGAAGCCCCTATTTCTCTCCAGTGACTATAAAGGCAGGCAGCTCTGTAGCTGGCTGAGATGGAAAATAGCCCAGCAGTTAAAATCTGGTGAAATGTAAGTAACTGAAAACAGTGTTTTATAATAGGAAACACTGCCTTAACACCAGAGCTTGCTGTGAGACCCACCTGTGACAGTGCAGGAATGGAGGAGGCAGAGCCAGGTCTCGGTTACATCCTGCCTCCCGGGTATTTTTGTGCAGGGCTGGGTGTTCAGCTGCGGTTTTACATTGATTCCCCATGTGCCCTGAAGGTGCCGGTGTGATTTTGGAGGATGGATGTGTCCTACCTCTGGCGAGCATCTCTTTGGCCGCAGGGAGATATCCTTGGAATGAGGGGTCCCGTTCCTCACAGGTGGCTGGGCAGGGGTGGAACTGGGTTGCACAAATGCATCCCACTGCTGAGCGGGAGAAAAAGAAAAATGGGAGAACACTGGAGAAAATGAGTTTTGTCCAGAGCTCTTTTGCATTAACGTTAAGAAAACCCATCAACAACAGCAGATGGAAATATGACAAAACTGGAAAGTTTTCATCCAAAAAGTGACATTTTCTGGAAGCTTGGAAAAGCCTTAAAACCTGAGAACGAAGCTGTGGCTGCACTCACAGCTCTATCAGGCGTAATGTTGCCAGCCTGGGTGATAGTATTGCTAGTGTCTCTAAAATTACCATTTTCCTTAAATCTCTGGCTGCTGGAGGCAAATAAAACCCATCTATTAAAGAATCATGACTTTTAAGCCAGTCTCATGATTCTGGATGTTTTAAAGATGGTCAAATCATTCCACATCCTTGACTGGCAATGCCGTAGGTGCCAGAATACAGCTGGGAACTCACACAGACCCCCGAGCATGAGCACACGTGGGTGCTGGTGGGTGCTGAGGTGCTGCCAGTGCCCAGGATTTCAGGCAGTAGTTGTTTCCCTAATAACCTGAGATGCTGGAGTCTTGTGGATACCTACAACCCTCGGCATTCATTTCCAATAAAACTCCTTTTCTAATCCTCCCGGTTGCAGAGGAAAAAAGTTGACAGACTGTTTTGAAAGCAGCTTAAGCACCCCGAAGCAGAAAGCCTATAAACCAAATTAACAAATGTATTATTTAAACAAGATTGCAAGCGCCTTAAGCCAATTCCACGCTATTTTGAAGTCTAACTGTGCTCTGTGCCTAGCTTGGCTATGGTTGGGGTGGGAGGTGATGTGAGAGAAGGAAAAGCTATCATCTGCTCTGTAGCTTAACTCTGTTTCTGTTGTTCCTTAAAAAGCAACCTCTGGGGCACCTTTTGAAAGGGCTTTGCAAGAGTGAGAGCTAAGTGCATGCTTGGGAAGGGCAGGGGAATTTTAATTTGGGTACATTGTGAAATGCACAAGGAGAAGGGCTGGATGGACAGGTTCCCTGGTGCAATGCAAACCCCAAAGGAACTAAATGGGACCAAGCAGGTCCTCTGGCTTCTCTGAGGCTCTATATTCACGTCCAGCATCTCGTGCTCTGTGTCTTGGCCTGACATCAGGGCAGGGATGCTCACTGGCTCTGAACTGACAGCGCATGTTATAATAGCTGTTTAGAAAAGATTCGGAATGTCTTACTGGAACTCCACCACTGCTTCTGGGAGGCTTTTGGCTCTAAGGCTCCAGTTGTAGCTGCAGACATGAAGGTCAAGAGGAGGTCAGGTTAAAAATACAGGCTACAAGTGCAGAGCCCAGACAAGCTCCATCTGATGCTCCTGGTGCCTTGGCTGCTTGGCTGCACCCAGACCCTTCACCTTGCACAAACACACCATGAGTACACAGGACTGCCATCATTGTTGGCGTTGCCATGCTCTAAGGGTAAAAGGAAGGCAAAGTTTCTAGAAAGAACCCATCTTGATCATTAGGCTGATTGCGATAGGCAGTCCTATGCGCTATACGCAATTCCTGTACGCACAGGACCACAGGATCAGGCTGGAACGAACCTCAGGAGGTCTCTGGTTCAAAGTCTTGCTCAAAGCAGTCTCACTGACCAGCTTAGTCAGAGCTTTGTTCAATCTGGTCTTGAAACCCTTCAAGGACAGAGATTTCTCAGCCTCTCTGAATGATGTGCTCTGCTGCGGGACTGTGCTTAGGGGTAAGAGAGGCTGAAACCTCTGTTAAGGAACACATCACACAGCCAGGCATGCACAGACATATATGTCCACGCACACAAACATATACACACAGGGGCAGGGAGCTGCTGACATTCACTGTGCTCCTCTTCTGAGATAAACGCTTGCATTACTTGAGCTAAAAAGCAACAAGCCTTGGCAGCAAGACCCCCATGTTCAGCCAGTTTGGCCCTGAGACCTCTCAACATCTCCAGACCAGACCTTTGTGTCCCCGGCCCCGGCAGCACCACCACAGTCACATCTGTGTGATGGGTGGAAACTCAAAGAAGAAGAAAAGAAGGTGACAGGCTCAGCAGGAGAGCAGCCCTGGGAGCTGTTGTGGCCACAGCACAAGAAGATCGGCCATGCTGAGGTGTTGGGGGGCTGGTGGGGGCAGGACATCCAGAACAGCCAAACCTTGAGGAGGAATTGGTGTAACACCCTCCTGAGTTCTATGGGCTGGAAAGGCTGAGTGCAGGGGAGCGGGGCTGAGTCCGGTGTCCCCATCCCATACCCCTCTGCCCCTTTAGATCCGTGCCTGGATGCTGTTCCTTCACACTGGGTCATTCCTTAGGGCTCAGAGTCTGGAGAAAGGCTTCAGCCAGCGGCAGCTGATGCCAACAGCAGGTCAAGGGCTTGTAGAGATGGACCTGACAAGAGGCACCCTTGGAGAAGGTGTGACTCAGTGTGCGACTGTCTGCCTGCCCGTATCCCTGTTTGGAGAGGATTGGAGAGGGAGCTATAAAATGCATTTTAAAGTGCAAATTCCAGGTACTTCGGGAGACAAATGGACATTTCTTTCAAGACTCAGACAAGGAAAAAACCCCATGGAAGTCCAGGCATATCTCCCTGGCGGTCTCTCAGACTCTGGCATGGCTTGCAGTACCCTCAGATGGTTTTCAGAGCCAGGCTTTCATTCCCTGACTGACAGCAGCGCTGGTTTAACTGGAATGCTCTTAAGCTACTCGGCATAAGCAGCCATCCAGCCTGGGAAATTACACCAGGACAGGGAAAGTTTGTCAGAGGCCATAACAGTTATAACTACAGGCTTCCCTAATTCTGCTGCCTCTAATAAGCCTAGAAACAGGCTTCTCCTTGCAAAATCAGGACATGAAAGTCATTAAGTGTCTCCTAGCAGGCTGATTGCTGTGAAGGGTCTTTGGGCTCCTACAAAGGACAAAACCGAGTGGACTCAGAGGCTGCTTTGGCCGAGCAGGACCTTGCCCTCCGAATAAGTGCAGGAGGGGAAGGTCAGACTAAGGCAGGTGGTGCTGGATGTTGGAGTGATGCAGAATGGTTTGCGAATGAGGAATTCACAGGTTGATGGTGGCAAAGATCAATGAATGCATCATCAAAGAGGAGCTGATCCATAAAACAAGCTGCCACCACTCAGCGGAGAGGTTGTGCTGCGACCTCCCAAAGAGACAGTGATAAATGGAGCAGCCATCCTGCTGGTCTGTGTTATCAACAACAAATGCTCTGACCCTCTCTGCTTTTGGCCAAGAGGTGCTGGCATATCGGAGAACCCTCTCATGGCCATAACAGAGTGATGGTGGTTTACACTGGCTAAGATCCACACTTCCCACACGGTTGATATATAGAGTGGAAAGGGGAGCTGGTCCCCCGTGTGAACTCCTGACTCTAGCTGGCTGGGAAAAAGCTTCTGAGAACCGTTTCAAGGAGAACAAGGTTGACAGACATAATAAGCAGAGTGGGAGGATGGAGGTGTGGGGCACATGGGAGAGGAGACCTTCCACAGGTCCTCATTTGAGCCCAGCCACACGTGAATGGGGGCTGGCAGGAGAAGGATGCCTGATGGGGAGCGATGCACAGCGGCTGAGATAAGATGTCCACGGACACTCATGATTCAGCAGTGAGGGACTGTTGCACAAGTGCATGAAGGAGTCTGAAGGAGGCCACCGTAGTGCCACAGGCTCCTTCAGAACCCCCAGATTTCTCAACCGACCAATGTCATGCCCACTCCTGCAGGGTACAGAGGAAAGGGTTAACGTTTCCTAAAACCCTGTTGTGTTGGGAAGGCAACAGAAAATTTGAAAGCAGGTCAGTACCTCAGCTGCTTCTGAATTCTCATTAATTTGCGTTCCCCTCTCATTTATTAATGGGCTGACTCACACTGTATTTGCTTTCCCTTTGCTGCAATTTGCAAAATTCTTTCTTATTCCCAGTAGCCCTCTTGGCAGTGTTATTTTTCTCTGTTTTTCCCTGGCCTTTATCATTTCCTTGCAGGTCTTAGCTGAGTTTGCATATTCTTGCTCAGCTCCCCTAGCTATTTCTTTTCAGCCTTTTTCTTTTCATCTTCAGGCCTCCTAAGGCATCCCTCGGGGCTACCTCAGTCCCTCTGGGAGCAGCTGGGAATATTCGGCTATCCACTATGCCCATGAAGGAGATTTTAATAGCTCCCTTGGCCCTCCATTCCCTTTTTCCTTCTAGTCCCATGTGGGGACTCAGATGGCTTCCCAAAGGCTTAGAAGCTCCCAGGGTTTGGAGCAACCTGGATTTCCAGAGAGGCAACAACAGATCCCAGTAGCCAGCAAGTCCTGTGGAGATGCTGGTCTGCTCTTCGCTGCTGTCTGCTCCCAAATACTGTGTGGGTCAGTTATTGCTGTGGACAGACTGTTTTTTTAATTCTGCTGTGCTCCAGCCAACGCTGACCGTCTTGCTTTGCCTTGTGGTGGAGCCAAATCTTCTCCAACCCAGGAGTTGGACAGCCTGGTCCAGATGGTCCAGGACTGTGGTCCCCTCAACATTGCGCATCCTTTGCTCCCCTCATTTGGCTCAGTCCCGGTGTCTGTACCCACAGAGAGCAAGATCTGACGGTGTGAGCCCATTGTGGGGGGCACCATTTGGCTACATGAGCCCACCATGAGGGTCTGTGTGGCTGTACGAGCCCTTTGGGGCTCTACACAGTTGTTTTCCCAGATGCTGGGGACTGCAGCGTGCCCGGTGAGGATTCACCGTTCGGTGAGGCAAATTGGGTGAGAGGGGTGTTTTTGGGGGTGCCAGCTTTGCCAAGGCTTCCCGGGTGCTCCCCCCGGTCCTTCCCCAAATTTGCCCACAAGAGGGAGGCAGCGACTTGCGGTGTCTGCTCCCACGCTGCATGGGTGTCGCGGGGTCCCAGCCACGATGCTCGGGCTGCGTGGGGACCCCCAGGCTGCGTGGGGGCCATACCCACCCTGCACCACACACATGCATCGCCCGAGCCCAGGCACCTGGGTGGGGGGTGAGGGCTCATCCCCAGCACATCTTGCCCTGTGTGGGAAGAGCCAAGGGAGAGCATCTTCTTGCCTTGTTGGCTTTTTTTTGGTGTGTGTGAGTCAAGAAGTGGAAGGATGGTGGTGGTGGTTGTTTTTTTGACTTGAGTGAGAATTCTGTCCTCTGCCAGGGCTGGGTGAGATGCGTCGTAGAGCTATGTCCATTAGCAGAAGACTGCTCCTTTCCCTCTGACACAGGCAGAAGATGGGAGCTGGAGCGTACTGTCCTTGCCATCCCTTTCCTGTACCTCTCCAAACCATCACCACGGAGCAAAGAATCCCAAAGGGAAAGGCGAAGGACTCCCCAGTAAATGTACCAAGCTGTTCCTTGGAAACTGATGCCTTCCCATGGACCTGAGGAAGGCAGAAAAGTCCTGTAGGTACAGGGACTCTACTCAGTGGTCCCAGATCCAAGGTGGTATCCCTGTTTCCAAGTGCTCCGGGGGTCCAACTCCAGAGACAGCTTTGCCAAGACCTTTCCCACGCTGGGGACCTGTTGAGGTAGTGTGAGCTCTGGACAACCCAGGTGGATGGGAGGTCAGCCTTTGTTCTGATACCAACATAATGGGTTCATCACACATCATTTACTCAATGCTGCCTGGATGACTTCAAATATAAGCATGCCCCTTAGGGAAGTTCAAAAGAAGTTGATAGCAGACAAGGCTTTCTGTCCCAGACCCTGAATCTTTCCATCGCTCCAGAGACCCCCTCCTCTTTGGGCTGGACTAATGTGGTTGTGATGCCCTCCTGGCTACCAGGGGCAGAGTTGAGGACTGAAGGTGCTGTAAGATGGACCATCCCAGATGATGCCTCCTGGCAGGCAGTGGGCTCTGGGGTCACCCACCCCCAATAAGCGGTTTGTTCTTTCATGCAAAGTGGCCTCGCTCCAGCAAGGGCATGGACGCTGCTTGCCACAGAGAGCTGTAACTGCAACAAAGGCTTCCTTTCTCCGAACCGTGACACAATGGTTGGAGTTACATAAATCTGTCACGCACAAAGCAAACTGCGTTAAACAGCGTCCTCTCCCACTCTAGCTGGATAAAAGCTGGACACTTCGGAAAATGTTTAAAAACCATTTTTCACTCCCTTGTGTTCACTCTTCCCTCCTCTTGCATCCTCATTGCACTCACTCATTCAGGAGCCTGCACAAGGACCTGAATTTCTAATAGGGACCAAAAAAAAAAAAAAAAAAAAGCAGAAGGGGAATAAACCCAGTGTTAAAACCCATTCAGAGTTTCTATTATTTGGGACGAAAAGGGGAAGGTCCCTTGCAGGTCACTTTTAAATGTGTCTGTCTAGAGGTGAAGAGATTCAAAGTGCATTTATCATCCTCCTTATTCACCCTCTCCGTTGTCCGCAGCAACACGGGTTTTTTTTTCCTGCTTCGTGATGCAGTGATTGCTCCAAAACCCAGCTGGGTTCAGCCATCGTGCGAGGAAGGAGGGCTCTCCTCTGCCTCACACATCATCAGCACGGCTGTGAGCAGTGTTGGTGGTGACACGCAAGGTGGAAGGGGCCCAGGATGACTTGTCCCAAACCTCAGCTGGGCTACGGGGCAGCGAAACCCAGGCTGCGGTGGGAGCAGCCAGCTGGAACCTTTTACGCGTAGTAATTCACCAAAAATGGGGTTTCAGCAGGACCAAAAGGAGTTGGAAGTTCAGGTTTCAGTCGTTTGGATGTATGTGAAAGTGTCAGCGTAGTCCTGCTAGATGTTTCCAAGGTAAAATGTCTCATTTCAGAAGTGCCAGAGTATTTCATTAGACAGCCTTGAAACAAAACTCTTTCCCTATTTTCATAGGACGTTTTTATTTAAAGGCTGACCCAAAGCAGGAGAATATGAGGCTAAGCAAAAACATTGGGTATCCCAAAGGAAAGGGTTCCTTTTGGGTCAAGGGGACAAACGACTCTGAAGAAACTTCTTGCGATGGTTTTGCTCCCTGGCCTTGGTCCCCAGCCTCAGGGACATGGACATGGACGCAGGCAGAACATGGGCAGAAAGAACTGGTGCGGCAGATCGGCAGGGTCACGGCAACCTGCAGGGCTGGGAGGACGGTGGGGAATAGCAAAGAGGGAGCCATGGGAACAGGTGTGGATGGGGGAGAGGAAAAGGTAAGGGCAGCATGTGGGTGATGGCGAAGGAGGAGAAGTCTCGTCTTTCAGTGGTGCAAAGGAGGGCACTGCGGGAGGGAAAGAGGCAAAGCCCAAAGCAAAACCAGCTGAGGCTTGAGTTGGAAGAAGGGTTGGAAGCTTTGGGGTTTCCTCCCTCTTACCCTGGGGGTGTGTGTGTGGGGGGAGTTGCAGGGAAAAGGACCCCATGGCCCATCCAGGTGTGAGGCCTGTGAAGCTTGTTGAGCTTCGCCGAGGTTTAGAAGAGGAGTTCAGCGCAGGGCAGCCTGCAGAGGTGGTAGAACAGCCAGGCTGTGTGACCCAGAGCCTGGGGAGCACAGTGGCCGTGTCTCCTGTGGGACCCACATGGGTCAGTGGGATGGAGAAGAAGCCATGGGTTGCTCTCTTTCTATGGCTCAGCATCTCCAAGTCCTAGTACCCTCCAGGACACTGATGTGGGAGGGGGGTTCCCTCCTCTTTGGCACAGCTGGCTGGTGGCTGCTTGGCCATCTTCCCTTTTGCCCCACTGGGGCATGTCTTACCCCCATGGCATCCCTTCGCAGCCTTGGTGTCCTGTCACACACTGTCCGAGGCTACTCTTCTCACCGAGGCCAACGTTGTCACCTGTTAGTCAACACACTGTTACCTCAGCTCCGGGTCCAGGCTGGTGCCTTTTAGGTTCCCCCATGTCTTTCCAAACAGGTGGCTATGAATTAATGAGGTCTAGGCATAGTTAGAGAGCTAAAAATATCTTCTGAGAAGATGAATTTTAATCAGGAGGCTCTAATGAGCGCAAGATGAAATCAGGAATGAGAATGATGGTCCCCCAATGGATCTTCATTAACAATTTAAATGACTGAGGTCTTAATTAAAGGGCTCAGGACTTAGCTGAGGGATTACAGATTGCCCAGGGGGAGAAATCAAACAACTTCAAAACCCCTTTTTTATTGAAGGTAACGAGCTTTTAAATTAGATTTGGGGGAAAAAAAAAAAAAAAAAAAAAAAAAAAGAACAAGGCCTTGCTGTTTTATCTGGCTTCTTCACTCATTTAAACGATCTTGCAATGTGCAACCTTGGCCCGACAGCCCCCATCATGTGCCAGTCCCCACACTGCTCCTGTCACTGCCTCACCTCAGTGTCCCACTGACCACTGGCCTTTGGCCATGGACAGCACGAGGGTATCCGTGTTCCCCTTAGGGAATCCCCCAGGGACACCTGAGCTCAGGGGAGATGTCTGCAAGGAGACACTGAGACGGGCCTGATCTCCCATCAGCTTTACGACTCTGCCCTCTTGCTTAGCTGCTCTGAAATATTTTTCCTACAGAGAAATACTGCATATGTTCAGCTTGAGTTTGGGTTGTGTTCTGGGATATACAAACGCAGATTTTGGGGGATAATTGTAGTATTATGCTCGACCCCAGGCCCGTTGCCTATGGCACACATGCCTCCAGGCAGCGGTCCTCCCTCCTGGACAAATACCTCTGTGACACCTAACCCAGAAATTGTCCTTCTTCCTGGGATGGAGTGACCCTCTTGTCTCTATTCCTACCTGCTACCAACAGCTCCACCTGGTCCTGGCAGCCTGTTGTGTGGGTGGCTCTCCTGAGGCTGAATTACCTGGGGTTCAAGGTGATGCCCGACAGCTGGTGATGGGAATCCACCACGGTGACCTCTGTTAATGCCAGGATCTGCCTGAGCCTGCTGCCTCATTGTCACACCTAGTGGGAACAGGGAGGGAGGGGGTGCTCAGAGGCGGTTGCATGAGAGAGCTCCAGGGCAGAGGAGGAGTTTCAGACCATGGGTCAAAGACAAGTGCTCAGACCTCCTGATCCAGCATTTCTTTCCAAGAAGGAGAGGAACAGACAGAGGTGGAGCCGGGCAGGGGGATGCTGCAGAGGGATGGATGGAAAGAGATGCTTGGGGTGCACAGTCAGGGTAGAAGTGGCCCCAAAACCTGTGGCTGGGTCTGACTCCTGGGTCGATGAGGCTCAGGAGTAGGTCTCGCGTAGAGAGAAGGACACTTCTGTGTCATGCTTCACCGAAGCTGTTCTTCACAAGCATCTCCACTCCTGGCAGCTCTGCTGCTCCCACAGCAAGAAGCTCAAGAAGGGCTATCTGGGGGGGGGTACTTTGAGGAACCTGTGTGAAGAACAAACCATTTAGGAAGAGCAGAAACACTGGAGCTGGATTTCCTGGCTATTTGTGCCTGGACAAACAGCTTCTGTGGGAATCCTCTGCTGGTTATTAAGGTCTGAACTTCCCCATGCAGCCTACAGGCATCTGTGAAGCCTCAGATCCTCTGCCCTCCTCCCAGAAATCTCCCAGGAACATCATGTCGCTGAGAGCTGCGCTAGATATTTGGACATGAAGCTGGGCAAGCTTTCAGAGGGCTGAGGGAGATACACAGAGGCAGAGTGCTATCCCATGACCTCTGTTTCATTAGGAAACTTGGCTAAAATGGACGGATGCACTTGGAAACTGAAGCAGGAGCCCTTTCCAAAGGGGCTGGCCTGGCTGAGCGCAGTCTTCTTCAGAGCTAAGATAAAGGGCACTATAAAACCTGCAAAAGCCCCTGAACTGGCGTGCTGAGTCTCACCCTGGGCTCCAGGTTGGAGAATTGCACCGGTTCCGGCAGGGAAACGCAACTGCGGCTGGGAGCTCTGAGCAGCTGCAGCATGGGGCATCCTCACCTCCCAGCGGGTCAGCCTGGGAGCCCAATGTGCCTCCATGGACACGGTGCCACCAGGCTCAGCCACCTCTGCACAGCTCCTGCAGGACCCAGGGGTGGCACCAGAGGGATTCTGGCTCCTGCATGGCTCCAGGTATGAGGGTGGAGGGATGGGATGCTGTAGGACCGAGCACTGGCTCTGGCAAGGTCCTGCATGGGAGTGGGGCTGGGTACCAACTTGGGGCATTGCACGGGTGATTTGGCCCTGTGTGGGAGGCATGGGGATGCAGAAAAACTGTCGTGGAGTCCTCCCTCTTCTTCAAGTCCTCATAACAGAGCTCAGCATGTCAGGCACAGTCCTGAAAACAGTGCCCATGTGCTTCTGCCCTTGCTCGCTATCCCAAAGGCACCGCAGCCTCAGCATCTTGGCTTGCCCAGCTTCAGGGATGCTAGAGGAAGATACTGGCTCCTCTGAGGAGCTAAAGGACCATCAGTGACCCCCAGATTGTGTCCTTTGGGAGGGAGGATTGGGCTGTGGCAAAAACCTGGCATCCCAAGACGATGAGCAAGGGAAAGTGAGTCCTTCCATGGCATGGCAACACTAAACAAAGGGGATGCTTCGCCTCCTGTGCCTGCTCCCTCTTCTGCATCCTTGCCCCAGTGCTGTGCTGCCCAGAATGCCAGGACACAGGGCTTGCTTCTCCCCATCGAGAACCCCCTATCATCAACCCCACGCTGGCTGACCCATGCCACCCTCCCTCCCACCTTGGCCCCCCTCCCGTTGAGCCCTGCTGCAACAGGTGGCTGCCCTGGGCTCCACTACCAGCTGATAAATCATCCTCACAATGGCAGGCACGGGCACAGGGGGGCTGATTTATCCGCCTTGTGCTTGGTATGCTGAGGGCTCCTTGCCACCACGTCGTGTCTCCCGACAGGTGCTCGGGTTTCTGCAGAGGTGGGGGAGGCAGCTGGACTGTTATTTGTCTCAGGCAGCAAAGATCCGGCAGGAGGGTCCTTGCTTATGCCCTTTTTGGAGATTGCTGAGGATCTGGGGGATTGTGGACACCTCCTCTGCAGCAGAATGGGTGGGAAGGGCACACAGCAGTTTTGCAGCTGCACAAGGTAGAGTCTTGTCTCCCATCGCTTCCCAGTCAGATGCTGGGGCAGAGATGTTATCTCAAGATCAGGGCTGGTTTTGTTGGGTAAAAAGCCCTGGAGATATTGGGGGCTGGGGGGCAGTTTCTCCAGGGATGCAGCCAGAGGAGGATGAATGGGGCTGGTGAAAGGATGGATGGGAAGTGGTGGCCCCTCCCAGCCACAGAAAGTTGATGTTTTTATTACCCTCAGCGTGGCAGCTGATTTCCAAACTCCAGGAGACCAGCCTTGTCCCAGAGAGCCTGCTGTCTGCAGGTGAGGACAAGAGGGATGGTGAGGGCCGAGACCTGGCACTAGGCAACATTAACGGAGATGTTAACGACTTGAAAGGAAATCTCCCCTGGTTTTTTCCACCTCTTGCTCATCCGTTCTAGGCTGGTGACCACATGCCCTTGTGAGCTCTTTGGAAGGGGCATCAATCTCCTGCCTGAAGGGGCAAGCTGTCTGCAGGAGCAGTGGCATTCAGGGCGATGGTCATTGTGGGCACTCTTGATGGGCATCAGGAAACAGCTGCAAACAGGGCATGACCCCTGGAAGACCCCACCAGAGAAGGGTCAACGCAGACCCATCTCCAACTTTTTCTGTAAATGAGACCCACGCTGCTCAAAGCTGGGGTCATGCATCCTTGAAAAAATGCCCCATCCCTTCAGTGGTGATGCTGGCCCCCGTGCACCTCCAGGTGTTGGGGGCACCTCGCACCCCCCCAGCTGCTGCCTGTGCTTGTCCTGTTGCAGAAATGCAGCCGGAGCGGTAGCCGTGGTGCACCCAGCACCACCTGCACCGACCCCACCGCCATCCCCACAACCCGAGGTGCGAGGGTGACTTCACTGGCTGCCCAGGGCTGGCTCAGGAGGGGCAGCAGCTGTGGGTCTGGCGGGGACTTACACCTATCACTCTGTAACTTCTGACGGAGGCTGGATTTGCTGAAATGTTCACTGGATTTTTTCCAGCCTGCTGGGGCCCATAAATCTGGCTGTGCAGAGGCCGCTCCTGCTCCTTCCCCTCGGTGAGCGGGGCTGGTATTTTTCTTGGAGGGCCAGACTAGTTGCAACCCTCCTTCCAGCACCTGCCGCTCCACCTCGAGCCACATTCCTGAGCGGTGGCGGAGAAAGGGTCTGTCTCCGCCAACTGGGGATGCTGTGGCCTCCGAGCTGGCCCCGCTTCCCCCAGCTCCTCTACAGCAAGGCAGTGAGGAGGGGTCTTCTCCTTGCTCCCACAGAAGCCCCTCTCCTGCAGCCATCAACCTGCTCTGGAGCCAGAGAGTCGGGCTGAGCGCCTGTTAGGGGCAGCACTGAAGATCATCCCTGGTGGCTTCTTCTTAGATAGATGGACCAGAAATCAACCTGCAGATGCTGAACGTCCTGGGGGACTGACCTGGCTTGGCGAGGGGGGTTGCTGGGATGGCTCCAGGGAATTTCATGGCACTCTCCTCCCTCTCTCCCACGGGTCTCTCCGTGCCTCTCATCTGGAGCTCAGGAGATCGCGTTGCTGGCATGGGGAGCTCCCAGCTCCCAAGAAACAATCTGGAATGCCCAGTAAAGAGGATCTCTGCCCCCTGTATGGGCCACCTTGATCTCTGGGTGGGCAGAGGGCCAGCTGCAGTCAAGGGATCAGTGGAACCGGCTGGGAGCCACAGCAGGAGAGGAGGGAGGTGGCTGGGCTGGGGCAGGTCTGGATGCCCATCCTTTATGGGCATGTCCATCATTTAACATTTCTCTCACAGAATGGGATCTGCAACACCCTGACTACCTTTCATCCATTGGTCCTTTACCAGTTCCTCATGCCCCACTCCACAGATCACCTTTGAGTGAGGAGCTCTGCTCTGACCCTCGATCTGACAAATCACAGAGCATCATGGTGCCACTGAGAGATGCTTAATACTGAGTGTCTGAGCAGCTCCTTCTCGCTCACCTCCCACCACATTCCTCTTGCCCCCACCACCTGGCCAGTTTTCTGTGTCTGTTGTCAGCCATCCAGATCCCCCATGGTCTCAGCATCAAGTACGTGCGAGACCCAAGCGATGTGGGATGCAGTACAGTTGGCTGTGGGATGCTGGGCAAACCTCATGGCTCTTCCTGTTGAAAGCCACCTGGGATGTGCCCAGGGAAGCATGTGCATGTAAAAGAGGGCACTGAGATGTACCCCTGGGCAGTGCGTGGAAATCTAACACTGGAGAGCTCTTCCGTAGGCTGGAATCACGTTACATACCTCGCTGTAATTAGCCTCTGGCTTTCCTTGCAGAATGAGCAATTGTTTCAGTAATCTGCCAGAGCAGAGTTATGGGCATGTCAGGCTGGCACAGGGGGGCTGTAAAACCAGACCTGCCTGACCCACAGCCATCATTTGTCAAAAGGAAACCACCTGGCCAGAGAAAAAGGGATTTATTTGCTTCTTCCTTCATCCCATTCTCACAAGCAGAATGCTGGTTCCTTGGGGGGTCCCCAGCCCTGCTGCTGCAAAAAGCAGCCGTTTGTGCCTTGTTTGGCTCTGCTCCCCCACGCTGCTAACCCAGCATCATGCTCCACACAGGTATCGTAAAAACCTGCACTTCCAGATCCCAGAAGCATCCCACACTTGTCCCCAGAAGCACAGGGACAAGTTAGGATAGTCTTCTGTTGGCTTCCAAGGGCTCGGTTCTCCAGACCTGCTCTGCACGGGGATGGTGTGCCTCTGCGGTGGTTTGCCCAGAGGAACACCCCAGGATTTCCCCAAATCTTTTTTGTTCTGTTTGCTTCCAGGACTGTTTCATAGGAGGTGGCTGACACCCAGCTGCAGCTGAGGATCATCTCCAGCAGCCTGGCTTTTCTACTGACCATCACCTGCTGTAGGTCATGCACCAGGAAAAGGTCATATGGCCCCACAAGGAAATACCTTCTTCCCCAGCCCTCCCCTGGGAGATGTTGGGTGTCTGACAAGCAGAGCAAGGGCTTTTTGATGCAACTTCATTCAAATTTAAACACACATTCCCTTGAGCTGCCCAATTTGGCCTGAAAGATTCAGCCAAATTCCTGGTCCTCCTGGTGCACTCTGGAGACCTGCTGAGACCTTCCAGCTCCTGTCACTTTCTGCCCACATCTGTTCCCCCGTATCGACGCCAGCAGCACTGGGCCACCTTTGCTGTGTGCCGGTTTGGATCCCCAGCCCGTGACAGCATCTTGTCTCATGGTAGATGACTCATTTGGGACCTGCCCCAAGTCCTGCTCTGAGATTTCCACTCCAGCCACATTATTAGCTCCCAGCCTTGATGGATGGGCTCGTTAGCCTTAAGTTACTCATGAAGCATCTTCTGTAGTTTCTGATTAAAAACATCTCTCTGTTTCATCTTTATGGGAAGTACAGCACTTATTGCTGGGCTGCAGCTTCATTTAACCTCTTTGGGCTAGGGTAGCCAAAAATAACTAAACACGGCAGGTTTTCAGAAATACCTCCCAACCATCTTTTCTGGATGTGGAGCGACACTCTGCTCAAGTGTTGGTTGTTTGCCCCCTGAAAGACCCCACTTGTCTGGGCACTGCCAGCATACCGGGGTGCCTCCGGGAACCTTTTGTGATCTGGTGGCCATGAAGGTTGGATTCAACAAAAGGTTGGGGAGGTTGGATGTGCGTTTGGGGTGTCTCCATCTACTCTGCTTGACCTCAGCATCTGCAGTTGACTGTGTCTCACCTGAGGTCAGCTTGGCCAAAGGCCAACTCTATCTTGCCCCATCACTGAGTGGTGGCAACGCTGCTCGGTTTGTGCATGAGGGTCTACCAGTTAGAGCAGTTGGCTTGTAATCAAAAGACTGGTTTTCTAGGCTGCTGGCACCAGAGGTAACACTTAGGAAGGGCCTCACGTACAGGTTATGCAGCTCCCTGAGGAGCTTCCTTGTTGGAAAGAAGCAAAAATGAGGATGTCAGACCCTTGCCTGAGGAGGTCAAGCAAGTCTTCTGACCCCTAAGTGAGAACCTATGTGCTGGAGAGGAATGCAGCCCTTCCAGATGGAAAGAGAAAGCGTCGGTCCCCATGCCAGAAGTACAGAAGGCTGTCTCCAACTCCAGTCAAACTCCTCATGGTTTGCTGTGACCGGACGAGCAACAGCTCCAGCACTGTCCTGCCTCTGGTGTTTCCTACTGCATCGCAGCACAGCATGCTGCCCAACCTGAGCTGAGCTCTGCATGTACAGGACATGCAGGTGCCTGAATCTGCTCCTAGAGCTGAGACCTCCCATCGGGTTTTGCCTGGTGGATCAGTGCAGGGTGTAAAGTTGGCAGGAGAATAGCTTCATCCCATGTTTTGCTCCAGTGGGATGGCCATCAGGCCAAGGCAAGGGAGCTGCAGGACAGTGTGGGTGTGCAGGATGCAGGGCTGGAAGAGCAGGGTTTGCGGGGGCTGCATCGCAGTCTGCACCCACAGCGGTGTTTCAGGGTAGCTGCAAGGGCTGCCTGATGTTTGCTTCCTTCCTCTCATTGCTTTCGGATCCAAAGAAACAGCTGAAACCTCTGAAAACAGCAAACTTAGAAGGAGGTGGGGTTGGGGTGGAGGTGGAAAAAAATAAACCCCCAAACCTAAAAAGATCAAGGGAGCTTGGAGGGCTTTGTCTTCCAAGAATCTGGGATTATTTTTGGGAAGACGAGTGGAGCAGAGCAGCAAAAGGCAGCTGACATCCCTTCCTCTGATCCCATCAGGCTGTGGGTACTGTAAGGCCAGCCTGTCTCTTGGATCCAGTTGGGCAGATCCCAGGCTGTGGAGAGCCAAGACATGGATTTATTTCAGCAGTTTCCCATTATCCGAATGTCCTGCTGGAACAGCACCAAAATGCAGTGCTGGGAGTTTTGTAACGCTGTTTTCTACTGCAGTGTGTGGAGCTTGTACATCCCGCACCCAGCCTCGACCTCCGGGTGCAGTCCAAGGGTCAGATGAGGCCACAGGGACGTTGCCTCTCCCACAGCACCCCAGATATTCAGATCCAAGATAAACAGAAGCTCCCCACCCACCGTGTCACTGAGAGGTGAGAGAGGAGACGATGCAGTGGGATGCTGGCCCCAGAGGAGGGGACATGCCCCAGCTTCATTGCTTTTTCCTAGGGTGTGTGCTCGGGTTGTGCAGGGTGATTTCTATCTCTGCCCTGACCCTAGCTGCAACTTTGCCCTTCAGCTCTGACAGTTCTTCCTTCCCTCTCCAGAAATATTTCTCTAGCAGGGAGCCAGGATCTAGCCACAAACTATGAAATAAGACAAACTGCCACCCGTGGTGCCCACAGGTTAAAGACGCTGCAGGGAGAGAGACCAGAAAAATTACACTGTGGGGAAACCAAGTTGCAGTGGCCAGCAAAGGACTAGATCCCACCAGTATGTGAGCTAAAGGGAGAGACTGGATCTGTTCCCCTAATGCTGTTTGTTTTCCTGTAAAATTACAGCATCACTTAGTGTGGGGACCCCTTTCCACTAGGTGCACACGTGGCTACTCTGCAAAGCATCACTGGTCTGGCTGGGCAGGTTGGAAAAAAAAAAAGTCACCTTACTGGCCAGGAAAAGCCCACAGATGTTTTCCTGCAACATTTGCAGGTAAAGGAGCTGGGTAGTAGCTGCCCCCCCAAGGAGAAGATTTTGGCACATCTGCAAAACAACGCTGTCTGCAGCCAAGGGGTTTTTCTGTCAAGGGTTTCTGAGGTGGCAAAAAAAGGTGGGTTCTGCATGTAGCACCTTCCTCTGTAAGAGCATGGCATTGCTTTAGAGAAAGAACTCGTTAAAAGCTATCACCCCCTCACTCTGAACTTTAAAGCGCTTCAGCAAAGCATCCATAGGAGGTGAAGGCATCCCGAGCATGGCTGGTCCAAGCCAGGTGGGTGATTCACCCTTGCCCAGAAGGAGCATGTTGTCTGCTCCCCTTGCCAGGAGGCTGCTCCGACCCGACAGATGCCGTCTCAGCCACAGGTTGCACAATCCCGCTTGGCAGCTCAGGCTGCAGCGTTGCAAAACACCAAGCTGGCCGGGGCAGTCACGCTGCAGCGACTCATCTGAGAGCAAGTCATCGAGCTCATCTGCCAGGGGTGCCAGGCTTTCCAAAAGCACCCACAAAGATGCTGATAAACCAGGTTTTAACAAACAGCAAATAGGGAAAATCCCTATTTCCTACTGAAACTGGGCAAAACCAGCAGCTACTGTAATGCCCCCCATACTACGGATGGCAAGGCGTGTGCAAGGTGCTGGTTGCTGGCAGGGAGAGGGAGGAATGGGGAGGAAGAAGGGATAATTTTTCATTTTTCAATACATTTTTTATTAATAAAGCACCTGTGTGAGTGCACATCAGGTGGGGAGCAGGGGCAGCACTGCGCTGGGTGGTTGTGCCGGCTCCTATCACCAGGCAGGTCTGTCCTGATCTAATGTGGTCAGAAGTAATCCCACACAATTATTAAGAACAAGCACTGTTTTCCTTGGAAATAAAGGGCCTTCTTTCAAAATATCCCATTTTTATGAAATATTGGTTTTCTGCTGCCAAGTTTGATTGGGATTTTTTCCAAAAATTATGATTTTGTAAAAAATTCTCTCTCTTTTTTTTTTTTTTTTTTTAATCTGAAACCCTCCCAAACTCTATCAGAGAAAATGGAAAGAGCTTGGAGAGAATGTGCTTTCTATTGGCTCAACAGTGCACCCAGCCTCAGCATGATGAGTAACCTTGGTTAATTAACAAAGATGCTGTGCCACCGCAAAGTGATGTGCTTGCTATCACCCTGCACTGACAGCTTGCTGCAGACCACGACTGTAAACCCGATGCAAGCTGAAAAACCAAGAGACTCGAACTTGAAAATGTTGAAACCTCTTCCGAATTACTGTTAACGAGCTAAGTAGCTTGCCCTGAGAAATTAAAAGTATAACATTTAAGCTCTGTGTGGTGGGTCAGGGGGGCTGACAGTCTGTACACAGCATCCTTGTGCCTGCTGGGCTGGCAGACCTCAATTTTCTCATTCACACTGATTTTTGCAGCATCCCTGAGATCCCCAGGAAATGTTTCTTTTTGCCTTCATCCCTGAAGACCGGCTGTGGCTCTGCTCCCTGCTCTTCCCAGAATTCACACACACACACCCCGCCCCAGCTTTTCCCAGATCACAGCCCCAGTCAGGGATTTGTCCTGCCTGCATCTCCCTCTGCTGTGCCACCGTCTCCTGCTCCTTAGGGCAGCACCAGGGAGGTGCCATCTGGCCCATCCTCTGGAGTGGTTTTCCTCCCTGGGAAGATCTGGAGGAAAGGTGGCAAAGAAGCAACTTGCAGCCATGCAGACACGGGGCAGGCGAAGGGTACACGCCCCTGAGTGTTTTCACCTCACCCACTAAAACCAAACCAGGACAGTCCTGCTAATCAACAGCACAGAGAAGAGGAGGAAGCCACCAAGTGCTGGTGCAGGGGAGGAGAGAGAATGCCCAAGAGCTGAAGAGTCCTTTTCTGGGTATTTCCTCATGGTGGGGAGATGGTGGAAGACCAGAAACTTCCCATGTATCTCCAGCTCCCGGCAGAGCAGAGTGTGCAGCTTCGTGCTCAAGCATGCACTAAACAGCCAGGAATACTGTAACAGGGTGGTGGCAAAATACATGGAAAAAAGCAAAATCCAGCAGAGTCAAATCATCAGCACCTACTGTAGCACGTTCAGCACTCTTGGCTAATGTACAGCAATTGGATTAGGAATATGTCCCAGAGAAGGAAAATAAGAAGACCTCTTTCTCCTGGAGTAGCTTCTCCCACAGGGGGAGGGGGGATTATTACACTGCTGTGGGATAGCTTTTCTAACCACATGGCAGTGGCCAGGGTCTCTGTGTCATTAAAATTGCCAGTCTACGTTTTAAATGGCATAGATTGCAGGCTGAACTTTAAAGCTCCTGCCTGGTCATTACAAAGTTTCCTTGAAAATTTTAGAATGTGAGCTTGTTGCTGGCGTCAAATACCCATAAACAAGCCTCAGCGCTGGGGCTTTCCATCCCCAACACTGCAACTGCGAACATCAGAGGTTCCTCTTCCCTGTGAAAAGCCCATAAGCCAGCCAGGTAATTAATTTTCTGCTTTTGAGGAGAGCTTAATCTGGCAAGGAGTTCAAGGCAGGAGCACGAGCAGAACTCAGCTTCCGCTGAACCTCGGGAGAGATGGATGTGCCTTCTCCTAGGGGCTTGCTCAGCCGGGAGGCAGCTAGCAAAAGCAAAATAGGCTTCCTAACAGGAATCGTGTCCTGAGTCATTATTTTCAGATACTTGAGTGTCAGCCAAGGACATACAGTGAGTATGTCCCAGCATGAGCCCTGTCGATTTTACCATCCTGTTATTCCACTGTGCACGAGGTCGCTGCCTGCTCTGGGCTTGGTGTGGCTGACCCAGCTCTGCCTGACTCCCCACCAGCCCTTGGTGCCACCCGGCATCAAGCAGGGGCTGGTGCATGTCTCAGCAAACCGACATAACGAGGAGGTGTTGTTGCATCCCAGGGTACCAGCATTACATCATTTCCCCGCCCAGCACACAATGTGTTGGGGGTTTCACCATGAGCTGTGGTGTTTCCACATGGGACATCCTCCGGGCAAGGGCAGCTCTGGTTACTCAGGGACCTGGAGGCTTTTCCGAGTGCTCTTACAAACCAGACGGGTTATTGCACAAATTGCAGCAGACGTTTCCACCTTCCCCTGTCCACGGCTGCTTCAGGAGGTGCAGGGGGGAGGCTGGGCTGTTGTTTCTGCCCCCTCTCATGTTGCAGTAGTTGTCCCAAGGGAGCAGGGGAGCAGCTTTCTCCGTGGGCTGGGATCGGTGACCTGCCGCTCCGTGCGAGGTGATTTGATGAAAGGAGCCCACACCTTTTGCCAAGTCTTTTTGCACAATTTACTCTTCATTGACAGCTGCCAACTGTGCCCCCCTCCACCCCCACCCCAAGGTCCCCTGTGCAGGTGGGTTGGCTGGTGGAAGCCGGTCACTGTGGGGGTGCTCCTGTGTGCTGAGGGTAAGAGCTTGGAGTGCATGGAGCTGGTGGTGGCCTCTATGCACTCCAGATACCACTCCCAGGTCAACTGGGATAAATTGGCCAGTTGGGTCAACAGGCTGGGCTATGCCTGCCCAGCATGCTGTTCCGTTCATGCCTCCAGTCTCGACGTGCCAGCTCTTGGCCCCGAGAGCTGTGAGCACCAGCCACCCCGCAGCCCCCATGTCCTGGCTTGGATGCCATTTGGGACGGGTCCCTCGTTCAGGCTTGGCCTTTCAATGCTGCTGCTGAAGTGGGGGCACACATCAGGGGTTTGTCATGCTCCAGTGGAACACGGCGTGTCCCTGCCACCTTGGGGACGTACGCCCATCTCCAAGGGGTGACACACCTTCCCTCCATGCTGCTTGTCCCCTCTGTCCCTTCCTTTGCCCTATCCTGCTGAGGTCAAAGAGCAGAAAAAGACTCCGCAACAGCTTGCTGTATTTTTGCAGGGGCTGGGGGATCCCCTCCCCCCCCCAGCGGCCGCTGCTGTGTGTAAGTGTTTTATTGTTTGCCTGTTGAGGTGTGAATGAAGTAATGGGCTTTCTCCGTCACGTCATCCGTCTCCGGCTGACAGCTTTGCTTAGACACATTGTGCTGTTCTGTATAAACCCTGTCACCTTGCCATCTCCAAACAGACAGCTTCCTCTGGGAAACTGTAATCAAGCCCTCCTGAGCACTCAGCTAGCACTGTCCGCGGCTCGTAAATCACAGCAGCTTTCCTGGAAAATGGCGAGAGGAGACAGACAGACCGACACGCACGCACCCAGCCGTGGGGTCCCATGGCTCCCGGGCAGGCGCCGCGGGGCTGGCCACTGGCTTTCCGGGAAGGAGGGAGACTTTGGCTGCTGATGCGAGTACGCCTGGCTGGGGTGCGAGGACCTCAGCAAGGCGAGGCAATGTTTCTGCTGACCCCGTGCATTGGCTGGCACTGCCACAGCATCCCTGATGTGCTTGAGGTGTCTGTTTGGGGAGCTGGAGCTGAGCCACTGGCAGCGGGGATGCTCGCTGAGGGTCATTCATGGTCTCCATGCCCAGCCATTAGATGGGTGACACCTTTTCCTTGGTGGTGTTGAAGTCTGCTCCGCTACTGAGTCACCATCTCACATCACCCGAGAGGGATTGTGAACGTGGCTGGGTTGCTGCTGCTGAGCGCTCAGCTGTCGCTGTGCCCCCGAGTGCTGAGCATCTCCTGCGAGGTACAATGGGCGCCAGCACCCAGCCTGCAAGGACCAGCTGCCTTGGGGTCACGGCTCTGCTCCTCCATGCCACACTCTCCGCTCATCAAGTCCCAGCTTCAAACTGCTCAGCTCGTGCATCGCCCTGGGCTCCCTGGCAGGTTGCCTCTGCCCAGGACCCGTCAGTCCTCCCGGGAGCCCAGCCGGCAGTGCGTCAGCAGCAGAGCTGCTGCATAAACCTCTCAGCACCAGGAGAACAATGCGCCGGGTTTTTCCCCGTCCACCTGACCTGAAACGCTGTGCCAGGAAGCAAGACGGCTGCTCCCGTGAGCAACCCCTGCCTCTCACTCAGTTATTTTGGGGATGACGCTCAGCTGGCTTCAGCTGAGAGCTGGCAGGAGGTGACCTGGCCACGGCCAGGAGCTGCCACCACCATCCCCGCAGCTGTGCAGGCACCCCTGCAAAACACCCACCCGTGCATGCTGCGGGACCAGCGTATCCTGATCGGCTGGGGAGAGCTGGCTGAGGGTTTTGCCTTCTCAAGTGCTCACTTCTCCAGGAACCCTCCAGCTGGAAAAAAGTCATGTGCTATTTTTTGCCATTTTTAGCCACCCGCTTGGGAATTTCATGCAGGGGGGAGCAGAAGCAGGGTGGGAACAATCGGTTCAGCACCAGCTGGAGAAAGTCTGTCCTCCTTCCGAAGGGACCAGCCTCCCCACTTCCTGACAGACCTCTGTTGCCATCAGAGATCAATTTCAGAGGACAAGACGGCTTTACGGACCAAAGTCCTCATTTCATCCCCCCTTCTCCCTGAAGCCCATCACCATGCTATCAAGCCTGCCCTTGCCTGAGCCCAGACCTGTGACCTAGGCATTGAGCTCCAGAGAACAGGCCAGGAGCTGCCTGTTTTGCAGCTCTGGCTGCAAAGGAGCTGCAGGCAAGCCACTGGTCCAGCACGGTTGGTGGGGAGGCATATATCTGGCCTTTGATGATGGCGCATTAAATACCACTGCAGCAGGAGAGGAGACAGGGGCCAAGCTGGAGTCGGGGCTTTCTGTGAAATATAAGAGGACTTTACGTCTCTTTTAGAAGTCTACAGCTGTGAGCTGATGTTGAGCTGGAGCACAGTGCATTAACCTGGGATTACGAGAAGACGAACGATCGCCCGCCCGGTGCTGTCATCCCTCAGCGTGATGGATGCTTAAAGACTTTGCCGGCATGGTCCTGGAGGATGGACCAGCGCAGCCGGTGTGTGTGCAGAGAAGCTGCCGGTGGGGAGAGGCAGCGAGCCCGGGCCCTGAATCCCCAGCCCAATTCAGGAAACCATCAGCATGATATGCAGCCCTAATTAGGGGAATAAACTTAGCAAAGAATTCAAACATAAATTTGCTCTTGCTGATTTCAGACTTCGCACACGTTCACTGAGCGGACGGGTTCCCCCAGGACCCTGTACTGAGCTCTGCACTGTCTCTGATTTATAAGGTCCTCTTGGACATGCTAAATATAGTATTAAGTGTAATAAATGTAGATCACTTTCCTAAATATTCTGTGATTTATGCCCAGGCTTCTTCCCCTGAGAGCTGGGCTCATAAATCCTCTGTGCAGAGCTGTCGCAGGGGGCACATTTCCTCGGGCGGGTTGGAGAGTTAATAAGCAGGAAGGGAGCACCAAGCGTGAAAGGGAACAGGAGAGAAAAGCCAGTATGGGGAGGGTCAGAGGGAAAGCGGAGGGAGCAGTGGGAAAGGAAGGAGGGTTCCCATCGCCCTGTTTTTTTGGTGCATGTGGCACCCCCGTGTTGTGCAGCAGGATGCTGTGATGCAGCAGGATGCTGTGATGCAGCAGGATGCTGTGATGCTCCTGCCAGGAAAGGGGCTGTGCATGTCTCCTTTGTGCCAGGCAATACAGCACCAAGGGAGCCTGCAGGCAGGGTCCTGAAGCTCTGGGCAAGAAGCCGCTGCTGTTGTTTGCAGGCTTGCTTGGCTGACCGTTCTCCTGTGCTGGCTTAGAATCAGTCACATCCTACCGGCACGGGATGCTCTTTGCTTCCCTTCTCCATGCAGCACCCGCTGCAAAGATTAAACAGGGAAAATGCTGACGCAAAGGCTGGAGGATGTGCTGGGAAATCCTGGAGCCCAGCTGGAGGGAATGGGAAGATTATTCCTACATCCAGCAGAGCACAGCCTGGGGAATGGATGTCCCTTGGGATGCCCAGGGCAGCTCTCTCCCTCGGGGACCATGTTGAAACTTGTACACCATGATGCCCTCTGCAAGATGGGGCAGCTCCGAGAGCCTTGCAGTGGTGTTAACCCCACCACAGCATGGAGACAAGGACTGGCACAGAACGGCTGAGGGGTGTGAAACAAGGGAAGATGCTTTGCATGTTGCACCACAGGGCAGTGGCAGGGGCTTCTCTCAGCTGAGCTGCCACTTTCTTCAAACTCCCCTTGATACTTGATTTTGCTGATGCTGTCCTCCCTGCCTTCCCATTCCCACCCCTGGGCACCTCATTTTCCTCTCCTTGGGTGTGATTCCCTCCCTTTTATTCCTCTGAACTCCTCCAGCAAGGTCCAGACTCCTTTCAGCCACCAGCCCATCTTTCAGCCAAGCCCTCTCAGACCTTCACCCTCCTCCCCACTGAGCATCTCTTCCCACCACTTTCTCCAGTGCCCATTCTCCATCCCCATCATGGAGTGCATCAGCTCATCACCTTGGCCTCTCCCTCCCTAGGGACCATCCTCTCTGATGCTGTTGCTGCAGCTTAAGCACTGTTTGGGCAGCAGAGGGACCAGCAGCTAAAGTCATGTCTCCCTAGAAGAAGCCAGGCCACCCTCACAGCTATTTCCCACTCCACTTGACAAGAAAGCAGCCTTGGATGAGGTGTGCTATGTGATGGGAAAGCATCGCTGCAGGCTGGGAAGAGTTGCAAGCTCAGAGGAGGAACCTCTGGGCCAAATGGGAAGGGGACCTGTTCAAAAAGAGCCTCCCAAACAGAGGAGAAAGGGGGGAAAAATGGGAAAGTGAAAAAAAAAGAAGAAAAAAAAAAAGCTGCAGATTGACATCAGCATGCCCTGTGGAGAAAGGCTCGTTTGTGACTGCGGACCGTGCTTCCGAGGAGGACAAGAGGGTGATTTATCTGCAGGAACAAGAGATGGGTCAGGCAGGGAGAGATGTGAAACACGGATTTGGTCAGAGAAAACGGCCCCACCAGCCCTCGGCACAACAAGGGAGGCTGTTGTGGGAGAAGGGATTCAGCCGTCCCTTTTTTTTTTTTTGGAGCTGATGGCACCCATTCGCCTCCTTGGTACATGCCAGGATAATCTCAGCGTGCAGCTTCGTTGCTCCTCCACCACAGCCCGAGCAGGAGGGCTGCAGCGGGGCACGAGGCCAGCTCTTTAATGACCCTACTCTGCATTACGGATTTCCAGTAAAAATCCATCATGATTAACGCGTTGAATTTGTCACAGCCTAGACTTTCATGACAAAAAACATGACTTTTTGGGTTTTCTCACAACAAGTCATGTTCTTTGTAATCTAATAAGCGCTGCTCCCCCACAGTCCTTTACAAACTCAGCTCTGTTTGGTTCCCGGGTCGCCACAGATGGGAAAATGACCAGAGCTGTGAAACACTTTCATGCCATTTGTCAAGTTTTATTAAAGGGCTTGGAATATTTTTATTACCAAACAAGGGTTTCTCAGTGGGGCTGGGGACCCTGCGTGGGCCCTCCTCCATCTCCAGGGCTTTCATGTGTTTTGTGTGACTCTTTTCCCCCATTTTGCCCCCACAAACAGGCAGCCTTAACGAGAATCTGAGATTTCTCAGCAGCCTTGTGTCAAGCTGGGGGAAGCCTGGAGGAGCATTTGTATTCAGTTGCTTGGGGTATTTCAGTGCAAAGATGTGGGCTGAAAACGACAGCAAACAGGCAGTGAGGTACAAACCCCCATCAAAGCATATTTCCTCTGTCGCGAGGAGAGCAAAACACCCGATGCAGATTTCTTCCCCTTGGTCTCAGCAGGGCTGTAAGCAGCTCCCATGGATGAGGCTGGGACACGCAGGTCACGTCACTCGCATGACACATCTCCTGCCGCCCATCCCTGGCCATCTCTTCCCTGCGCCATGCCATTTCACGCCCTGCCGTGCCACCCTGCCCTATTTTATCTCAGCCCATCTCGTTTTAATCAGTGCCAGCTGCTTCATTCCCTGATTGCAATTAGTTTGCAAGGTCAGCGCAAGGACTCTTGCAGGGGCAATGCATCCTGTCCAGTCAAAGAGCCTCTTGGTTTAATTTTTTACAATGAAAATTGAGGAAGAATACGAAACCCTGGCAGCTGATGTAAACTATAAAGTAACATGCTGGTTTCACAGCACAATATATACGGGACCCGAGGGGTTTTGTGATCCACACCACAGAAAGCTTGCATAAGTTTAGCTATTTATTGCAGAAATTTCAGGGATTTGGTAAGAATGATAAGAAGGATGCAGGCTCGGAAAGCCCTTCTGACCATGGGGCTTCGCAGTGAGGGGTGGGCAGTCCCCACCATAGGAAGCCATCGCCACCGCTGAGGGGGGTTTGTCTGGAAGGCAAAAATATCTTGATTGTTTTGCCTAGACTTTAATTACCAGGCAGGTGGATGGGTCTTATCCTGGGGCTGACTGGGGCTCTGTCAGGTCAGACAAGGCGCAGCCAGGACCCCAGATGACCTGGATGTCTGAGGGGTCTGTGCAGAACCTCTGTGTTTCTGTGTCCTGAGCAGTGATGAGCTGGGCTGAATTTAGTGCTAAAAGTTCATTTTTCTGTCTCCAGGGAATTTTCTTCCTGTGATGCCTTGGTACCAGTTTGGGGGGATGACGGTGAAGCCCAAGCATGCTGCAGCGAAGGTGAGGGACCAAGCAGAGGTGCAGAGGATGTTTCCCAGCCTGAAAGGAGCCATAGGACAATCCTGAAGAGATCCTCCTGCACATGTGGTATCAAACACAGACCCCTGCTCAGTGCCTATGCCTTAGGGTGTCGAATGGCACAGATTTACCCCGTAAATTTTGCAACAGTAAGTTCTGCAGTACCTTGAAGGCTGGGGACTCTGTAAGATTAACTCTGAAATCAATAACCGGTAACCCTGGCCCAATAAACCAGGGTCTGTAACACGATGTCTCCGAAGTTTCAAGGGCCAGGAGCATGATTTGGATGAGACGTTACGTGCAGTGCCAATGGAAATGAGCAGGCTGCTGGGAAGTCCGCTCATAGGATGCTGCATCATGTGCTGTGTGAGCTACGTGATGGGATTATTTCTCCAGAAACAACATTTTCCTCTTTGTAAGCCTCAAAGCAATCATCACTGCTTAGTGTGCATTCCCCTGCTCGGGGACAACGCACCCTCCAGCCTAACCTGTGAATAAGTAAGAAATATATGAATTTTAGTAAAGTCTCTGTAGGCTGGAAGACAGTTTACGGGACCAGATCCAGTATATAATACTGGGGTCTGCAAACTGGTTTGGTCAGGAAGAGAAACCAGTAAGGAAAGTCAGGCTAATCCCTTAGCACAATGTATTTTATCGTATTACACGTGTCAGACTCCCATCACATATAGAAAGAGAATCCAGGCAAACCCAGGGAGTGGTCTTCTTCCAGGAATGGTTGCAGGTAGATGGATGGGGAAAGAAAGGAGCAAGTCCTTCGCTAGGGTTTTTGTCCAGAGTATTCGGTTGTTTCCTGGGTTGAGGCTGACGCTGGGAGCATGGCTCAGCTGGAGTTCACAGAGTCACAGACCTGGGACACCAAATCCTCCCAAAGCCACGTCCAGTCCCCCTTCCTGCTGCCTGCAGTAGTGATGGATCTCCGGAAGGTCACTGAATTGTACTGTATCCAAGCAGCTCCTATTTACGCCTCTACCTCAGACACTGTGTTTTCACTGAGCTGCAGATTACCTGGTTCTGCCCCTAAGAAACTTGCTTGTATTTCTGTAGAGGTTTGCTGTGTGTTTGCGCTTTGCAAATTAATATTATTTATTTCTGTCCTTAGTCCTAAGCACACCCAGCTCTTGGCAACCCTCCGTCTCCTATTTGGTGCTGGCAGTGTGTAAGGTTCTCTCCACATTATCTTATTAGGATAGTAACTTCTCTCTCCAGATATGAATGCGTCCAACCTGCCTGATTCCCTTCTCACCCATTTAATTTGCTTCTAATCTTAGGGGTAGCTGCAGGGCTGTTGCTCAAACCACTTGGGTCCTTCTGTTGTCTTTTATGGTAAGATAAAGTGATACATGCGCAAGCTTCCCTGACAGAAGCCTGGGGATATTTAACCTGCTAATTTGATGGCACAAGGAGAAAGGCGAGCCAAGCTAGCAAACGGGGTTGTTACAGATCTGGACTGATCACGTACTGATCATTTACTTCCCTCTGCCACCTTGCAAGCACCACTTTTGTGATCTGCCCCATTCGCCTTCCCTGGGGAGGTGACCCTGAGATGCACAGTTGCAGCAAAAGGTCTCCTGCCTCGTTCAGTGCTGCTCTGAACAGCCATTCTGTTTCTCCTGGGTTTGGCATCGTGTGTTTTTCCTCCCCTGCTGCCACAGGACACGCGGCAGCGTGCCCTGTTGCCGTGTAAGGTTTTTTTTTTTGGGGGGTGGGGTGGGTGGGTGGGTGTAACTTTTTTCTTTTTTTAAACTCCTGTTTCATACTCAGTAAAGGCAGAGGAAAACAGGCATTTCTGAAGGATGTGAGCTCTGCCATCTGGTTTGGGAAGGCCGGGGGGTGGGGGGGTGGGGGGGGTGGGGGGTGGTGTGTTTTCTTGAAAAGGATGCATCTGAAAGCTGTCCAAAGGGGCTGCGTGCAAGGGAAAGCAAAACCGTCCTGCACTGGGACAATGATGCCTGGGGGAAATGTAGGATCCCAGCAGGGCTGGTGGAAGGGGGTCTCCAGACCTACATCCCACTGGCAGCAGGACTAGACTGGCATGGCCCTGGCTTTGCCTAGCTAAGTCCTGGAAAACCACAACCTCTCTGGAGACCTGTCCCAAGGCATGGGGAAGAGGAGCTTCACAATGTCCTGCCTGTACCTAGCAATCCTCAATATGCAGCTATTGCCCCTGGAACCAACAGTTTGGCTTTATGCTCTTTGCAATCGTCCTCCGAGGAGCTGCTGCTGCATTACATCGCAGGGTGAGGTGGCTCTCAGGACTGCCACACAGTGCCTGGGCTTGGTCAGAGGAGACCCCTGAGTCAAGGCACCCGGGTGCCAGCCCTCATATATCCATGTGGCAGGCTCTCAGGGACCCCACAGCTGCCACTTGTGTGAGCAGAGGTGATTTATGCTGACTTTTCATTTTGTTGTTTAGTAAATCAGGAACTTGGAAATCAGCATCGTTTCTTGTGTGAGCCTCACTAACGGCCGAGGTTATCACAACAGCTATAAATCCCCCACGATTCTGGATGGGAAATCTCATTATTTCTCCTCTCTCCTCCCCTCCCTGGGCCATGAGACCTGGCAGAGCCACAGGAGAGAGGAGTTGATTCAATCCAGCTCCGGCTAAAGTGATCAACCATGAATCATCATCTCCTGGAGACCCTCTCTGCTGAGCCTTGACCTCCAGGCAAGCTGTGGTGGCTGGTCCATGAACAGGCACTGCCTCCAAGGCTGAAGCAGAGAGGGAAGTGGGACATCTCCTGCCCTGACAAGGCAGATTGGCACACATGAGAGGTGGAAACCATGCTGCTCTCCCTTTTTGGTCCACTCCTGCACTCTCAGTGCAGACACAAAATGACCAAGAGCGAAGGTGGACAATGATGCTGGACAACCACCATGAGCAGGTCTTCTAGCACTAGATAAGACTGTAAAAGGTCTTCAGCCAGCTAGGACATGCGGAAAAATACTCATGAACAAACACAGACCCAAAGGGAACTCCTCTTGCCTCTCCTGCTGCCTTCCCATCTGTCTCTGCCTCCCGGGAGGGGAGTGTTTATGCACCATCCTTCACCATGGGTCCAACTCTCCTGTCACCTGCATCCCTCCTCCTGCATCTCCTGGCACTTGCCACTGTCTTATACAGATCCTCCAGAGCATTGCAGTTGGCATGTGGGGAGAGCATCCTGCTCCTTGCTAGCAGCCCAGGAGAGTCAGATGGTTTATGACTTTCCCTTGCACTTGGCAGCCCTCTGGAGAAGCTGTGGGTATCCATGTAAGTCCTTCTTAGCTGGTACACCTTGTATGAACTGCTGCTAAAATAAGGAACACTGCATCAGTGAGTCCCACAGCTAGATACCTCCTTTTCATCCACGACAATTCACTCCATGTCACCCCATTTTTGGATAACAGAAGAAGGTGAGATGGAGGATACCAAGTCGTGTAGGTATCTCCATCCCAACTTCCTCCTTGCCTGCTCACCCCATCAAACCATCCTGCCTCTGGTCTCCCTGGTGGACTCCAGTGCTGTTCCCCCCAGCCTTTCTGCCCCTCTGCTCCCACATACCCCATGGGGTGTTACAGGATGGCAGGGAAGGACGATGCTGCAGAGGAGGGCACCCCTCTGGCTCATGTGATGGCTTTATAATATATTCCAGATTCCCCTCCATTCCCATCCCTGCTGCCTCCTATCATTTCCCTGTTTGTTTTTTTTTCTGGTTGTTGTTGATTGCTCCTGAGCACAGATCTTTGTGTGCATATGCTCGTTAGCAGCTCAGTCATTCCATTCTTATGTTCCTACACAAGCCTTGGATGCATGATCGGGGCTTAGTGACTTACTGCTCTTCAGTGTGTCAGTTTATTCCACCATCTTCTTCTGACACCACCGTTGTCATTTTATAACCCGAAATGAGCAGCTCCAGGGCATCTTTCTTCCCAGCACCCTCCGTGGTCCTGGATGATTTGAAGAAACCACTTAGCTTCCCATTTGCCATCACCCTCTGTTTCTCTCCCAGGCTTCCAGCTACTCGCAAACAGGAGATTTTATGTCTTTTTGTTGCTTATTTTTATACCTTTTTAGATTTTATAACATTTTTTGCCATTTACTCTGATGAAATCCCATCCTAATTCCCTTGTTAGGTAATCCCTGGCATGCTTTACACTTGCTCCTATTGCCTGTGCCTTAGCTGGATTTCCTTTTTCTGAAGTACCCCGTTCAGCTCAAATACGCAATGAAACCCTGTCATTTCAGCAAATGCTGTTGATTTTCTCTCCCACATGAGCCTTTCTGCTTTTCCTCTTAGGATATGCAACCTTCAAAGCCTCATTGATGGGCACATACACAGCTTCCATATCAAAGCTATGGCTTTAAATGAATTTGCCTTCAGGGGCCTTTAAATGAACTCTCCTCATTTATTTATTTTGAAGTTCCCATTTTCTAACACTGAGCAGCCTCCAGCAGTTTTGGAGACGGCACTTCCCCCAGTGACTCTGGCTAATTGCGTTGTGATCACTGGAAGTTAATAGCTTGCCACTGGCAGCTTCTTGAAGTAAAACCTCCGTGTGACTGCAGAGTGAGGGCAGAAATGGCAAGATACCTGTTAAAAAACCCTAAATAAACAGCCCAGGCAGTAGTCGTAACTCTGTGTGGTGCTGTCTGGCTCAGATCAGCCACCCCTCCCTGAACTGGAACCCAAATCGTTCCTACTGCAGTTGTTTGTGGGAGAAATGTCAGGGGTTCGTAACAGTCATTACAATGGGTTTCGAGGGACACAGAAGCTTAATTATGAATTTTTGTCAGATGGGTTCTGGATTCCTTGATTCCAAACTTAAAGACATGAAACTGAGGCTTGAAGCAGCAGCTCTTCCCCCAAATACTGCAGATTCCCAAACTTTTCAAACCAGAGGAAACTTGCAAGAGCAATTATATGCATGCCTGGGCTGAAACGCATGTCTTAAAAGCATCCCTTGCAAAAATATCCCGTGGTGAGAAACTATTCCTCTAAAGCACAGGTGGGCTGTCCCCTTGGGCTGCCCACAGGCTGCAGGGCTTGTGCTGAGGGTTTGCAGGCATGTTGCATCTCCGGTGCATCCCTGAATCCCGTGTAGCGTGGGCTGGCAGGCTGCTAGTGCAGCATCCTGCCCCAGATGCTCCGACCAGGACATGCCTCCCAAAGCAGCAAGGCAACTTCTCCCCCTTGAGGGCTCTCTGCACACCCACTTCTTTATAAATAGCAACTTCATCCCCACGTCCCCATGGAGGGGACACTGCTCCTGCTGCCCTCAGCCCCCAAATAGCTCCTGGACGAAGAGGGTGGGCTGCGGGCTTTATCGCGGGAGTGCTGAGCGTGGTGCAGGCAGCTCCCTGCCAGCTCCAGCCAGGAGCCAGCATTCCTCAAGCGACCAGCCTCTGGCCCGATGAAAAGCCCCAATTCAGCTGCCTGAGCGCCGAGTACCTGACACCTTCCCCAGCACAAAGAGGGCTTTCTGCCTCCTGCACCCGCGGTGGGCACAGCGAACTGCTTCTTGCTGAGAGGGGTCACCCAGCCACATCCTGCACCCCCCCAACCCTGACAAAACCTGCTTGTCTTGGGAGGGGTTTGGTGGCAGAGAACATAGCCCAGGGCAGGTGGTTGCCAACTGGGCTCGTGGCTCTGGGGCTGCCAAACCTCTGGATGGGATGGCTCTCCCAGGTCTCCAAGCTTTGCTCAGGTCAACAGGATGGTGAGGCTTGAACTGCAAAGGTTTTAGGATCAGCCCTGGGCCTGGGCTCCTGCCTTGGAGCTGCTGACCTGGCCAGGTACGCTGGAGTGACCGGTGCTTCTGCATCCTTGTGCTCCTCCACAGCAAGCCCTGAGCTGGGATGGAGTGGGTGGTCATGCCAAGGCTGCCGTGCTGGTGAGTCGGACAGGGAGTGGTGACAGGCTCGGCTGGGAGGTGCGCAGCAACCTAAGCACTGAAACAGGGTCTGCGATGGATGGAGAGTAACTCATATCAGGAGGTGTCCACTGGGGAAGCAGTGGCAAGGCTGTTATCTTCATCTTAACTTCTTTGCTCTTCCTGTTCCCCAGATGAGCCAAAGCTGGACAAGGTCCACAAAGCTCCCTCACCCACTAGTGCCTAAATGCAGGCTACGGGGTGTGACACAGACCCTGCAGGATGTAAATTACTCAGCTCAGAGACCCTGCGTGATTTCTACTTCTCATCCAGGGGCTGTCAAATGCGATGTACGTAAGCCACCTAGGAGAGGACCAGCTCTCAGGGCTCCTGTGCTGAGGCTGAGAGCCAAAGCCTCTAGCCTGCATCCAGAGCCTTCCATGCCTGCTCCCTGTCTGTGCCTTGGAGCCTCTCTCTCCCTCATCACTGGTCTCCCACTCCAATGCTCCCAGTGCTGGATGTTGGGAAGCTGCCTGGGCCTCCTCCCCAGCTTCCCTGTCCACCACAGAGGGAACCTAGCCTTGAAAATCCATCTCTTGATCCAGATACCTAAAACTCAAGTCTGGGCAGTGCAAAGCATTGCAGTAAACCCCCTTCTTGGACATGGTCCTGTAAGATTCAGGGTGCATGTTCAGTTCGGCTGGCTTCGGTTCAGGCCCTGCGATCATCCTGCTGCAGAAGCACAAGGGCAAGCCATCCTCCCCAGGTCTGGTGTCCCACAACCCCCAGGAGCTGCCCAGAAAGACTCAGCCTATTACAAGAGACCCAGGAGAAACTGGATGCATTTGCATTCCTTCTGAATGGAAGTCAGATGTGATGTGCAACGTCACAGTTCAGGCAGATTGGACACAAAACCAAACCCAAGATTGCTCTCAGCAAGATGTGCAAACCTTTTCCTGTCTCCCCTAATCATCATTCTGCTTTTTATTGCTCTCATAAACTCTCTTGCAGAAAGCACACACGGCTTAAAAGAACCGCCTAGATCCATTCCAGGTTATTGCCCACGTTTCCAAAGCAACAACTGAGCATTTTGAAAGGGAAGCATGGAATCACCTTGAGGTCTAATGAAGGGATAAAAGGCTGAAGTCCCTGGTAGGGATCATGGAATCCCTTTCCCAGATGCGTGCAACTTTTGCACAGGTGGATCTAAGCAGGTACCATGGCACAGCTCACATCTTATGGCTACATCTATCTCTGACAGCAACACTGCATGCAGACTTTTGAGTGGGTGAAAGAAATGGAAAAGCCTTGCTCCATCTGGACATAACAGCTGGGAAGAGCAAAATAAATCAGGCTCCAAAGCTTTCCCTGCTTGTCTGCTTAATGCACAGAAGGCTGCAGGCTCCAAGCTCTCAAGCAGAGGTTGCATCAGTGGCTTCGTGGAGGATGCAGGGGTTTCTGATCCCCTGAGTAAGTTGGTGAGAAGTGTGGAGCTGGCCTTGTGTGTGGGAGGCATTGCAGCACTCGCAGCGTAGGGCAGGTCCCTCCAGCACTAACGCAGCCCCCCAACAACAGCCCAGTCATTCTGGAGGTTGTAAGGCCTGATCCAGGCATTCCCATGGGATCAGCTCTTCTGCAGCGAGGATGCTGTCAGGAGCATCAGGGAAGAGAGCTGTGCTACTGCTGCTAGTCGTGCGGCACGCTTAGAGGTGGCAGCAGGCATCTCTCCACATCCTTTCCTTCCACACCTCAGCATCTCATCTCTCCCTTGACCCTTCTTTCTCTCTCTCCTGCTTGGAGCTCCCCTGTGCAGGCGACCAGGGCAGAGATGCTATAAACAGGATACAGGCTCTCTGGAAATCTGCAAGCAGGAGTGGCTGAAGGTATTTAATAGTATCCCTGCAGTAAACAGGGATAAAGGGGGATCAGCTGTATGGAGCAGGGAGTGAGTATCAGATGGAGTTGCTCTGCCGTGCCGACTATTTACTGAAACAGGAAACAAATATTTTTTTGCCTTTTGCCAAAGAAAGATTTCTTAAAAAATGTGTTAATATTAGAAGTAAAAATGTAGCTTTTAGACATGTTAAGTGGCCGCATTCACTGGAGTTTTATTTACTATATAAAGGTTAACATTGGTCTGTTTATCCTACGGACGAGATTTCCAGCAAATTACAAGAAGGGTCATGTAACAGTCAGCTCCTGCTTGCCTGAGCTTATTTGCCAGAGCCAAATCCCTGGAGCCTGTGGAGCTGCAGCAGAGAGAAGGGATATTCAAAAGGACTTTGAGAATGGGAGAAAAGAAATAACAGAGCTTTAAGTTGCTTTGAGTTCACTCACCGGGAAGGTGAAGGCTGGGCTCATCATGGTGCTCGGGTGGGGTGTGAGGCAGGGATGCTGCATCGGATCCCCCAGAGCCATCTGTGAGAGCGGCCAGCTGGAGGAAGGCTAAAGAAAACCCATCATCAGTGCAAGCAAACTGCTTCCCTGCTAACCCCAAAAAGCCAGCTTAAAGCCTGCATCAGGAGATTTTACTCCTTGGCCAAGACTTCTTTTGTAGTTTTACTGTGATTCCTCTGCTCGAGATATGGTGGTGCTCCAGAGGAACATCCAGTCTCTGTCCTTCATCCAGGAAGGACATCCTGGCACTTGTGCTGAGGGAACACAGTAATTTAAATTTCTCTCACAGACACGCTGTCCTTTTCCTGAGGGGTCAGGCTGCCTTGCATCTCACTCTGTCCCCCATGATCTGACAGTCCCCTGCCTTGGAGGGGCTCGATGAGGTTGTCCTGTCTCCTTCTGCCAGTTTTGGGACTTGCTTCTTCCTGCTGCTTCCTGCAATTCTCAGAACAGTTGTGAAGGTCCTGGAAAATTATTCTGCGTTAAAAAATACATCAGAAAGTGAGTACATTATTAATGGCCCTGCTGTCAGCACCATAAAATCCTGACCGAACAGCAAGGCAAGATCTTTAATGAAGCACTGCTGGTGTAATCAAGTAACACCGCTGTCTGGAAGAGATGCTTTAGCTGAATTATTAGCCCTAATATTGAAAAATCAAAGTAAATATCAAAGGCTTGAGATACTTAGGAGGTTGAATGAGGTGACTTACTACTTTTTTTGTGATTTGCATAGCCTTGTTAGCTGGAATCAACATGACCTTACAACGGTCCCGGCAGGGAGAGCCTGGCTTCAGCCTGGAGGTGTTGGCTCTCAGCTGCAGGGTGGGAGCCCTGAGATCTGATCCTGGTCAACGGCTGTTTAACACCTGGGCACAACTTGGCCACCAGTTTGCATGGCCATTCCTCGAAGTGGTTGGCACCAAAAGGTGCAATGTGACCTGCTGCTCATTCATGGTGTGAGGAGGCACGCTGATCCCAACCGGCTGGGTCCTGGCAGCACTTCCACTCTGCAGGTTTAAAACCTGGCATCGCCATGGAGGGTGGGGGACAGGTGTCTGGAGGGGAGGGATGGCCAAAGCAAGCTAACACCAAGCTGTGCAAGCCCAGAAAAGGGCCAGGCTTTGCACCTGCCACCACGTGTGGTCCCGTCTGGCTTCAGGAGCTAGGGGAGCATCTCACCTGGTCGTGATGGGTTTTCATGGAGGGGGGAAGTTCATATCTCCTTGCTGTGTTTCACTGTCTACCCACACTGGCAAGGTGTAGGAGCTGACAGAATTTAAAATATCACAAATATCACTTCAGCTCCAAAACTGAAGGCTGGAGGCAGCCAAGAGCCGCTATACAAGGGTGCATGACAGAAAGTCTCAGCAGTTAGAACTGGCTGTTGCTAAACACATTGGCTATTGCAAGGGGGAAAATCTGAATCAGAAATAATGAAACAAGTGCAGAGACCTGCAGATGGGAAGAGTGGAGACCACTGTTCCCTGAACACTGGGAGCATCCCAGCACTGGCCTGAAAGGGATCATCCCTCCCACGTGAACCTTGCCAGGACCAGTCCTCCTCAGGGCTCCGGCTTCTTGCTTTCATTGCCTGGTGAATAGTAAGAGACCTCCCCAGGCCCTTGTTTTGCCAGAGAGGTACGAACAGCTTTCCATGACCTTCACGGATCTGTGTTTCCCATGCCCAAGGAGCAGGAAAGCTGAGCTGTGTCCTGCCTCAGGGAGTGACCGTAAGCAGAGAGGCCTGAAGGAAATCTCCAACACGTCAAGTTTCCTTTCCACCCTGTGATGGAGGGGCAGCCTGCACTGTAAAGGATGGGGAGAAGAACATCTAATCAGTTACATCCCAAAATATCAGGTTAACTGGGATCTGTAGCTTCTCCAAGGGATCAGCCCAATATGCCATGAAAAGGATGGACTTCTGCCCTCTTTTTGGAATAGCAAGTGAGACTCTCCCCCACTGCAAGCAAATGCTTCCCCAGATCATCCCATCTATTTCCCCATATTTCCCCCTATCTGTGAGAGACAGTTCAGAAGGAAAAGGTGATTTTACTTCAAAGAAATCTGTTTTCACATGCTCAGTGTCTCACACCCACATACTCACAGCACCAGGACAAATATCCAGCGTTCAGGCTCTGAGACTTATCTCCAGGTGGTCTGTCCAGAGCTCCTTGCAATGACACGGAGAAGCAATGCCAGCTAGCGAGTCGTCACATCTGGGCTCTCAGGCTGCTGACCATGCATTGGCTTTGGATGTAACTTTTGGTATCATTTATGAGTTGATCTGTATTTTCATGTTGGTCCACCACTGTGAGTCAATGGGAAATGCTGCTGATCTACACACTTCCGACTCTTTTTTTTTTTTTTTTTTAAAAGACTCCTTTAGCCTCCTTTTTTGGGCATAGCTTATCCTTAATTTTATGCTGTTCTTTGCTTTAGGCTGGCTTTTGTTTTTCCAGTGAGTCTGCCTTGAAAAGCTACCCACGGATGTGCTCTAATCTGAATTAACTTGGTGCCATCAATGCCTGATATTCTTTTATCCCTTTTTGACATTTCTTCCTGAGCTTTGACCCCTCATTCAGACTTCACGTTTCTACTACACACATCCATAGATGCCCACAGACAGGTCTTTTAAAGGAAGCCCAGTCTACTCCTGTCCTTTGCTCTGGTCTGGGAAGGTTTTGTCAATAAGGCATGACTTTGGAGAGCTTTTCGCCTTTTCCTATATCCTGCTGCTGGGCAGCCTTGTGAGGATGGTGGCTGGCACCTGCTCAGCCAAGGGGGACACAAAGACTGTTTTCATACTCTTCAGTCTGGTGTCTGCTGGTGGTGGTGATGGGCAATTCTGGCATCGCTTCTCCTTTCTAACCAAGCTCCTCACACTATGAGCCAGGGCAAAAGGCACGAAGAACTGGGTGCCAGGATGGTTTCAGTAATTTTATTCTTCACATGTAAAGCCCTCACTAAGAGCCTTTGTCTTCCCAGCCTTTTCTTTCTTCTCCCTTAAGGAAGGCTTGCATCCATATTTAACTGCTGGGCAAGCTGATGCAGCTACGGTGAAGCAAGGAGTCCTTTGGCTTCCAACCATTCCCCCTTCTCCTGTCCAGCTGGTACAACTCTAATGGCATGTCCCCTCTTGCTGGTCATTGCCATCTTCACACTGTTGCTGGAAATGGAGGGTTTATAAACTGTAGCTCAAAAAATGTCGCTGAACGTGTGGGTTGGCTGTGTTGGACAGAAGATAATTTGTGGTGAAATCCACAAAACGTCTGGGATTTGTAAATGTTTTCATGATGACTTGGCTCTTCTCCAGATACTCCCATCTACTGACAAACACGAGCCATGAATCACTACGCACAGGAAAATCTTCCAAGCCCTTGACTTCCTCCTCACCCAGCTCTGCTAGGCTGCCAGCTCTGCTAGCACTCGCTGCCCGATGGGGAATGAGGCCTTCAGGGTCAAGGTGAAGGAGATGCTCGGCAGCCCCACAGATGCTGTGTAGAGGTCTCTGGGCAAAGGCAGTGGAGCTGTGGCACACCGGCTTTTCTGGGCAGCATCCCATGGGACAGAGCAGTGCTAGGACTGTCCTGGCTGATGTCAGGGCTAGGCTCCTTGACGTGGCCCAGAGATTACCTCCTTTCCCAGAGAGGGGATTTGCTTTCCACCGCTGAAGGTGGGGCCCAGGCAGTTTTCTGCCTGATATCAGCTGGAGTTAGTAATGCCTTTCTACAGACTGTGCTGTTCGGGGTCTTGCAGAGCTCCTTGCTGGCTGCCTGCAGTGATTCCCATCAATCCTGATTTTTGGACTCAGGAGTAAGCCTCCAGCCAGCTGGCTTAGCAAGAAAAGCCCTCAGGAGCTGCTCCCACAGGGCATCTTTGCCATTTGTCACCCTGTATCCAGCAGGACCCAAAGGCAGGATGGTGACTCACCCGAGCCAGGCAGGCTGGCTGCTGAGGGACCGTTCACGTCAACCCAAGTCATAAAATACTCGACTGTTGATTCACAAACACAGTGGCTGGCAGCAGCCTGTTGGCTACTGGGGGACAGACTCACAAAAATAGTTGATTTCCCTCTATCCATGAGCCCATGTGTTTCTTTTCCTGTCTCCATCCCTTAGTCAGGCCAGGAGAAGGCAGGGAAGTGATTTCCAGGCAGCTTCTGGTCTCCACCATCTCCCAAGTCTCTCCAAGTGGAAAGCACTAAAGGGAGCCCCTCTTTGTCAGAGCTGCTCACGTGGGCTGTTACAGCAGCCACGCTTCAAACCCTGCATCCCTGCATCCCCTGTGCCTGGAAAAGCAGCACATCCCTGTAAGGTGGACATCCTATAGGGTGCCTCGGTGGCTTGGTGGTGTGCCCTGCAGAGTCACTCAGGCAGGATCACAGGCAAGAGCATGCACGCAATGCTGTTCCTGGGGTTGCAAAGTGACAGCTAATGGCATGTCCTCCCTCAGGAGGAAGTTACACTTGGGGGTCCTCTCCCTCTTCTGCTCCAATGAGCCCCAGTGCTCAGATCTGCTATGAAGATAACGACAAGGTTCTGCCAAGGAGGGCCTCCTCTGGCTGGGGGATGCAGGTATTTATGCCAATATAGCCTCTAACTACAGCATGGAGCCCTACACCCCTTCTTCAGATGTGTGCAGTATGTGATATGTACCCTATCCGTAAGCACGATGGAGCCCAGGGATCTGAGCCCACAGCAATTCCTGGAAAGACACTTTCTGTTTCCTCCTAAATCACCTTCACTTTCAACACTCCACACAGGGAAATGTCGGGTCTCCCCATGGGTGTGCTATGTTCTGCGTTGGTGAAGCCCCTTCGATCCCAGGACTAGTTTGAAGACTTGGTCAGAGGCCAGTCCGCTGTCTCAGTCTGATCCAAGCAATTACCTCAAGAAGGACAAACATGTCACTATTTTGCTGCCAGGGATTGCCAGAGATGTGAGCCCACTCTCCCTACCTGCAGAGCTTGTCCTGTGCATTTTCAGCACCTCTTTTCCTTGGCTTACAGCAGAGGTTTTTTTCTCCATCTCTTACATTTCTACCTTACTTTTCTTGTGATGGCTCTCCCAAAACGGATCAATGAGCAAATTCCAGCTAGTCTGGCACAAGGTGATAGTTGATCTGGGAGCAGTTTCCAAATACATTGACGACCTAATTGGCCCCGGTGTCTCCTCAGAGGCAGGAGCTGCTATGCCATCTTCTGGATGTTAGGGGAGGGCTAGAGATGATGTGGAGCAGCAGGAAAGGAAATTTCCTCCAAAATCCACCACAGACAAACCCATCCTCTCTGCCCCTTGCACCCCTCAGGTCTGGATTTGCAGGGGCAGCTCGGTCTCTCTGGCAACCCTGTGCAGATCCTGCAGAGATGGGCTGGGCATCTTCGAATGGCAAGTAGAGGACAGCAACATCTCTCCCAGCTTCAGCAGAACAGTCCAAGGTTGGGATTAGGAAAGGATACTCCACAATTTCTACTGCAAAACATTGCCGCTTGCGGGAAAGACCTGGGAATTTGTTTTGCTGCTTCCCACCTCCTTGTTAGTGATGGGACATCAGACTGCACCTGCTTCCCACTCCAGCAGGAGACATGCCAGGAAGGGAAAAGGAGAACAGAAATGTTTTGGTGGTCAGACACATGCCCCCAAAGCTTTGCCAACTTTCTGGCATTGCAGTACTTAGCCATCACATGGCAGAAGTGCTCTCCCTGAAGACTTTGAGATCTTAGGAAAATGCCTCATTCTGAGCTGGACTGACACACAAGCTTTATGGAATCTTTCACAGAAGGAAAGCGACCGAGATGTTTTGTTTTGGAAACACCTGCTGTCCAAACAGTTTGCTATTTCTGAAACCAAACTATTCACAATTTCCTACAAACCTGGAAGCCGCTGTTTCCTGCCAGCTGCACTGGATGTGGCTGAGGAGCACAGGAGGTCTGGGACTTGTGGTGGCCTCAGAGCTGGGTGGGTAAATGAACCAGCAGGGAAGCAGGCAGAGCTCAGAGATACCAGCTTGCACTCGGTCAAAATCAGCACGTCGCATGTTCCACTACGCTGCATTCTGCCAAAACCATCTGCCAGTGAGCTCCCAGCCTGTCCCAGTCCTACTTCCCAAGGAGATATGTATCATTTAGCACACTGCAGCAGAGGAGTGACAGCCAGAACGGGTAAGCACTGGGCAGCTATGAAGGCTCAGGATGTGGCTTCATGCCACCGGACCCCAAATGCTCTTCTTCCCAGGCAAGCCTTGAGTCCCTGCTTTCGGGGCACCACCTGAGCAGCGGCACCTTTATACGGGAAGGTGATGGTGTCTGATGGGATGGTTAGACTAGACAGTCGGTGGTATGGGCCAGTTCTCTTCCCACAAGGACATCTTCCACTGGCTGGTAGATGTGCCCCTTCTGACCATAAATATCATGATGTTTCCAGTGGTCTCACACCCTCTTCTGCACAGGTTTTCCTACAGGGTACCTGCCAAGGAGTGCCCTTGAAGAAGGCCAGGATAAGGCCAGGGTGGGAGAACCAACAAGCTACAAAGAATGAAGTATTTCAAACTCAAGAGGCACAGAACATGTGTCCTGACAGTGGCTCTCTGTCAAATGCCTCTCGGGTGAGTGTCATCCTTTACTGGCAGATGATTTTCTTTATCAGCAGATTTCCTTCTTGGGACTTCTGTGCTTGGTGAATGACTCGTACCCCCAGGACATGATCACTGATGTGGCCAAGGGAAAGGTCCTTGCTTCTGCCAGAACTGCAGGGACTCAAACCACGGGCCATATCTGTCTGTACGCTTGTGTTTAGTTTGGTTAAACCAACAAGGGAGAGCAGAACAGCAATGCAGGTGATATGTGGTGTTCCAAAACCCACCCCTGATGATACTGCTCATGGCCACAGCATCTCTGCGGGTCTTCCCAAGATACCGTCTCTCTCCAGGTACAAGTGTGGGTTTGAGCTCAGTTTTTACCGATGGCACTAGGCTTCCAGAGAGGTCACGCTGCATAACAGAGGCCAACCGGTAATTTGGAGAGGTTAGTATTAGAGGTCTCATACAAACGATACTTAATCCTTAATGGAAAAGTTAGACCAAAAGAGATGGTTTGGAAACCCCCAGGAAGTTTGCGGTGTGTGGAGAGCAAGTCTCCCCCAAACATGTACGGTGCAGTCTGCAGGGAAGGAGTCTATTTTCTGGGGATTTGCAATGAAGTTTTCATTCAGCATTGGAATTAAAATTCATTTTATTATGGGACCTTTAAATATTTCCAGAGCCTGACCTTTTCTGGAGGCTGTTGACTAATTAATGTCTGGTCTGGTATTCTTCAAACTTTCCACATAGTTCAACTTGTTGCCAGCTGCTTTCAAACACATTTTTCAAGAAATTAGGTTGTAATTAAGTACAGTTATTAACGACTGTTTTTCCTGCCTTTCCCATTGGGTTTGCAACTTACTTTGCTCCATGTGGCAGAAGAGATGGCCAATATTTCATGGGGTGAGTGAAGGAATGTCTAATACGATCTTTGACATGTTGATTTGACTCAGCTCCAACTCTGCAACACATAGTGGTGACCACCAAACCGCACAGGAGAAACCTGGGCAGAAAAGCCCAGTCAGGGTCACGTCCCTGCGGTCAAGCTGACAGATGGAGCAGGGAGCTCCTTCACCCTTGGAAAGCCAGCACGTGGGGTGAGCGGTTCATGCAGATGGGACAACGCACTGGTTGGAGGATGGAGAGGGAGAAGGATGGAAAGGAGAAGCTGGAGACCCACTGGGGTGAGTGGAATTGCTCTCGTGCTTAAAATTCAGGCATGCTTATCTGTAGGCTCTGCAAATATGTCAAGCTCATTCATGTGAACGCTCCTCTCCTGCCTGGTCCTCTCTCCGCCCAAGAGGGACTAACAGAGAGACCCATGTGTGGAGAGAGCAGATGGAACCGAAAGCAGCCAAGAAGGGAAGCGGCACTCCTACACAGAGCCCAGAAAGGTTTTACACGCTCTCGCTCTCCGCTCTCTGGTGTCGCTGAGGTCACTCCTTTTTGTCAGGCACATGGCAGAAAATCCCCCTCTAAGCCCCAGATCTCGGAGGCATTATAATAATAAAAGCCTGGGTGAAGCGTCTGAGCAAACACATCGGCTGAGCAAATGTTTTTCCCCAGCCCCAGGACCAGGTTATTCTGGGAACTGGCAGTGCTGAAACATCAAGGCAGCAACATCATCTGGTGAAGTCTGCTGCCAGAGGGTCGCAGGGGTGCAGGGGGTGATGGGCAGGTGAGGGAGCCCACCCACGAGGTGGGGACAAGGCGGGTGTATAGCACCTATTTAATTTCCTGACTGGCCTTCAGCTGAGCCCTGGCAGCTCCGGGCAGCCAAGGCAGCAAGGGTGGAGGCAAACAGATGCTGACAAGTAACGCACACGTGCACACGGACACAGGGGTGCAGACGTAAACAGCCCCTTGCCAGAGGGCTGGGATTTCTCCAGGCATTTTACACCCCCTTTTTTTTCGAGGGTCTTACCCTTTATCCTTTTGCTTCCTCCCAGTGGCCCAGATGCCACGCGTTCCCAGTAGGGTGGAGAAGCCCTGCGAACTGGCACCACCTTGGCCACGAGGATGAGTGTGCACGCAAGCACACATGGGCTCACACACATGCACACTGCTTCTGGCACGTGTATTTGCACATGGTGCACGGCAGGTCTACAGGCACAGCGCATCCCACACCCATCTGGGTGATGGGCCACCATGGGCACTGATGCTAGAGGTATCCCAATGGTACAGAAATCCGTCTGTGATCTTCTCCCAACCAGAAAAGCCACGCTCAGGAGCAAATGATGAGAACAAGCCCAGCAGTCACCTGCCTGGAGAGCATCCTTTCTCCCTGTGCAGCTCCAGCCACAGCTGAGACTTGTCCCCCCTTGTGTTTTATCAGCAGATGTCCACACATCTCAGTCAGGCTGTGTTGCAGTTTATCAGCAACTCCTGCCTGCCCTTCAGCACCTGGGATCAGGTTTTGGCTGATCTTTATGGGGTCAGCACTTGATGCCAGCCCTGGAAACAGCTGGAGAAAGAAGACAAGGAGGTGGGGAGAGAGGCGATGGGGAGATGAGCTGCTGATGGAGGTGAAAGGAGCAAGGTGGGACTTGGCATCCATCAGGACCCAGGGCAGCCTGTGGTCATTCCCAGAATCGGAGCAAGGCTGGTTTCTCTGAAAGGATGAACAACAGGCCTGCTCCATCAGCTCAGCCGCTAGGAAGGACGGAGCAGAGCCAAAAATCCAGGAGAAAAATGTTATGCAAAATTGTTCATCTGTTACTGATTGGGAGGTTGAGAGCTCAATTCAAACCACCCAATAAAACTGGCTTGGACAAGAATTTCCTGAATCCCAGAGTAAGTGAATAAAGATGTTTCAGGAGTTCAGGGCCGCAGTTGGGTGGTTTGCACACAATTTGCTGTTGGTTTCACCCTTTGTTGCTTAATGAAGAACAGAAGGAGGATCTCCCATCTCATTCGACCAAGGGAAAAAATTATTTCTTCTAAATTTAAATTAATTTCCTGTTGCAGGCGCAGCTCTGTTTATCTGACCTACACAGGGGCTCCATCTTGGATTGCAGCTCCTTCTGCTCCGCACAAGACACTCTTCCCCCCAGAGGACTGCAGTGTCCCCAGGCTGGTGATGTTTCGTCAGCATGGCAGGGTTTTGGCAAGCTCAGAGGCTGAAAAGCTAGCGGTCAGGGGTGCTTTGAAAGCCAGGTCTCAGTTCAGAGGAAAAAACCCTGCAATTTTGCATACCCTGTGCGTCCCCCTCTGACTCCCTCTGCACCCAGGTGTGCCCTTGGAGGAAGCCCTGAGGAGCGGTGGGTGCTCAGCACGACTGCAAGGGCTGAGCACCAGCCAGGTTCCACGTGGAGTGCATCCCACACCACGCTCGCTGGGGACCGAGGGGATTCCCCGCCCTTGCAGCATCTGATATTGGAGAGCTGTTGCAACAGGGGGCTTGCACAACCCTGAAAATCACTTATTTTAATAAGCTTCTTATTCATGGTGAGGGAAAGGAGCCAGGCCGTATGTGCTGAAGTCTTTAAAAAAGTTTCCAAGTCATGGCTACATCTCGCTCCTACAGGCATCAATCTATACATCTACCCATCTCCCTCGCTCTACATCATTTACCTTGCTAGTAAATGCTGAAGTCCCTTTACAAACTGCCAGCCTTTAAGTCACCTGACACCCGAATCATTCCTCTAAGTGGCATCATATGTCTTGCAGGGACTTCAAGCTCTAATTAAGTGTGGAAAAGGGATGGAGATCTCTCGAGAAACCAGAGATCAAATTTTAAAGGAGGACAACTAGATCAGAACAAAAGATAAAGAATCATCACAAGAAACTTCCAGGCTCTTCATTCAAGGGCCCATCTCTCTAAACCCCACACTTGACTTTGCATAAAACCATCTCCAGAATATTCCCCTTTGCAGAATTTCTGGAGAGCCCAACTTATTAGGAGTCCAAAGGCTCCAAGGATGAAGAAAGCTAATTTGCAGCTCTGGGTCTGGAGTTGTTACCACCGTACTGTAAAATGTAGCTTGTCTAGATGGCAACCCAGGGAAAATATGACAGTAACTGTCAGCAGGAATGTGATGGGTATGAACACCAAGGAGAGTCATGCTTTCACAGAGCCCCACAGGAGGATCAGCGGGAGTAATGGGATGTATGCGAGCAACAGCATATTTAGGCAAAATATCAGGAAATGTTTCCATCTCAGCTATTAGTTTTATTAGGAAAAGTCTCCCGTGGGAAACTGGAAGCTGCATCACTTGACTCACTCCAAGCTAAAGCACTAGATAACATGGAGCGGAGAACAGGCGTGTGTTGGCGGGGGCAGATGGCCCAGATGACCTAATGGTCTTTTCCATCACTCCGATTACAATCTAGCCCGGGTAGAGGCTCTTTGCTCGTCTCCATCTGACTCAGGGTAATGACAGGCTGGAGAATAACATGTGAGTTTGTTCCAGTGTTATTTTCCAGTTTCTTCGTTTGAGGTCTCTGGGTAAAAGATGGGCTGTGGAGTGACCTCAGCTGAAGTGACAATATTTCCCAGTCCTCTTGCCAGGTCCTCCTTCTTGTAGGGCTTGTGTGTGTTGGTGTGGGGGCTGCGGGGTGGCATGGGCCCCAGAGGCCAGGTCCTGGTTCAAAAATGGGCACTTAGCAAAGAGTGGAGGAAATACAGATACAAAAGCCACCCAGAAAATCTAGAAGAGCATCTCACCAGCTTTTGCCACCTGAGACGTGGCTGCTCCTGGGTCAGTTATTGCCTTTTCTTGGCGGTTGCTGGTTTCCCACAGAGGGACGGTGGGAGCAGCAGGAGATGCAAGCAGTTTCAGTGCAGCCAAACAAGCAGAAGGGGGTGAGTGCATCTCCCAGTGTTCAGGAGGGAAAGCATATCTTTGCTGAGATGGAGCCAGGAGAAATCCAGAGCTTCATCTCATCTCCAAAGAGAACCTTTGGGGGAAGGCTGTTCCTCTGAAAACAAAGCTTTTCCCAACTCCTCAGACCTCCTGCCATGGTCCAAGCTGGCCAGAGGTGTGCAGACTGCCACCTGCTTGGCTGATAGCCATGTGGGATCCATGCTGGGGTCCCTCCTCTCCCCTGGGGTGGAGGTCTGGGCTCTCCCTCAAGTGGGGACCTCTAAGCCTGTGGTAGTTCCCCATCCCATTATCCTTAATGTCTGGGAGGACTATTCCTTCTTCTCAGCTGACTTCACTCTCCTCCTCCTCCTCCTTCAAATCCCCTTTTAAACTATTCTGTCAGAAATCCGCCAGCCTCTGCCCTCCCAGCCTGCCCGGGCTGTCCTGCCTGGGGGATACAGGGCAGTAACACACAGCACAGACTGCCCTATGCTCTTCAAAGCCGAGATGAAACAAGCTGATGGTTTTCACAGCCTCAGCCTGCCCTTCTCCCTGCCACACACAGAGCCGAGGGGGGCATGTAGGCAGAGAGCGAACAGCTCTGGGGTCCCGCTGGTGGCTCGGGAGCCCATCCAGCTCCTCTGCTGACACCTCCCAGCCAGCCTCTGGCTTCTCAGCCCTTGGGCTTGACACTGGCTCTTCGGTGACACAGGTGTGATCAAGCTCTTTTCCAAGCTCCTGCCACTGCAAACTACTTAACCGAAGTTCGCCTCTTAACATTAAAGATATTTTTAAGTGCTTTATTAAGGGGCACCATAATACTTAATACTTTGTTAACGAAGAGCTTTGACAGCTAGATGCAAAGTAGCTCCTTGAGATGTGCAGCGAGGGCATCCAGAGGAGGGTGTGCAATCCCAGCCTGTGCTGCGGGGAAGGAGAGGCAGCACTGGGCAGAGCCCTGCTGGCGGTGCAGAGCATGGGATGCAGCGGGGTGCTGCTGCCCCAGCCCCCTACATCCCGGGGGTGGGTGAGGATCCTGAGCTCTGCTAAGAGGCACATGCACGAATGGCGGAGCAAGAATTTGAGGGGATTCCGATAGTGCATTTCATTGACGCTTGTCGCTTGTTGGTTATTTGAAAAATGGGACTTGAAAAATGAGAACTCTTGTTGTCATTTGGCATTTTCACTTTGCTGCTAGGCTAGGAGCTGTCTGGGATTCCCTGCAGCTGCAAGAAGAAAGGTGGATCCCTCCAAACAGCATGTACTTTCAGTATTTCAGATGCTTTTTCAGAGTGGGATGCACTGTCTCTGTCAACCCATGATATCCTTCTCAAAATGCAAACCTGGGACTGCCTGTGATGCTTCGAGAAAGTTCTCATTGTTAGAAATACCTGACATAATGTTGTAGAAATCAACTGGAATGGTCTGCACTGTGCAAATGGTCTGCACTTCTTTCCCTGTTGGAAGCAACTGGTATGATGCAAGCCCAAGAACTTCATGGGAAAAGCTTGTTTACGGGATTAATGACAGCTCAGAGTGGTTGCCTGGGACGGGATAAATTCTTATCTAAAGAAAAACACAGATGGATACTTGATGGCACAGGAAGAAATCAGGATGGAGGGATGAGGGGTTCATAGGCACCAGAATACAGAAACCCAGGGACACTTCAGTCAACATTTAATGACTGCTTGATATCAGATGTGCAGGCCACCTCTGTGGTGAGGGACCAGGGAAAGCAGGGACTCTGGAGAAGGTTTAGGCTTCCTCAAAACCCAGGGAACAGAAATTCCCGCTGCTGTTGCAAGGCTGAATATGATTCTGATATGCACAAGCAGGGAATATCACGGAGGTGGCATTACTCCTGCATGTGATTTTAGTGACATCATCACCAAAACGGTACATTCAGGTCTAGGGCTTATGCTTGAGAGTGGCACAGAAAACTTGGAAAAGACTCAGGAAAGAACTAGAAAATTATCCCAGGGCTAGAAATCATTCTCAGTGAGAGGCTAACAGAACATGATCTGTTTAGTTTATCTAGTTTTTAAGAGGTGATTTAATCATGGTCTGTGAGAACTGATGGGGGGGATACTTCGAGTGCAAAAGGCTCTTTAAGAGGGCAGACAAAGACAGGAAAAGATCCAGGGATTGGAAAGCAAAGCTGGTGGCTGTCGAGCTGGAGATAAAGTAACTATTTTTAACAGTGGGAATAACTGACCATTGGAACAAGGAGCCCAGAGACGTGGCAAACTCTCCATCCCATACAGCCTTGAAACATAGACAGCCGCTCTTCTGTGAATATGTGAACTGAAACGCAAACTGTTGGTCTTGGTGAAGTTATTAGAAAAGTGAATTTTCAGCTAAGAACACCTGAAATGACCTGTGGCGGCAAGAGAGAACTACTCCACCACATGCTGACACGGTGGTAGGGCCAGGCTTAGCTCCCACTGACACCTGCAAAGGCAGACGAGCACAAAGCTGCGCTTGCTCTGCATAAAGTCCTACCTGAGATTGCAAAACTTTTGCTATTGGAACCTCCCTTTTCTTGTACATTCATCCATGTTGGTTCTTTCTTCTTTTGTATCAATGAACTCTTCCCAGGAGCTCATTCTGTAGCTGGCAAATGTGAACGAATACCTTTCTGCATCTGACTGATATTTTGAAAATGTATTCTCATGGGAGAAAGCTCCTAGGAAGTTACCTAGAACAAACCCTCCTCAAACAGGAGGGGCATGGGGCTGGTCTTGTGGCAGGTTCAGTTGCTACTTCTCACGTTCAGCAGAGCTCAGCTTCTCCCTCGTGAACTGGCTGTAACACTTCTCAGCACAGCCTGACAAGGGGGACATCATGAAGGTGTCAAGGGCAGTATTTCATTTGCAGATTGTCACCTTTGGTGAGGAACCTGGCTGGTGACCCTTGCAGGGGGAGTCTCCCCCCGTTCCTCAGCGTGCAGTAGAATTAATTTCCCCAGGCACTGCTAGGAGGCAGCCCCCAGGTCTCATTAATCCCAAATTCATTTGGTTGCCCAATTTGGAAATTTCTGAAATTCCCCGATGAGGCAGATCTAGAACAACAGCAGAAACAAATTTTATTCTAGAAAAGCAAAAGGCTAAATTTTTCAGAACAAACCTGAAAGCAAACTTGCTGAAAGAAAAGCCATGCCTGGACTTCTCCTGACCTGTAGGTGCAGGTGCCAAAGAGGCAGCTCAGGTCCACCTCCCTTCCCAAACGCTTTGCTTAGGAACTCCCCCTTCCCAGTTATACTGGAGGGTTAGCAGATATGCTCAGTCTCATTTTGGGAGTTTGCCCTGCTGCCTCTAGGAAGATCAATATCATAGCTTATCTTTCATGACTGTGGCAATGAAAACGATGCTGGACTGCAGCTGGAGCAGCAGAAGAGTCTTTTATGGGCTGCTTTCACCCAGGAGGAGTTAGTGGACTCACCATGTCTCCAGGCACCTTCTGTGGCATCACAACACGTAGTTTCTGAATTATGCAGACTGTCACTCCCGGGACATGCTGCAAATGGCTCCCAGGGCATTGCTGGACTTCATTACAACAATTACAGCACACAAATAACCTAGCTTTGTTCTATGGAGCCCTCCTCCACATCTCACGAGTCTAGGAAGGTCACAGTACTGCCAGGTTAAAACATCTTCTGGTCTGTCGGATGTAGGTAGGTCTTTGCACCTCAAACATCCTTTCTCTGACGTGAAGGCTCAGACAAGCTTTGTGGCAGGGAGGTTGCATCTGACGTTGCCGTGACCTAAACCGCAGGCTCCCCACATGGCAGCCAAGCTGGCCACCTCTCTGGTCGACTGCCCAGCAGGAAGGCTGATGCAAATAGCAACTGTGGATGCTGGCACTCGCTGGAGGACAGCACAAACACGCATCTGTGTCGCTTGCCAGTTGCTATTCAGCACCCATCTTCCTTCTGTTTGTAAAGCTTCGGGTCCACCCACTCCACGAGCAGAAACCACCGTGTGTGGCCAAGCAGCCCGGTCAGGCATCATGGTGAATGAACAACAAATGAGCAAAAAATATTCTGAAAATAGTTTGAGGCTAAATATTCTTTGTCCAAGTGACTTGACCGAGACCCACAAATGAGGAAGTCACTGGCAGGAACTGAGATCACGCTGGGAAGGATTCGGAAGAGAGTGAAATTCATCTGCTCCTTTGTCTCACTGGACAATCGCAGCTTTCATCCTTAACCAGTTGCATTTCAAAATGCGCCTCATGCTTGAAGCCAGAGTGGATGCTTTGGTCAAACTATTCAGTACATTGAAATCCTGGGCTTAAACTGTAGCCCTCAGCTCATTGCCGCACACAAGGTTTATCCAAGCACGTTACCAAGGCTGTGAGGAGTCCTGGATCCTGATGGAGATGTGAAGAAAAACAATTGCATCCTTACGCACCAGTTTCTGTGCCCTGGGAAGGACTGAGAACTTCTGAATTACTTCTCCGAGAAGCTAGGAATATGTTGGGAACTGAGAGATGGAGATGGAGCCTTCATCCTAATTCAGCCCAACCTGTTTAACCCATCTCTTGTTGCTTCCTACGTATCTTTAATGAGTACTTTCTTCTAATGGAGCACTTGCAGTAAGATTAAGACCTGTATTAGTCAGGTGGGAAGATGATTCATTATTATGATGTCCTAGCTCTGCCTGAACCTCGCACCATGCCTCCTGCACAGGTGGGATTCATTTGTAAAGCAATCTCAATAATTTAGGAGAAATATGTTGGAAAAAGCACATGGGTTATTTGCCTCTGCAAAGACCCTGAGGAGAAAGAACTAAAACTGCGTGGCCTGCATGGGTGTCTGTACAACATGTGGTACACAGCCTCTGCTGATGGGCGTACCGGATTTGTGTGACACTGGCAAGACCTCACTGGGCCCATGATGGGACTGGTTGTGTCTTCTTGCCTCTGGACCAGGGCAGCTCTATCCACCGCCTGCATTTTCTTGGTGAGGATGTGCGTGGAGCTGTGGCCCACCCCTGGGCTGCATCTCCAGCAGAGAGAGGCACAGCAAGACCATGGTTCCAGCACGAGCCACAGGCACTTCAGGGCTGTGCAGGCAAGGATCTAGCTGCCAAGGGTGTTATGTGTTTGTGTCTGAATGTGGATGGTCTCGATGCCTGGACACGGACACAGCACACACTTCCCCGTGTGCTTCCTCCCTATCAATAAGAGCTTGCCCTCCCCGTGACGAGAGTGGAGGTTATCCTCATGTCACATCCCTCAGTCCCATTGCTGAGACGCCCCATTAGCTGAGTGTTAAGTGATGGAAAAATCCTGCAGGAGAAAATTAGAATAGGGAATTAGAGGCAATAGGAATATAAGAGACGCCTTACTGGGTCAGAGCTATGGCTCGTCCTGCATCTAGCAGGGGCAATAGAAATGCTGTTTTGGGTGAGCCTTCTGCAGCCCAAGCACTTCATACTTTATCATCCACGGTCCCTGGGCTTGGGACAGCAGAAGGCACATCCCTGCTTGTTCCCTCTGATATTCCCTTATGGACCTGCTGTCCATTAGCTGGTCTAATCCCTTTCTGACCATGCTGACAGCATCTCCCTCCACAGCCTCTTGTGGCAGTAAATTCCTGAAGTTTTACTCACTGCATGAAGAAATCTTTCCTTTTCTCTGTTTCAGAATGATATCCTACCAGTTCCACTGACTGCCCCTAGTTCTTGCCCTTGGGATTTGATTTCATCTTCACCTGATTCACCACCTTGGGGATTTTGAGAACTTCAGTCATATCCCCCACAGTATTCTCCTCTGAAAAATCATGAATCTCAACCTTTTCAGTGTCTCTTCACAAGACAACTGCTCCAGCCCCTTGTTCATTTTAATTTTAAATTGTATTGCCCTTCCTATATGAAAGTTAGAGCCTCCAGGTTTGTTTCTATCCTCTGGTTAGCTCTGGAGAAGATCTGGCAGAACTTCTCTAGGGGTTGTAATTGTGGTGAGTGAACATTCAGCTACTTGGAAATATATCCTAAAAATATCAAATGCCTTGTTTGTGGTGTTGGCTATAGTCCTTCTGGATTTACAGTTTCTTTATAGGGTATTGCTCTTTATAGCGTTGCTCCAGCAACCTGTATTGGAAGTTGAAGATGCGAGTGACCTACTACTAAAGAAAATCTCAGGAACTGTCTCAGCTCTGCAGAGAGAAAAGGCTGTTGCGGTTTAACCTCAGGCTGAGGAACAGCAAAATTGTGAAGACAACCTCAGACTGAGGTCAAAAATCTCACAGGCTGATGTCCCTGGTGGCTTACCATAAACATGCATTTATTTAACACCGCATGTGGTCCTGCAGCATTTGCAGGAGAATGGTTGATGTGTCTCATCCTGCTTCCAGAGCTGTCCGGAGATCCCAAATCTTTGCTCTGCAGAAGCACAGCTGAAGAGTCTCTTCTCAAGGCTCACTGCAAAGGTTAAGCTGCATCAAAGGAAGTTTTTTTCCAGAGTTGGGGTTGAAGGAGAGAGCTCTGGTACAGCCGCATGCAGTCTGTGTGGCTGTGATGGTCCCTCAGGCCATCAGAAGGGCTTTGGGACAGAGAAGGCAAGCATTTATTTGTAAACTTTCCCGTCTCCTGAAACGCTCACTGATGAATGAATGCATAAAACCCAGCTCTCCTCTGTGTTTCATCTGCTTCAGCTTCTGCAAAAGCATTCACCTCGTGCACAGCAATGAAGCTAAACATCTCCCCAACTTTATGTTCATCCCACACTTCCTGCTCCTTCCTGGCCCCATGTTTGTGTGTTCCCACCCTAGGAAAGCCCAGGTAGAGCTTGCGCTTGGCTCTTGAGCCTGGTGCCCAACAGCGGCAGCTCTCCAGTGAGGATTCTGGTGGCAGGACACAGCCAGCCATCAGGCTCCGGTCCATCACAACCAGCACCGTGCGTGCAGGAAGCCATGGGACAGGATGGGGCAGGACGGGGCAGCACGGCATCCAGGTGCCTGCTCTTCCCAGAAAACCAGGTGTGCAGCCAGCAGAGATCAACCACTCCAGAGTGCAGGGACCAAGGCCCAGGGACTGCAGTGAAGGGGCTCACCCGAGCTGGTGCCGCTCTCCCCAACATGCTGAACCACAGCTCAGGCAAGCACGGACCTGGCGGCTCTCTCCCCCCAGGGAAGGAGGTGTCCTACTGACCAGGGTCATGACTCATGCAGAGTCCCTTTGCCATGGCCACTGATCCCAGGGAGCAGAGGGTGGTGGGCGAGGAGATACCCATCTGCCCTGCCCCACGGCTCTGAGACCTCTGCATCCCACGCGGGTAGGTGGAGGCTTGCCCTCGGCTGTGCCCGCACAGATCCTGCGCAGCACGAGTGGGACGCTGACCTCTCCCTGCACCAGGCTGGATGCTGCCGCCTGTGCTTTGGGACCCGCTGACTCACGCCTCTGACTCACTCCAAGGCTGAATTTCCACTGCCCCAAGTTACTCTGTTTTGCTAAGCCATAATCCCCCCCACCCCAGGGAGGCTCTCAGCCCTGCGGCAGGAGAGCAGCAGCTTTACTGCCAGTCAGCAAAGCGGCTGAGAAATGACAAATGGGTTCACGGTTTGGTGGCAGCATGTGCAGAACAGGGTCCTTGCACACAGCTATTGCCTGTACTTGCTACCTACTCACTGGGGCAGGGCAGGGAAGCCCAGGAGGACAACTCCAGCCTCCAGTGTTAGCCTCCTCCTGGAGGCTGCCTGGGACAAGAGCTGTCTGAGCCCAGGGCTCCAGCCCTAAAGCCACCCAGGGACCTGCCCGATGTGGTGCTCTCCTCCTAGCTGGCCACAGGCATCACCAGTGGACCACCTGGCTAGTGCTGCCTAGTGCTGCAGACTGGCCTTTCTGCATCTGGAATGGGGCACGTGGGGATGCATGGAGTAATTTGCCTTCCTCCTCAGGAAGGGATGCAGAGCCTTGCCCAGGTAAAAGGGGCTGCAAGATGCAGAGCTCAGGGGGAAAGAAGAGACCAGAACAAGTGTGCACCAACTCAGAGCTTGCCCTGGTTGCCTGATAGGAGTGGCTCATCTTGCCTTATGATTTCCAGTGCAATCTATGCCTCAAACCCCATCTCACCAGAGATGTCACACCCTCAGAGAGATGAACAGTCCTCCAGGAAGGTGCCCTTCTGACAGGTCCCTGTGCTGGCTGAGAGGTGCGAGAATCAGACCTTCCCTTTGTGCACAAGAAGAGGATCCACCCCAGGTCGGGGAGAGCAGGACTGGCCCATCACTCATCCCTACTGGTCCCAGGAGTGGGGTCTCCTCAGTCCAGCTTTGCTCCCAGTCCATGCTACAGCACTGCTGGAGCAGCAGACCCACTGCATTGGGAAGGGAAGGCAGGTGGGCTCATACCTAGCTGTTCTGAGTTACGTAGTGGGGATCTCTGGGATGCTTGTTGTCCCAGAGCCTCCTGCGCCTGGCCTAGTGCCTGCCTGCTCGTGCTTCCTTGCAGTTTATTTGCCAAAACCCCCACCAGATCCCAGTAAGATGGAGAAGCTCCGCACTGTCCCTGGGGCCTGGCCAGGCTGGGAGCTCTCTTGGGAAGATCACAAAATGCTCACCATCCATCTGGTCTGTTGTCCCCATGCCTACCCATAGGTAGCCACCCATAGGTCAGTCTTAAGAAGAAATGTCCACAGCTGCCAGGTTAGGGCAAAGAGAAAAACATCTCCGAACTTCTATAGCGAGGAAGAATCCTGGTTCACAGCTCCCCCTGTGAGCGACCGAGATCGACAAGCATGGGTTTTGGTTACTTCTGCTAGCCTGCTATGGTTACCTGTGTCTTATCTGCACTATATCCCAACCAGGGCAGTCTTATCCCCACAAATATTTAAGCAGTTGTTGCTACAGAGATGATCAGCAGTGCCTTGTGAGGGATTACATGGCCCTTAGGGTCCAGCACCCTGGCAGGACCATGGTAGGACATGCCTCTAGCTCCAAATGAGAGCCCTTATCTCCAGGGATGGGGAGTTTGGATAGTATGGTTACATTTGCAACCACTTACCATGACTGAATCACTTTCTTTTTCTGGAGGTTCCCCATCCCAGGAGATCAGGTTAGATCAAGGTCTCTGGTTTTCACCCAGTGACCCTCGGCACACAAGAGCAGTGTCCCAGCCCATCAGAACATCTGCTGCTCTTCACCCTTTGCAGCTGGATGAAAATACCTCCTGAGCTCGATTCACAGGCTCGATTAGAAACGCTGTCTCAGTCACATAACCCATCAACAAACTTTCTGGACTTTTGCAAGGCCCTGGAAACCTTTTGCCACCCTGTTTCTGAGTCTCCCCTCCATTTTCCAGACGGTGCAGATGCCTGGGAGGCACAGAGGAGGTGCCAGGGGTATTCTTCCCAAAGGATGACTGTTGCTGGGTACCATGCATTAGGACGGAGTATACTGTACAGCCGGTGCAGTGTTACTGCTGCCCTGAGCCAGCTCTGGAGGGGTGGGGGGGTGGCTGTGCACAACCTGTCCCCAGTGTGTGGGGAGAGGGCTAAAACAGTCAGTGGGCTAAAGCACTTCCCTTACAAAGAGCTCTGTGACAGACAGACCTTTTCCAGGTCTGGTCTGTCCAGAAAGACCCCAAAAAAGTATCACTGAGGCATGGAGCCCCAGGGGAGAGAGGAGCAGGAGCAGGGAGTTGGACCAGGCTGGTACACTCAGCCCCATGCACAGGGCAGTCACACAGATCCACGCTATTGACAGAGCCAAAAATAACTCCAGCATCTCTATTTAATGCTATTTAGACAAACCTCCCTCTCTGAAATGGTGAGCTTCCCCAAAGACAGGATCAATATTTATAAATGCCGCGATTTCCATGACCTGGTGATTTATACGGGAACTGGGTCAGGCAGGGTTGCGGCAGCCCCAGCCGGGTCTGCGTGCATTAATAGTGCCAGTCAGTCATTTTTGCTGTTCCCCAGGGGACCAGGGCAGGCTGAGGCTGCTAGAGGAGGAGGGCTGGGCTGTGCAGGGAGGCTGCTGGGCAGGGGCAGGTCACACGGAGGCTGAATTTTCCTCCCACATGAATACATAATGAATTTTTGAGGAAATTCGGTGCCAGCGCTGACCCAGCCGGGTTGAAGTTACCAAGTGACGTTGGCCAGTGGTATGCTGCTTCCCATGTCAGAAACAGCTGGGGGCTCCTGTAAGGTAGCAGAGGGAGCATGAGGCACTCCCTGGACACAGGAGACTGTCTCCATCCTCTTATGCCCAGGATTTAGCTCACCTTTCCTCCTCCCAGGAGCCTGTGTTGCCCACATGGAGAAAAGTCTGGAGGTCAGTGCCTTAGCTTTCATGGACGTGACTAAAGTTTGAGCCAATAAGGAAAACTGCAAAGAAATAACCATTTTGGGTCAATGTGAACTGTGTTTTCTCGATTGCAATTTTCCAGGCCACAAATCAGCCAGCAAACACACTACTTGCCCAGCCCTGATCAGGACTGGTGTCCTTTCCTACCAGACTGGCTGGCAGTCCCCCTGCCCCTTGTCACCACAGCTGGAGTAACACAACATGTTTTATTGGGTGACAAAGACGATTTTGATAATTTCTCTTTCTCTCACACCTTGCCATCTCCTCCACTGTTCCTATCCAGCTGACTGTGGATGGCTGTAGAAAGCAGATGGGGGTTATATTTAACCCCCAAGTCATCTCCACAGCTCGATCTTTAGCACAAACAAATGTGTCAGCAGATGGCAGGGACAACAAGCTGGGGGGAGAGATGGTTACCAGCAACTCTGTAACATGATTGCCCCTGATAAAAAAGCGTCCTCTGCAACACTGCTTCCCAAAATGTTCTGCCTGGCATTTGGACTGGGATATCCAAGGGATAGCATAGGGACTGGAGGTTGCTGTGCCTGCATCAGCTAGGAATAGGTTCCACCTTGCTAAATGCCAGCCATCAGGACCTCTCCTACTTGCCTTCATTGATCCCACCACAGGACAGGTCCCAGTCCATGAGAAAGGACCCTTCTGAAGCGTTTGGGACACTGCTCCTCTGTGATGGAAATCTGTGGAAGCAAGATGCTTCTCAGGCAGGTGCACAGGGCACAGATTTACCTGCATGGCTGAGTGACAGAGAACACCAAGCCCTTCTCTGTTCTGCAGCTCAACTGTGCAGCCTGGAAAGGTACTCATGATCCAAATCATGGCACTACCTTGGCACCATCAGGGGACTGTAGGGGTCTCCACCCCCTGCTCCCACAGCAGAAAAAGCAAAGCACGGTGGTGGGAAAGCCAAGCTTGCTCGTCGCTCCTAACCAGCAGCAGGCACTGGTTTGCAGCTGCCAGTGCATGCTTGAGGGCCAAAAAGGGGACTGGCAGGAGTCTCTGCCCCAGCAGGAACATGGTCCATGCAGCAACTGGGTTGGGACGTGCAGAGGGACATGTGCCACAGAGGGCAGTTTGAGGGAAAGGAGCTAAATCAGCAGGCGAGTGCATGACTGGAGCCCCGCCAGCACCTGCCACCTCTGGAAATAGCTCTTACAGAGAACCGGGTTACAGGCATGGAGTCCCCTTCCCTCGCGTTATTACGCTGTACATGATACATGAAACATGTTGGCAGCGGTCAGTCTAGGGAGAGTTGCAGCAAGGGAGGGAGCAAGATTAATAGGAAAACAAATCAGCACCTAGAAACGGAGCAAAGGGACAACATGGAGGGACCCAGACCACCGGGTATGCTGGATCGCAGACAAGCCCATGCACATGCATGGAAGGAAAAACAGGCTGTGAGCAGAGCTGGCCACCAGGAGTAAAGACAGGAAAATGAAAGGAAAACCCTTTATTATCTAAATGGGGATACAATTTCTGGAAGAACAGACTCTTCAGCCCAGGAATGGTGTTTGAAGCACTAGAACAGCTGAGAGAGGTGTTGATGGGAGCTGTCATCAGAAAAAAACCCCATCAGACTGTTTTTTACCTAAAGCCAAGACACAGGAGAAGAGAGAGATACTTGATTCTGGGGTGGGGAACTCCGCATCAGCATGGGCCCATGGAGGTAGTAAAGGAGAACATGTAGGGGAGATGCTGAGAGAAGCAGATCTAACACAGAGGAAAGAACAGTTATGAGAAACGATTGATAAGGAGTGGTAGCTGCTGGTGTTTGAGACACGCTGGCTGAAAGTGATGTGCAACGGACACAAGGGAATAGAGTGGACAGCAAAATGTGGGGTTCTGGGCAGCAGTGAGGAACTGCACTGTGCTCAGTGACCAGTGGCAGTCTGCAGCTTGCAGATCTAGGAGCAAGGATCCTGCCAAGTCAGAAACTTGTGGCTTTGCTAACAGAGCATCTATGGACATGAAGGAGGTTGCGCTCAGACCGAAAAGAAGCTGCTGACCGTGTCCTCTGGACCGGGATGAACCCTCCAGCTGCTGGCAATCCCTGGTCACCATGAAAAAGCCCCTACAGAGGAGATTTGCAGATCACCTCTGAGAAAAAAAGAGTTCGAGATGAGCTAGGCTTACCTTGCACCAGATGTGCAGATGGATCTGCAGTCTTTTAGCTTGTAACAGAACTGGCATGGCTGGAAGGAGAGGCTCAAGGGATCTTACAAAGATCCTAACAGAAGCAGGTACTGAGACAGGACAACAATTTGTACAGCAAGGTTGGCAAGATCACCGAAAATCAATGTGACAGATACCAGCAGCTCCTACCAGCAGGTGAAGGGTGAGTTCTAGGTCACATTTAGGGTGGGATTTTGCTTAAAAGAGGCCAGGCACTAATACCAGGGGACGGAAGAGCTGACATCATGGACAGATGCCTAGGCATGCTGAGTCGAGGATGAAGGCATGCCTGGAGCACTGCCAGGGCTGGATATTGATGCTCAGCTGAAGGCAAGTGTTCTGCCCCATCTTGAAAGGAATCTCTGCAGCCACGTGAAACTCCAACCTGTTTGTGAAAAGACTGGAAGAAACGTGATCACATTTAGTAATGGATCACAGATAGGGGATCACTGCTATTGCAGCCACAGAGCCTGGGAACTGGACTTTCTAGAGGCCATTGAAGTCATAATCTGACGGTGAAGGTGAAGATGCACTGAAGATGCACTTCAGAAAGCCTGATGTTCTCAAGATGTTCTGCTCAGACACGGGGCCACCACACTCAGCAACAGAGTGGATACAGTTTGGCATCCTGTGGGAACCTGGACACAAGATATCTTTCCCCACATGCCACACAGAAGGGGCAGGAAAGGCAAATGCCAAGGAGATGGCAACCTTTGGGAATAATTTCAATAAAAAGCGATGAAGTCAAAAGCCAAAGAAGCTGGTGAAACAGAAACTACAAGGGGCATTAGGAAGCCAGTCTGGGTGCCAGTAGTCTACCTCTGAAGTGAAACTTCAGTTTGGTTGAAGAAACACAGCAATGAAATGCTCCAAACCCATTTACAGTCCCTGCTTCTTAATGTGAACGTCCCCTTCCCCAAAAGACCTCATCGGGCTCAGATTTGAGGGCAGTTTAGCTGGAGTAACAGGGCAGCTGACAATCTCTGAGTACGACCCCGGAATGTGCTGGCAAAGGCAAGAGGATGGGGCAAAAGTGGGGACAGAGACCGCTCTGCCATGAAACAGCTGCTCCCCTGGGAGGAGGGGGAAGGACTAGGGGGAGAGGAAATCTGGAGTTTGGTACACGGAGAGTGCACTTTGCTTGGTAACTCCCAGTGTCTCCTCTGGGACAGCTTGGAGGGGTTGTGCATGGTGTTCCGCTCCATTAGTAATTACTTTATGCCAGCACATGTAAATAATTATTCTGGCACAGCTTCCCAGCAGAGTGCTGTGTGCAGTCCTTCTGAGCCGTTCTAGCATTGACCCCAGAGCACAGCCTGCTCTGCTGGCTCCCTTGGAGGCCGGTATCAAGAGCAATGAGATCTGTGTTCGCACACGGACAGGCTGCAAGTCCTTGCATTGACAGCACTTTGGAAAATGAAAAGTACCTGTGCAGGTAAAGCGTATTTCCATCTGATCAAACTCACTGCTTTCCTTCCAGAACAGATTGTGCAGCCCACCCCTTTCCCTGAAACCAGACACTCTAGAGAAAAACTTTGAGGTTAAAAAGATGGAAGGGAAAAATGCTTACAGAAAAAGGAAGGTAAGCCTCCATCACTTGGTATTTTCTGCGAAAGGTTTTGCCCGAGACGGGGCATTCATGCCAAAGTTACAAAGCCCTGTGAACAGCAAGGTTTCCAGTGGAAGAGAGAGTCCTTGCAAACTGATGTGTCTCTGCATGGTATGAGAAACAAATCTCTCACGCCAGAAATCTGCCTCTTTCCAAACTCCAACAGTGCCCTCAAGTGCTCAAAGAAGAAGCCACAAGCCAGGGACGGAGTTTGCTACCACCCAGGCTGCAGTGCAGAGGAGAGATCAGGAACTAGGAGGGAAAGTCGTGACTGCATGGCCTTGAGCTTGCCCCACTGCTGTCCCTGCCTCCCTACGCTGAAATGGCTGCATCCCCCTGTCTTCCTTCTGTTCCCCGGTGTGGGCAGATCTGCGCCATGTGACAGCCCAGCTGTCACCAAGAGATGCTCCAAGAGCATCCACAGCAGATCTGTACTCTCTGTTGCCTGCAAAGGAAGCACACGCCAAAGCTTGTGAAAACATTGTGTGGTTTGGATTTGACCACTGGAGTGATCCCATCCAGCCAGACCTCCTGGACCCATCCCTCCAGAAGACGCGACCTCCTCTGGAGAGGAGAGGATGAGTCTCAGTGTCCCAGCTTTGAAGGGGAGGTTGTATTTCACCCCAATCTGACTCCCTGCCATGAGCTTTCCAAGCTGTGTGGAGACAGTTTTGGCACAGCAAGGCAGGGCAGTCCTCGCTCCTTCAGTGGGCTGCGTCTCAGCAAGAAGAGCTCTTTTGGGGAACAAGAGATAAGGCTTGTTTGGATCTGTGGGACCTCTGCCTGTTCCCAGTGAGACAGCGGGAGCTGGAGACACTGTCCATGCGCACTTTGTGTGACACACAAGTGATCCCTGGTTGGATGGTGAACTCAAAAAACAGTTCACTTCACTCAGGTCTTCCCCTGCAGGTTCCCTGGGAAGTTATGTGGTGGAGCTTTACCCTACAGTCCTATACTCTGGAGAAAGAAAACGCTGAGATGGTACACCTCCACTCACCAGTACTTGCCGTGTGAGAATTAAGATGGTTCCAAGGGACAACAGGACGTCACTGTGATGAGAACTGACAATGGTATATTGGGACATTGTCCTTGTTTCCTGTTTCCTCACCTTTTTCCTTGTCTGGGGAGGCTACTCTTAGCCTGGATCATGGCATCGGTTTGCTTTACACTGTGTGGCCCCCAAACCCATTAAGCAGTGGAGGGGACAGGAACAGGCCCATGGGGAAGGGAACTTCTGAATCTGTTTTTGTCCCTGTAGCCAGAGTATCATGGGACCATCCCCTCTGACCACCTGCAGCCCTTGAAGGAAAGCCTGCCTGGCTTCTCTGAAAGCACATTTGTTATTCTTTTCTATCACTTCTTATCATGCTACTGTCCTGTCATCTCCATACACCACTGTCCATCACCTCCAAGGCAGGGGACTGTAGCTGCTCTCTGAGCAGGCTGCCATCACGCCGTCAGTCCACCTGGAATCACAGACACTGCCAAGCAAACAGCGATTTTGGCTCCAGAGCTGGTTTCAGCAAAAAGCCACCCCTTTATCGCCTTGTGCTGTGGTGCCTTGATCTGGGCAGTGATGGGCTTTCAGCTTTTTCCTTTCTCTGATTCTGGTGAAAAGCTGCTATCCAAGTGTTGGCTGGAAGTACCACAACACAAAGCCAAATTAGACACCGTCCAGCTCACAAACATAGAGCTACAACCTCATGCCCCACCGGACCCCTTTTAAGTGCCAGAGCTGCAAGTTTCTTCCCCAAGGACTGGTTCTCAAGGTGCCAGATATGGGGGCTCTTCTCTGCCATCCCAGACTTTGCAGGAAAGGTTTTGCTGCTCTGGAGAAGGCACCTGCTCCTGCTCTGCTGTGCTTCAGTGCTGTCTCAGATAGCAGGAGGTGACCCTGCCAGCAAGCACAGATCCGACAGCGATGAGGACGGTCTCTCTAACATAGCGGGCAGTGCTCACTGCCCTTTGTCTCACTGATGCTCTCTGGCAAGTGCCAGCGTCTCCCTGCAGCAGATGGGGAACAAGTTTTTCATCTGACACAACCTGGTCATCACCTTCAGGTCTGCTGCTGTCAGCAGCCACAGAGCAAGAGCTACTAGTGACTTCTCAGGGCTTAGCATCAACTTGCTTTGATCATCACTGGCCTGGGGATAAAAATAACCAGATCTGGGTACAGCACTTTTTCACAGGGATCTCTTTGCCGCATAAATAGGACCACTTACGAGAAAACTGGTGGAGTGGGAACTGATAGCTGTAACAGAGACAACTACTTGCAGGAGTCCAGCAAAGGACCATAGTTTGAGCAGGACCCCCAGGAACTTCTCTCCACACCTCCACAGGAAAATGGCCTGTCCTGCTTTTCTTGCATTGATCAAAAGTGACCTTGAAACCTGCTGCTGCAATGCCATTTCCATTCTAATGACCAGAATAGCTGGCTGTGCCACTCATGGCTGAGGATCCCAGCCAAAAGGCATTTCCCTGGCAGAGCACAGAGGCCCCAGAGCAGAGCAGGTCTCATCATGACATTGTGGGTTTCTAATTAATACCCATTTGTTTGCAAGCTGATCTGCCTGACCACATGCCAGCCCCAGAATTTCATCTGCATCCCTGCGGAGAGGGCTTGACAGTCACTAGGACCCACAATCTCGGGCTCTGCCTGCCTGCTGCTCTCTACCAGGTCACACACAGCCTCGTCTCAAAGCAGCATAGCCGAAGATCTTACTCAACTTGCCTCCACGCGCTTATCCGGAAATTAGCACTTGTTTATGCAAATGAGTCAGCTCATTAGGCCGTCTTCTCAATCCATCAACAGATGGCAGCAGATAACCCCCTTCCAGGCCTGGGAATACAAACGGAATGCCTGAATCTGCTATTCATGGCACTGCCTGGCGATTTTTTAAGAAAAAAAAAAAAAAAAAAAAGTCATGCATAATAGAGCCAAAACCTTTCTGTTTCCACAGTGACATGAGTCAGGCAAAACTTCCCCAGTGCACTGTGACAGCTGTGCACAGAGGGACCAGCAGCTTTCAGGTGTGCACGTTGGCACTGTACGACCACACAGAAAGCAGAAAACACCCACTCGACGTTAACACACAGGAGAGGGATCACATCTTCACTGCCAGGGCATGATCCACACACAGCTGTGATTTAGCGAGGCCAGCAGGGACACTTGGTGGCCTCTGACTGTTCCCTGCACTGCTGTTTGATGGCAGGGGGCAGTCCCACTTACTGGGGCCATCTGGAAGGTCTCAGCCTGCTGAAATGAAATGCACCCAGAGGCACCCTCTGGCCTGTAGCTGGGTCAGATTACCGAGAGATGGGGAACATAAACACACCAAGGTCCTGGGGAGGAACAAGGAGCATCCCTGCTATGCCAGCATGCATCTGTACAGAAATACAAATTAGGGTCTCATCACCTCTGCCCTGAGAGCACAACGCCTGCACACAGGCTCAGCAAGGACAGCCTGCTCCCACCCATCCTGCCCTACCTAGGCTAATGCGTGGTGTACATACACACCCAGGACCTTGAAAACCACAGTGGCCTTCAGCATCTGGTGACTCCTTTGCCCCTTGCATTTCCTGGGGCTGGCCATACACCCTGGGGGTCCCTGCCACCCACCCCACCCATTCACTACAGTGGTGAGATGGCTGACAGAAGTGATTGGGCAGTCATTCCAGCAGCGTGCCACGAAGCCAAGGGCTAGCAGCTGGGCAAGCAGCTGACAGAGCAGAAGGAAGATGGGATCCCACTGCCAGGATTGTGTCCCTCAGCCCTGTTCTCTTCTCACAGCCAGCACCTCCAAAGTACGCCCATAACTCCTGCTCTGGAAGGCCCAGACCGGCTCAAGCCTTCCCTTCCCCTCACCCTGCCCACGGGTGGGTGACCCAGAGCCAGGCCGGGCTCCCACTCGGGGCCCACCTCAGCCCAGCAGGCTCCTCGCAGCCACCAAGCTGCTCGCCCAGGGCCCGCACTCTGTCACCGCCCTCCTAAAGAGATGGGCGCCAGCTCTACCCCAGGAGAACGCCGTTTTATTAACCGAGGGATCTCCGAGAGGGAGCCCAAGCGGCAGCAGCAGCCATGACGCGCCCCTCCCTCACAGCCGCGGTGAGTGGGCGGAAGCGCGGGGGCGGGCGGGAGCGAGCGAGAGCACTGCGCATGCCCAGCCCCCCGCCCCGCCCCCCCGGCGCCTCCATCACGTGCCGCGGGCCCGCTGCCGCTTCAAGATGGCGGCTGGCGGCAGCGCGCCGCTGAAGGGGTGGAGCGGGGGGGGGGGGGGGGCGGCGGCGGCTGTTGTTGAAGCTTTATTGTTCCCGTGTCCGCCGCGCCGCTCCCAATAAAGGTAACCATGGCGGCGGTGGCGCCGGCCGGGCCGGGGGCTTGGAGGCCGCGCTGTGGGGGCGGCCTAGGGCCTGGCCCGCCTGGCTCGGCCCATCTGCAGGCCGCCCTATCTGCAGGCCACCCCACTGGGTGTCCCGGCCGGCCCCCCGGCCTGCCCCTCCGGCCTCGCTGCCCCACCTCGGCGCCAGGCCCTAGCGGGGGGTCCGGGGGGGCTCTGGCGTGCTGGGGAGGGGGCCCTTGCCTGGCTCTGTGGGACCGGCAGCGCCCGCCCTCACCCGTGGGGTGGGCTTGGCCCCCGCGGAGCCTGCGAGGGGGCTGAGGGGAGCCCGCAGCCCGGCCGGGAGGTGGCCCCCGACGGCAGCGCTGTGTTCAGTCAAGGTGTGCTTGGTAGGTGCACCATGGGTGGCCAAAAAAGAGGGGAAAAAAAATATGGGAGGACCGCTATCCCTCTTATTTAAAACACTACGCGTGTACCTGCTGCCAAAGGGAGCTGCTTGATTGCATGGCTGTATGGGAAGTAAGGCAGGGTTTTTCTTTTGGTAACCTTTGCTTAAAAGCAGTGATGCTTCTGCTGGAATTTTGGTTCGACTTGTGAGCCAAAGCCTGGCAGCTGGATTCCCTTGACATTTTCCCCCTGCCTCCAAAAATGTTTCTCATTAGCTGTGCTTCAAGGCCTCTTTTGAGTTGTGTACCCTGCTGAGGAGAACCTGTGAACCTCTCCGGAAAGTGGGTTTCTTTAAAGGTAGGCATGGAAGAGAATCATCTTGCTCTTCCACGTCTTTTGCCACAGCAGATTCTTCTCCTTTCTCTGGACCGCTAATTACATCTGTTCATTGAGGTGAGGGTTGGAAGACACCAAGAGACAAATAAATGAGGGTTTTTTTTTGTGCTGTGCCAAGAAATCAGCAGTCTGAGCCAGTTTCTTGTGTCGTCACCAGCTCGACAGAGCTGCTGCCCTGTTCTGTAGCAGCCAGTTCCCAGGTCGAGTTAGAAGTTTTATGGGAATGTGCTGCGGTGGGTGCTGGTCAGTAAAGCCCACCTCCTCCCCAGAGGGGGCCAGGCTTGCGGGGGTGTCTTGGCAGTATATTCTTCACCTGTGATAGAAAGGAAGGCTGGCACACCTGGATTATTGGCCCAATGTGACACCAGGCAGTATGATTCTGCAGCTTTTTGGTTAAGAGATACCAGGTGTCTTGCATTTGAGGAGTAATTTGCGTTTCAAACTCGAGTCCAAGGACAGGGAGTTGCAGGAGCAGCCTGTCCGAGTACAGACCAGAACAGAGGTCCTCTCCCAGCCGACCACCCCAGCTTCTGTAACCTGCTCATTCATTCTTGTTTCAACTTTCTTTCCAGTATATTTTGAGTTAACTGCCAAACATATTGCTTAAAGAAGGTGCTGAGAATGTGTCCATTGTTGCCCAGACCACAGCTCAGCAGTTATAGAAGCCTTCCAGGCGACGGGAGGAAGCGAGTTGGTTTCTTGGGGTAAATGCTGTTAGGCTTTTATGTTGCAGCATCCTTCTCTGTCTGTTTTAAAGCAGCTGCGCTCATGTTTGAAGAGTTGCTGTAGGTCCTTGTGCTTTAATGGAGTTTTGGGGCTGGGGGGGTGCCTCTCTGATGGGCTGAAGCTATAGATGACAGTGGTTGGAAATCCAGTTGCCTCCTGGCTTTCTGTCTCAATAGATTCAGCTCAAAGTAATTCTGTGTACTTTTATTACAAGGTCTGAGGGAATTGGTCCCTGGTTTGGCTGACCAATGCTTGAGAAGTGTCATTTTAAAGGTGGGGATTTTTTTTCCCTCCCCGTGTACTTGAAGAGGCCTTTGGACCAAGGCACCGTATGGGTGCATTGTGCCTTGTCCGCTCCTGGGTGCGGGAACAAATGTCTTCTGTGCTTCTGCGGACAGCAAAATGGATTGCAAAAGCTGGTCAAAGTCGTGTTTTTGGGGAGGGGGGTTGTTTGTTTGTTTGTTTTTTAAAAAAACCTGCTAATAAATTGCAACATGCAGTCTGCTCTGATGTAAACCTACCTGACAAAGAAGAGTTCAGATATCCAGCTTTTGTTTTTTGAGGATGTTATAGGAACCTGCAAAATATAATTAGCATGTCCGGTGTTCTTGGGCACAGTGAAATGTGGATGAGCAACAACTGGAGCAAACTTCAGCTGTTGCTTTGAGTTGGTGCTGGTTTTCCACTGTGTGATTTCATTCTCTTCTTGGGGTAGCCCTTGGTTTGCAGAGAAATGGAAAACTTGCTGATAAGAGTTAGAGCACAACTGTTCGTTTTTCAATCTATTATATTTCTAGTCAGCGCATCATTGCAGACAGATAGCCAAAGCATTGCATGTTTTTTGAGCGGTATATTCCACTGCCTTTAGAGACTGTGGAGCGCTGAATTTAGTCAAAGTGTTGCTTATTTTCCTCTGTTATCTGTCTGCGTTGATGCTCTGAACTGAAACAAAATAGATTGAAAACCAAATTGGTGTGCCCTGGCTCCTCATACTGGATTTTACATTTTCCTTTGGGAAAGCTGCCTGCTCTGGCCCTTCAGAGCACCCCGGAGAAAGGTAATGATCCCTCAGCTTCTTTCAGCACTTCAAAGACTGAATTATTTTTGGTGGGAGAGGTAAGAAAATTGAATTGCAATATGTGATTTTCTGCCTTTCGAATAACCGTCTTTGTAAGGTCATCATCTTAGTAACAAGAAAACAGGAAACTGGTAAACACGCACAAAAAGTATTCAGATTCTGATTTTAAGGCTGTTGTCCTTAATGCCTCAGAGCTAAAACCAGAAAGTTGCCCATCACTTGGAGGCTGCTGTCGTACCCCGGGAGGACTGCAGGGCCAAGGAATATGAGAGAACAAATCTCAGCTTTCTGTCCTGCTGCATTTACTGATGTACATGGGTCTTGTGAAACGAGCCTTTTGAGGATGTGCAGGAAGGGTGAGCTCCTCTCGCAGGGACAGGGAGCCTTCCTGGGCCAGGACCTGCGCTTACTTCAGTGACCACTTTGGATTTAGCTCCCTTGGGCAGAAAGCTGAGCGTGGGGAACAGGAGGGTTGGTGGGCTGTTCCTGCGAGACCCTCCAGTCAGCTCTAATGTAAATGGCATTTACTTGAGACAGAGAGGTTGGATTCTTCCATGTTGCTTATCGCTTTCTGTCCACTTTATTTTTTTTTCTGCCTGCTTTGTTTTAGCTTTTTGGAGCTTGCAGAGGAATTGATCGCTTCTATTTTTGCACTGTGTATGCAGATTGCTTTTAGGAAGCTTCATTAGCCGTCCGAGCGTTGCAGTGTGCTAGCAGCAGAGGGAGCACAAGGCTGCTGGTTTGTGCCTTTAAAAAGCAGTGTGAGGGTATTGCTTAATTTTTTAGCAGTGCAGCAATAGTTGTTGGCTTCTTAATTTATTTATTTTTTTAACGCTAAAAAAAGCCTGCTCCATGTGCATTCCAAGGAATAATTTCAGACATGGGATGCATCTTCAAGCTGGCCACTGAGATGCTACTAATTAATGCAGGAAGTAGCTTTTGGCATTATTTCATTAATGCCAGAAGGTGTGTTGACCAGCACCTTGTAAAAGCCCTTAATTACAGCAGTGAGGGGCATACAGAATCCTTTTTCTAAGGTCATGGCAACATTAAATTTCTTTCTGTGCCTTGTGATGGCCTTTCTGATGGTGTGAGGGTACTGTGGCAGCATCGTAACTGCAAGGGAGGGATGGTCTCATTTGTGCATCTTTGGAACACCTATCTCTGTAGCATCTAATTGCTGAAGTGCTTAGTCCTAAATTCCAATTATCTTTTGATGAACCTAGTGACGTGGATGGCTTTTGAATCTGTTGAATCTAGATGGAAGTAATTATATGAATAATGAAGAAAAGTAATTTAATTTGGAAACTCCTTTTCAGTTATGTGGATGGAATCGGGTGTTCCTATTTCCTCCTCCTCTGTGAAGAAGCATTGTCACTATCAGCAAATCTTTTCTCTGTTCTAATGTAGCTTAAAGAAAAAGGCACAATCCCCTCAAACTGTGGAGGTAGGCGAGGACAGAAATACCTGGGAAGAGGAAGAAAGAGCTGAAATGTTTGAGAGGATAATGTTTGTGCAGACCCATTCTGGGCCTCCTGTACTTGGGATGTTCAGGGGGAGGGGCTTCTTTGCTGAAGTGGGAGTCCTGAGAGCAGTCACAAATGATAACTGTTGCTTAAGGGTGGCAGGAGGACATTTATCGACACGTGGTCAAGTACAGCATTAAGAATTTTAGGCACTTCTGAAAATTTGGCTCAAATTGATTGAGGTTGCTGTCTCACTGGAAAGCGGTGGAATGAAAACTTCTAAGCCACCTTTGGTGTTCTCCCTGGGAAGCTGGCAGGATGGAGCTTAAGATGTCCCCTGATGTTCCTCAAAAGATTAGTTTTGCAAAGCCCATTTATTGTGCAGCTAAGATGAGCAAATATCTGTCTCTGACTCAAGTAAGATGATATTTTGGAAGAGGGCAGTGCTTGTGTGGCTCAGGTCTCAGAGGCCCCACAAGCAACCTGCTTAAACCATTTTTTACCTTAAGTTTGAAATTCATAAAAAGTCTCCAGTGAGCTTGGCTCCAAGGAGGATGCTGAGAAGCAGCTTTAAGCTGAAAAAGTGGCAAATGGCTTTTTCTTACCCGTGGTGCTGGCAGAGGCAGATAGCTCGTGCTCTCTTAGGGCTCGTTGCTGCTCTCAGAGAGGTTCCCAGTTCAGTCCAGTCCCACAGCCACATCTCCCAAAAGCTGTCTAGAAGGTGGCTGGGAGATGAAGCCGACAAATTCGGGTAAGAAACAAGGCATGTAATTTAATGTTGGAATAACTGTGGCAGTGGAGGGTCCTCCCCCTGAAAATCAGTTCTTATGACTGGGCGTCTTGCTGGAAGAGCAGCTTTAGCCAAACCCAAATTACTGAGTCTGGAAATCTAGGAGGCAGTGACAGATGAGAAATAAGATTACTGGTGGTGGTCCCTTCTGGCCATAAGCTTTGAATAAAAGCCTGAAGTGTGTTCTAAGTGGGGGGCAATTGCCTTGAGGATGGTCTTGGCCATCACCCCTCATTAAAAAATGTCTATTCTCTTTGGCAGTACTGGATCTTTGGGTCCCTGTAATTAAAGAAGTAAAAATTTTAGCAAATATGTCTGATCTAATTGCTTGGGACACATTTTCCACTGCTCTGAGTTGTTGTAATAAAGAAGGGGAGGTGCTGCTAGGCTGCTTAGAGCTTTACTGTTTTGAGCTGTCATGGGCAAATATGTCTTCTATATTCTTGCCAGGAACAGAGGGAGCAGACGGTGCTGCTGCTTCTTGCAGCTTGCCACAGTGGAAGTGGTGGGTTTATGCAGAAGGCTATTCATGGCAAAGTGAGCAGACATCTTTTCCAGGACATTGATGTTTCCTGCTTGTCCTTTTGTAGGAAGAGCCACAGCTATTATTATTTAACCAGCAGACCCAATTTCGTCTTGGATACTGGAAGTCCTTCAGCTCTGGGGAAGGAGTGGGTGGACTAAAACTACCATTACATTGAGTCTGGCAAAAGAAACGGGTCTCTTTCTTCTCCCACGGCCAGCAGCAACTCTGACAATGGCAGCTCGGTTACTCATGATTTACAATGGTGTGGGAGGATAGCAGAGCCTGTGTGTTTAATAGGCTGGAAGTGTAGGTGGCCAGCCCTGTGCAGGAGTGAGGGGGTGGATCTGGTACTTGCAAAGCAGCAGAGATGAGCTGCAGAGCAGACAGCCATCGGTTGTGATGCGCTTGGAGAAGCTCTGGCTCCTGGGAAGCAGAAGGGTGGGGTATTGACGACTACTTAGGATTCCCAGCCTTCCAGAAAAGGATTCATCTACCCTCTGCTCTTGCTTCAAAGCTACTCAGATGGAGAGCGTGACACCTCTGCTTTGAGGTGATGTCAAAACCATCTGTGATCTTATCCTAATGATTGAAAGGCAAGTTACACAGTACCAGTACTTCAGCCTTAAAGCACAGGGGAGCTCTTGGCTGAGCAGGGGAGCTCTCATGCAGGGGTGGTATGGCTGTCTGTAGCTCTGCTATGAAGTGATGTCTCTTGGCTCCTCCTGTCTTCCCACAGCCACCGAAGGCAGCACCATGCGGAAGGACAGCTGGAGTCCTGCCTGCCTGTGGGCAGGAGGTCCTGCTTCCCACAAAGTCTGAACTCCAGAAGGGTTGGTGCCTCGTGGGAGTGAGACACCAGCTCAACCGGTGCCCAGTGTCTGCTTGCAACTTAGTTTGGTGTGAGTGGGGAGTTGCTCCGAGCTTGCTTTTGTATGAGGCAGCGCTTCAAGGTGGTATATGAGCATCAGCTCATTAAAGCTCATGCCCTTATGACAGGCAATATTACTCTTGTTCTCTACAAGAGAGTGGGAAGCTGGGTGCAAAGATGTTAAGCGAGGGTAGTGTAAATCATGTCCATCTGATGCTCTTCCACTAATGCTCATGCTGTTTTGTTTCAGCATCATTGCCAGCACCAGTGTTAGGCATCCTAGTGTGTAGACAAGGCAGTAACATCTTTATCTTGTCTAGCTTAGAAAAAACCTGCAGATATCCCGCAGATAAAAATTCTGTTGGCAGATGTCCTATCTGTTCTCTCTCCTGGAACAGGGCGGAAAAAGTAAACGGGAGGCTCTGGTAGATGGTATTAGGGCTGTGGACTTCTGCAAGAAATTACAGCTTGGGGTAGAAGGCTTGTAAATTGATGAGTTAGGACTGTGGTGTGCGGAGAAGAGAGATGCTGAAGGCCCTGGGCTGCAAGCAGACCACTCTCTCTTAACTGTCCTGTGCCCCTGCTGATCTTAGCAGTCATGTGGGGAGCAAAAGTGGTCCCAAACCACTTGCTGCTCTGCGGGTCAAAACCAACACCTCAGATTCTCCTCTGTGCTTGTTAGATGGCCTGAACAGGTCTTCCTCCACTACTTCCCCACCTGCCCTTTTCAAACCAGCTGCTGAATTCAGCATCAGCTCCAGCTTCTGCATGCAGGCGAAGCCTGGCACTGCGGTACCTGGTACGAAGAGTGTTCACGCTTCCTTGAGCTGCATGGTAGGAGGCACATCAGGGAGTCTCTTCTTCCTTTTTATAGCTCCTAGGACTCAGTACTCATTGCCAAGCTCTTTCTGAAGCATTTGTATTTGAACAGCATCTAGGCTCTTCAGTTCTAGTAGGCCAAGTTGCTGAATTTGGGGAGTGTGAGTTCAGAATGGGGCCTCTTACTATAACCACTGAACTGCAGTATAGTAAACTACTAGGAGGTGTAAACTGAAAAATATTTTTTGATTACTCTTTCTTTCTGTCTGACTCTGAGCAAAGTGCTAACAGGATCCTTTTTTTTTTCTTCTGGTTTTTTTTTCCCTGCTAGCTGGGCTTTATGAAAGCAGTGTGGAGACCACAGTGAGAGGAGGCCAGTAGACCCTGGTGGCATGGAGCTTCCCAGTTACAGCAAGCAGCTGCTGCAGCAGCTGTACGCTCTCTGCAAAGAGCAACAGTTCTGTGATTGCACCGTCTTCATTGGAAATGTTCATTTTAGAGCACACAAAGTGGTTTTGTCTGCTGCTAGCCTGCTTTTCAAATCCTTGTTGGACAGCACAGATACAATCTCCATCGATGCTTCTGTAGTGACCCCTGAGGAGTTTGCGCTCTTGCTGGAGATGATGTACAGTGGCAAGCTCCCACTGGGGAAACACAATTTCACCAAAGTTATTGCTGTGGCAGATAGTCTGCAGATGTTTGATGTGGCTGTTAGTTGCAAAAACCTCCTCAGGGACCTCATCAGCTGTTCTACTCAGGACCAGGTAGTGAGAGAAGTCTCCAGCCAGGCAGCAGACTCATCTGGAAACCACGCTGAAGCCAATAACCTGCCCCAGTCTGGAAAACCCGATGAAGGAAAAATAGATACCCTCCTCCCTCAGAGAGTTTCCCCTTTTCCTGGCCCTGTAGAAGCAGAAATGGAAGCAGATGTTTCTCCTCCTGGCCAGGAACTTACCGTGAATCACACCTGGGTTCACCAGGATGCAATGTCAAGTGACTCCAGATCCCTCCAGGAGGATTCAGGCTCTCATCCTGATGAGCCTGCCTGTGCTGAGCAGGGTGGCTGTGTGGAAGAGGAACTTGCTGAGCCTCCAGAGGAGGAAGGAGGAGTGAGGGATTTAGGTGAGACTTCACAGGTCTGGACACAGCATTACCTATTATTTCAAACTCTGTTGACTCATATTGTCCTGTTATGGGGGGTCTTTTCCTTGGTGCTTTTTAGTTTATCATGGGATGGGAGCAGCGCCAATATGTTCCCCTTTTCTGCAGGGACTTCCTTCCTTTGGCACTGTGCAATACTCTCCTTTAGCCTTTGCAATTGCTTAATGCTCATCACTTTACCAGAGCAGTAGTGAGTTTCTCACCCATGCATGTGATTGCATCTGACATGCGGTGAGATCTGCGTTAGTTCAGTACATGAGGTTGATAAGGCAATCTTTATAACAGTAAGAGAGTTGCCTGCTAATGCTACCTTATCCTTTAAACTCCTGTTCAGCATGGGAGGAAAAAATAGGCTGTACTGGGTTTAAAATAAATGTTCCATTTATAACTGGTGTTAAATAAACTGTTGGTTTTCCTTGCAGGCTGTGTGGTATCTTCAGAAGGGATTTGTGAGTCACTGTTTCCCTATTATAGCCAATGTGCTGGTTACAAACCGATGCCTTTCAATCACATCATGCTTTCTGTGAATCCCTTCAATTAGCAAATAACTGATCTTGTTTCTCTCACACAGCAGCAGAGAGTAAAAGCTGTAAACTGGATTTCTTTCTTCGATATGAAAGTGTTTTCTCTGAGGCCCTTTCTGATGCCCAGGCTGTGCTGAAAAGACTGGAAGAGTGCAGAGAAGTTGATGCCTCTCAGAAGGAGGTAGGTGTGTTTACTTGCATAAATGGTACGAGTTTTTTTTTCACCCTGCAGAGGGCTGGAGTAGTTTGTGCCCCGTTTATGAAATTATTTCACGGGAAACTAGGGCTCTGGTGCCTGGTTGTTTGGAGGGCAACAAGTGCTCACCTGAGCAACACCCTGAAGAGGAGCACCTGTAAGAGTGAGCTGCTTGTGCACATAGGTGAAGAAGTATACGTCCTGCCCTGACAACATCTTCGTTTTATTGTGGGAGAGCTCCAGCACTGGTTTCTTTCTTCCTGTTATGACATTTGCTTTGGGAACTGTATCGACTTGTAAATGACTGACATATGAGATCCCAAAATAGACTTCCTGAGCCCTCGGCAAGGGCTTGCCGTGGAGCATCTGCTCTGTTCTGTGTATAGCAGGCTGCTCGTGGGGAGCGTTACGGGGAGGTTATGGGTGACACCCCGCAGCACTTCTCCTGGCAATGTGCTGCTTTAAAAGCAGTCATCGTTGATGAATGATGCTTTAGTTGCTGTTGGAGGGCATATTTGAATCTCGTGCTTAGTTAATGCTGAAGGATACTCTGGGCTCTGAACAATGGTAGCCAGACACTGGCTGTTGTACCAGCTCAAAGCCACCACAGAAACAGCAGGTTATGTCCGTATTGGTGTGGCAGTGGTGCAGGAGGACATGGAGTTTGGAAATTATTGTGGTGGGTCCAAGCAGGCAGTCATGCTGGCTGCATGATGCTGCAAGGTCCATAAAAAAACCCCAAACAAACAAACAAAAAAAACCCCACAAAAAACCCAAACAAACAAAAAACACCTGTGGCTGCTACAGGGTGAAGATGGCACTGTGCTTGCTCTCCTCACCTTGGCTGTTTCTGATAGAGCATTTTTCATACCAGGCTGCATGAACTGCCCTGTGTACCTTTTCTGTATATGGAAAAATGAGAATATAACTGTTCTGGCTCTTCATGGTTCTGTGGTTTGTGGACCTTTTGAAGCCAGAAAATGCTATTCTGTAGGTTGGGGACTTGTGATGCTCTCTAGATTGCCATGTGCTTGCTGGCTGGGAAGCTGCCTGGATTTAAGTCACTTGGTTCCTCCCATACCAGCGTGACCATAGGACATGGGACATTTTGGCTGTGGAAACATTCTGCTTTTAAAAAACAAAGGCAATGTGTTTATTGGAAGAAAAAAAAGAAGTTATGACAGCAGGGAGGAGAATTTGCTTGAGTTGTGGAGTACAGGTTTCTTTTCTGATGAGCCTTGAAATGTTCATTGAGGGAAGCCCTGGTTCCCTTAGCTGCTGACCTTCCTGGTGGTGTTGAACTTAACATCTCTGGGGCTTTAGGAGGGAGATGTGGTCCTAATTCGTGTTTGTAGCAGCAAGCCCAAGCCTGGCTGGGCTGACAAGCACCTGTGAGTGCATTGCTCTCAGCATGCCTGTGCACTCTGAGAAGCATTAGGGTTTTGTATGTTTGTTTGTTGCCCTGATCAACAAAATATGTCAGATTTAAGGTTTACCTCTTCTGCACTTTGGCAATTGGAGCAGAGCTGGGGAGGGTACTCTGTGATGTGGATGGACATGCCAGAAGGGATCACCTGTGCCAGAGTGCCTTCCCTTGCCTGCTTGTGCTGTCTCCACAGTCGCAAGGCAGAACCATACCTGCAAAGCAGCCAGGTGTACTGCCTTGCTTCTGCTCTGCATAACAGCCCCATTTTCTCTTGCTTTGCAGTAACTGTTCTTTCTTGAGCACCTTCAAGACCCAGCAGGTAAGGTTTGCAGACCTGCGCCTGGCCCTTTGTGCTCCCAAATGAGCTGTTGCAGCAGGAGCCAAGCGAGAGGTTGTGGAGCTCAGAGACTGCTTGGGTGTCTGACCACAAAATGGCAACTGGACAATTTTTCTGCAGCTATAAATAAACGCTGAATAAATGAGAAATGGATTTTCTTTAAGCCTTCCTGAAAAATCACTCCTCAGCTGTGACAAGCATGAAAAGTGTCAGCCTCAGGGCAGTGGTGGGGACAGACTGCAGCCTGTTGTAAGCAAGGGCTCAGCCAGATCTGTCCCTCTCTGAGCTCCCCTCTGGGACATGTGGGACTCTGGGCACCCACACCACGTCTAGGCTCTGTTTCCAGCACAGAGTAGCTTTTCCCCACAAGGGCCTGGTGTTTTCTTCAGGGGAAACACAGTGGTTATGGTTTTGAAGGCATGCTTGAAGTGCAAGTTCAGCTCTGAAGAGCCCAGCTTGGGCTGCGTAATTAAGGCTGAGACTGTGCCAGTGGTAGGAGTCAATGGATTATATTTTTTCTCACTCCTTTCCCCCCCACACCCCCCTTTTTTTGCATTGTTTTGCTAGTCATTTGCTTGAAGTCTCTTAGGTGCCTCGGAGCAAGTAAAAGTTGGTCTGGAAGCCAGTGAGATGCTGTTTCTTTGCACTAAGCAGTCTTGCTGGGCGTGCTTGCCCTGCTGCAGGGGGGTCTACCATCCCTTGTGCATGTCCTGCTCAGGACCCTTTTTTTTTGGGTGGTTTATCTCTGTAGGCAAGCAGAGATGTGTTTTGGACAGCAAAGCCTGGGCAACATGGGTGTTTGTGAGGGTTTGTGGGGGTTTTGCAAGCCTGCCTGTTGACACCAAGGCTGTCCTGGTGTTCAGGCTCCTGGTTTCAGTGAGATTTTGCTTTGGATTTGGCCTTTGTATTTCTGTTCCTTTACTTGTGAGCCTGTCCCTGCATGGGTGCCTTGTTCCCCGCAGCACTCCTGTCTGCTCCCCTTCGGTGTTGCTGCTTTATTGCCAGCTGCCTCCAGTGGAGATTTGTTAGGTCATGGGGTTTTTCCCCAAGGAGGTTTGCAGTGCAGGGCTTGCTTTTGTGAGAATTATTGCTTCTCTGTAAGTTTGATGTTACATTCTGCTCTCCAGGCTAAAAAATGTGAATAAGTTGCTTTTCTGCTTAGGGAGATGTGATTTTTGGGGTTGTTTTTGTTTTAGAATCTCTCTGTGTGTCTCACATAAACTATTCCTATCTAATTTGGTTCTGGCTTGGATGAAACCTGCTTGGAAATGAGAACAAGACTGAAATTGCAGTAATTTGGGGAAGCGTAGAAGAGCTTTGCTGGTGTCAAGTCTTATCTTCCTGTGCTCTCTTAGAGAAACTCAATTCAAATTATTGCACAGCTCATTTGTTCCCTCTACTGCTTGGTTCAGATGAAGTGGGGGAGTGTTGATTCTCCCACGTAGGATAAATGTCACTGTGCTTGTGGGTCATTTCCATTGCCTATAGGCCTGTCCAGTTATTGTCAGCTTTGTTTGCAGCTGCAGAGATTTCTGGATGCAGCAGAAGAAAGAAGTTTCTTGTTATCTTCTGCATCCTGATTAGAAGTGATAGCTTATGAGCATTTTTTTTTTCTGTGGTGACAGAACTGGAGAACTTTTTTTCCCCTGTTCTGATGTATTTGTATAGCAGTTTGGGCTGAGCTTTTGTTCCTGTTGTGTGCAGCAAGCAGAGGCCAACATTCTGCATGGAGCCTTCCTCGTACTGGGGTCTCCCTCATTAGTCACGTACAAATGCAGGCTTGAAAATAAAACACTTCATGTTTCTGAATGACAAATGGGAACAAAGTTGGGTTTTTTTATGATTATTGTATGCACAGTGATAGTTGATTGACTTCATGGTGCACTCATAGCCTAGGAGCTTCTTTGTGGTTCAGAGTGTAGAGTCAGTCCCTGTGCTGTCCACGCTACTGGCCCTGTGGGCAGCAGCTCTGTTTGTGCAGGTTTCCAATGGCTTTTGTATATTTTCTTCACCTTACACACATAAAAAACCAGGAAAAACCCCAAAACAAAACGAGGATGCTTGTTTTCACAGAGGACTGATGATTATGTCTCTGAAGGTTTGCCCATGGTGCACAGCCTCCTGCGGTCAGGGACTTTGCAGCTCACTGAATGGCCGGTGCAGCTCTCCCTGGTATTGGAGGTGTCACTGAGGTATGGGCGCAGGATTTACCGTGTTCAGGGGTGAGTCCTGTAACTGAATGTCCCCCAGCTTGTGACTGGGGGGTCTGAAGGGAGCTAGCTGCTTCTGTCACCCTAAAACCAGGTTGCTTTCCAGTCTGTCTCTTGCAGATCCCTCCTCACCACCCTTTGGGTGCTTGCATTCACTCTAAAGCCAATGCTTGAAGGAGATCTCTCAGTAATCATCACTGAAGTGACTTTTTTTGCTGAGATGCGCGCTTAACAGTGGGATCAGGAGTGTGGGTAAGGCACAAAAAATCATAACCCTGCTTGCCCACCTGCAGGGATGAGGCCAGTGGCCACCTGGGCTAATGGCTGCACTGACCTGCCCCCTCTCTCTCCCCACATCCCTCTTTAGTCTCAATTGTGGGCCATTGCACTCTTGTGTGGGATGTGTGTTTCTTGCCCAGCTGGTTGAGATCCTCTCTGGGTCCCAGGACATCCCTCAGGTTGGTACACCAACGGAGTTCAGCCCAGGCTCAGGGCTGCTCCCTGCAGGGTCCGCCACCAGCTGCTCCCCAAGGATCCCTGTCCTCACTCAAAACACTTAAATCTCACAATCATGGTGGAGAGGGAGGTGGAGGTCTTGGAGGCACTGGCTTACTGGGGATGTTGTGGATTGGTGTGAGGAGAGAAACGAGCGTCTGGCTGGGAGGCCACAGTGCTAACTCAGCTCTTGAGCTTTGCAGAAGCAGGTTGTGGCTCTGCATGAGCAGCCTTGTGCATCTTCCTACCCAGCAGCAGGGTGCTTTGGAAGGAGCAGGAAACAGTGAGGGTAGAGCAGGAGATCATGCAGTGAGCGGAGGGACACAGCACTGTAGGAATTGGTTGTATTAGGAAAGAAATCTGGAAAAATGTGGGAGATGTGATTATATGTAGATAGGAGACCTACTCTTGGGGCTGTGACCTTCAGAGATTCCTGTTCAGAGCTTGCCTTGGAGCTGCTGTGGCAATGAGGAGGTTTGGGATGAACTGGGAGGGCTGTTTCATGGAGTGTGACCATTGCAGTACTGGGTTAGGAGTGTTGTGGCCACCAGAACTGACATCCTCAACTGGGACCAAACTTCTTGATGGATGTTGAACCTATTCGGTGGCACAGCTGAAGTCTGAGCCAGGTCTTGGTGACTTGGTTTCCCTGCTCAGAGAGAGGGTCTCTTGCTGCGATCTGGAAGCTGGATGTGTGCTAATTTGTGCCAATTTGGCCACAAAGGTTTTGCAAGTGTCCCAGGCAGTGAAAGCCTAATGGATCAGGCTGTAATGTGTGGGCACATTATGACTAAGTGGAAACTGGGATTCCAGCTAATATCAGTATTTCTCCATTTTTTTCCAGGATCTTTGGGAATTGTTAGTGCTTCAAAGTAAGTCTGAAATGCACTATGTGCTCTTTCAGCTAAAAGGCTGTTGTTCCCACTGAGCAATGTGTCCAAGGAAAGGTCTTCCGGAAAGAGACTATAAATAGCAGAGCCTTTCAGTTTCTGAAAACTCATTTCCATTAACCAGATCCATGCACTGAGGAAGGGATGTTACCCAGAGCTCTGGGTAGCAATGCTGTGATGGTTTTTAATTTAAAAATATAAATATGGTGACAATGCAAGCTACTTTTCATCCATTTTAGTAAAAGCATGTATTTGGCAGGGGGCTGAGCACCTTTAGGATGGTGAGAGTCAAGATCTTTTGTGTTTTACAAGACCGTTTTGATCTGAAGGGGGCAGGTACGCAAACCTTGAGAACAAACATGATCTGGTTATCAAGTCTCATTACAAATTAATGTTTGCATTAAAACAATACCTTTAAGCTTGTTCTTCAGCACGTCTGCAGCATCTCCTTTATTCCTTTATAACAGAGCCCTTCATGTCCATGTCTCTCTGTTCGGCAGGAAAAACGCCGTTAGCGGCTAAGAGCTGGGACTCCTGCAGCTTCCCCTCTGTGGATACTCTTTGCAATAGGTCATTGTACTGTCACGCTGCCCTAATATATGAGCATTTACACCTGCTAGGAAAAGCAAGTCCACCATCCCCCTGGTGCGGCCCCAAGCAGTTGCATTCAGTCTTTTTATCATAGAAATAAAAATGACAATGACAGCAGAAAATGGCCGCTCTCTCTGGAGCTGGGCTAAGCTCTTCACTTCAAAGGTACTTTTATAGAATCCCTGGAGTCTCTAATAAAGGATGTCTGCTCTGAAAGGCTGGCATCTCTCCTGGAGAGCTGGGGAGCATGTGTCTTTAGGGGCAATATTTACAGCGTTAAAGGGCTCCGGGGAAATGGGAGCAAGAGTTACAGCTTATTTCTTTTCCTTTTATTTCTGTAACTGCACAGGCATGTTTGCCTCTAGTTGCTGTTTCGGGTCACTGGAGTAGATTTTGGAGCTCTGGGCATGATTACCAGGCATGCTGAGAGCCCATGACACTTGGAGGTTGCGTGCCTCTTCTCCAAAACTTTCCCTAGGAGGTGCAACTCCATTGTGACTTGAGAATGGAGATTCCTAAAAGTCCCACTTCAGATGCTCTCTGCTTTCTGTGCGAGTGATCTCTCCTTGCTCTGTGCTGCAATCTAGTATCCTCTGTCCTAGCCTTGGGCTTCCAAAGTAGCGATGCTTAAACCATGTTTTATTAGGTCTCTTAGATTTGTTGGCATTTTTTGGCTGTTAGGGGAAGAAATGAAGAGGTGTTTGGTGCTGGAACCCAGGTCCAGTTTGTGGGACTTGCAATAAAGGGAAGGGCTGGCAGGCAGGGCTTGCTGCCCTCCTCCCTGGGGCTGGTGGCCACAGCCAGGAGCTTGAGTTCAGTGGTATGTGTCTATGCGATTATTTTTCTGTGTCGTTTAATTTTCTTGTTTCCTGAACAAAAAAACCCCACCAGGATTCTGGTTTTTGTGTTCATTTGTGTAGGGCCGTTGACTCTTGTTAAAACCTTCCGTGCGTTTCCCTGTTCTGTTGTAGGCTGTGGCTGCCTGTCTGGCAGAGGCGGGGGAACAGTCGGTATACAAGAAGCTACTGAGCAAAGTGAAGGATGCTCAGACCCTGGATGCTCAGACTCTCGTGTCTTTACTGAAACTGTTTCAAGATGTGAGTCCCAAGCTGAGAGCAGCTTTGCTGGAGAAGGAACAGGGCAGTGGAGAAGCCCTGCGGCAAACAGGTAGAGAATTGGGTGCAGCCCCTGGCAAAAGTGAGTGGGCAACCTTACAGGCAAAGCAGGTCTCCAGAAACCCTGCGTCTTTACTCAAGATGCAGGAGGGTTATCACATGCTGGCCAAGATCCTGGCGCGTTTCCAGCCCGCAGCAGCGGGGTGTAGGCAGCGCAGGGCTCTCCCCATTGCTGCCTGGAGGGCTGGATCGATGGCTGCGCAGCTAGCGTGGGTCAGAGCACAGCTGAGCCTCCGGATTGAAAGCTCCTTTCTTACTTGAGTCTGACACAAAGCAGTGGCCTTGCAAACCTGGTGTTAACCTCCAGCTTGCTTTATGGCTTTGTGCTCTGTTAGATAAATGAGACATTTTCCTTTCATAGAGTTTAAAGAGAATAGTAAAGTGGTTTTCCTCTGCTGCTTGTGCTTGGGATGAGCTTTGCTATTCACTTAGATCTTTCACAGAGTCTCACTCGCTTCAGGAGCCTGTCAGTTCCTTCAGACTGACTTGTTTCTTCTCTTGTGTTTCTGAATCCTTTTCCCCCCAGAGAGCACAGACGAGGGAGAGATGCTGACTGCTCGCTTGCTGGGACGCAGGGAGGAGCTGATCCAGAGCGTGACACAGCTGAGCCCCATCGTGGAGTTCTTGGAGGCAGCAGAAGAGGGATTCCTGACCGCCTCGGAGAAGCGGGTAAAAACAAAAAATAAATCTGAAATAAGGAAAACTCTGTGGGTGTGGGGTGTGTGTGTGTGTCTGCAAGGCAATGCCTTACCGCATGCTTTACCAAGTGACATGCTAGCCTCACCTGGCAATTTCACCTCCCTTTTGTGCAGCACAGATTGCACGTGTGTGTCTCGGGCCCTTCTGTGCTGAACTGTGGAAATAGTGAAAGCTGAGCTACAAAGGCAGCCTCAAGACCAGGATGAATGCTGCCTGGCACTGGTGTCAGACTGGCCCTGCAAGCAGAGCCTGGGGCAGAGCAGGTACCTGCTACTCCCTGTAGGCCCTGAAAATGCGTTTTGTGAGCCCGGAGAAGGCTCTGTAGCAGAGTTTGGTTTCAGCAGAACCGCTAATAGCTGTATGCTGCCTGCTTCAGTTACATCCTTGTGTATGTGGTCATCAGTTTACCTTTCAGCTGACTCTCCCAGCTTTAACTCTAATTCTTATCACACAGTTGCCTGCAAGAGTAACACATCCACTGACTGATTTGTTTTTGTGTTGGGTTTTTTTTTTTGTGTTGAATGCAATAGTTGGTGGCGATGACTGTTGCTTTCCTGTAAGCAGCGTTGTGTGCTGATTTGCAGAAGCCATGAAGGACAGAATATTTTATATAACCTGCTTTCCTTTGTGTTTTGGGGGGGAGCTGGCTACACCCTGCCTGTGCAGCTGGAACTTGCAGGGTGCCCTAGCGTGCTGCATTCAGTACACAGCTTGCAGACCTCCTGTCCTAGTTTGTCACGTCAGTTTGTTCCCTCGATGCAGGATTATAGTGAGTGGAAAGCACTGTTGTGCCCAGTGGCATGAATGATGTCTGCTTTCTGTCTGAGTGAGCCTGGCTAGAGCCACAACAGGTGGGCCAAGAACCTCTGCCCATCTCATACATCCCTCAGTTAATGTCTTGCTCACATGGTCCCTGACCAAGTGTCTGCTGTGGACCATCCCTGAGTGTGGGCACAGTTCTGTGCATGAGGGCCAAAGAAGGTGCTGCCAACAAAGGCATCTGCCTTGTCCTTGTGGGCTAGGATGTGACTGGTAGCTGATGAGTTTCCCCCTCCAAAAGGGGATGAGCTCAGCATGGCTGAGCCTGGAATGGCGATGTGAGAGGAGAGAGCAAAGCGTGAATGCAGCAAAGGACTCAGCATCTGCTGGGGATATTGCGGCTGTCAGCAGAGACCAGCGTGGGGGTGCCTGGAGCTGAGCTCCTAGCTGTGAAAGCTGCCTCAGCAGTGGGGGGATTAGGATTTTTCATATATGCCTGTTTATGCTGCAGTACGGCCTTTCTTTTAAAGGCTGCACCTTTTCCCTGCACTCTTCTTTTTATCTTCATGAAATTAGGTAGTTAAAATGCAGGGGTTTTTTATCTCCCTTCCCATCGGAAAAAAAAAAAAACCAACCAACCCAGCCCTAACAATAAACCAAAACCATTCTACCATCAAAATACTGTTCCTTGGGCACAGGATACAGTATTTAATTGCATCATTGTATACTGCGGGACTCCTGCCTCTTTTGGTGAAGGTATAGTGTTATTCAGTATTTCTTTTTATCCCCTGCCATCACTGTATGCTCTGTTTGCTGCAGAGCCTCCAAACCCTGCTCCGAATACAAAATCCTTCTCTTCTCTATGGGATTCCTTCATGCTCTTGTTTTAGCCCACAAGCTCCCAGCAGATAACAAATGTATTTGGGAGCACTCCAGTGAGGATGGGTGCAAAGCTTTTTACTTGCTGTGACACAGGAAAATAAGGCAGAGCAGACCTCAGGCATTTCCCTTTTTTTTCCAGGCTTGATTTATTTGTTTATTTCTCCTGCCCCTCCAAGTGGAAAGGTGCTTAATTATTTCAGAAGTTAAATTGATTAAAACGGTGGGCCTGTGGCATATGTGCAGTTGAGATCTCTGGTGTCTCGGGTGCGGTACTGGGAAAATGAACATGGAATTAGCAGCCATCTTTGAAAGTTTTGTCTTACCTGATTCCTCCAGCATTGCACTAGAGCTCTGGGCCGACAGAGATAGGATCTAGTTCTCCAAGGGTTCATAAAGAAGAGTCTTTTTTCTTCTCACAATCACTGCCTCATTAGCTACACATTTATTCAGCAAGACAAGTGCCGGTTTTACATGTAACAGCCTTTTTTTTTTTCTAGGCAACTGGGTTCATTCTGTACCTGGTCCAAGCTGTGCATGGAGCAAGTCTGCTTTTCTTTACTGGAAAATCTGCACATGATATGTTGTGAAGCCTTTTTGTAAATCGCTCTTTTTCTGGGGAACTTCTAATCTAGCCCTTCTATTTTTTGAGTGCTTAGATTTGTGGCTTTATTACTGTTTCTGTAATGTGAGGAGGTAGAGTGTAGGATTTGGGGGGTGGCTTGGATGCAGATTATCACTTAAAAGAAGTAAACTTGGATACAAAGGAAGAAAGGTAACCTCTCGTGCATGGGGTCCCATGACTTAGGTTGTTGCAGCGTTCAGAGCGAACAGTCCACAGTACAGCCCTGAACCTGGAGCTTCAGAATAGCTGGTAGAAACATCCATCCTCTTCTGTCCAGGCTTTCTTTTAGAGGGGACTTGGGGAGGGGAAAGCCCATTGCTCAAAATACCCATTGGCTCCAGTGCCTACACAGCTTGATGCTCAAACCAAACTACTTCAGAACTAGGACAGGTATCAATGACAACTCAAGGTTACTGGCCGTTGCAGGAGTGATCGTAACTGGACACACTAGGGGATGGAGAAGTCCGGCTGCAAGCAAAATGGGGGGGATGTTTTCCAACTGGCTCACCCAGTATTGTTAAAATGAATCTCAAAATGTCAGCGCTGCATCTCCCACTGCCAGGGACATCACTTCTGCACTTGTTGGCACTTGCCTGGGAGCAGTGGTAGTTACAGCGTGAGCCTCCCCAAAAGGATGCTGCTCTTGTACCCCTTCTTGTGTTCTTTTAAAAGAGGACTTCAGACCGAGCAATCCAGTCAGCTCAGTGTGAATTAGACGGGAAGTTGTGTCAACAGGTTCACTAACAAAGTTTGGCTATAAAAGGAGAGATCTTTAGAAATGAGAGACACTAATTAATGAGATCAGCTGCTCTAAGAGCGCAGGAGGAGCTGTTGGATTAGTTTCTTTTATGTTAAAGGTAGGAGAACTGTGTGAAGTTTGCATCCTGAATGAGTGAGGAGAATTTGTATGAGAGGTTACAGACCTGAGTGAATGAGTAACTTGAGGAAGTGTATTAGGACCTGCAAGGAATGCCTGAAATGCCTGACAGGCAAAGAAATGTACTTTACAGGTATGAAGAGAGTCTTGAAGCATGTCGGGCTGCTGGCCATCATGGCATATATAGTGACAAGCCACAAACATTTGTCTGATCAAGTAAAGAAAGAGAATAATGAGAGGAGATGACCTGAAGACTCATGGCTGAGCCTGGGGCCCAATCTAGGAGAAACAGAAGTTTTCTGCAGTTGAAGTGCAATCACAACTCAAAGGACATCCTTCGGCAGGCTGGAAGAGCTGGTATCTGTGGCTAGGAGAGTGGCAGCAAGGTTTATTACCGTATTTTCCAAGTTGAGAGTGGTCCCTACAATTGACGACCAGTACAGATGTGTGTGGGAAAGGGAAGCAGCACTCCAGGCAGCCAGCTCAGTGGGTGCACAGGAATGTGTGCTGGGACAGGCTGGAGGGCACGTGGAGCTGAAGCACTGTGTATATGCAAAAAAAAGTGGGATAAAATGCAGCAAAGGGTGTTCAAGTAAATTGTTTCTGCCTGACCTGGAATCTTTATTTGATGAGATAAAAATGTTTTGGTGTTTTTTCTGCCTCAATCTAGACTTGAGCAAAGCATTTGAATTTCATGTGAGGGAACTGTTAAACTAGAGGAAGCGATGATATTAAAAAAGGATGTATCTTACTGGGAGATGACTACAGATTGTGCTGAAGGCGGGACTGACAGGTTGGAGCAAGGCTGCCAGTGGGATTCTTGACACTTACCTAATATTAACACTAATATTATTGACACAAAAATACCAAAGCATGCTTAGCAAAACTTGCTGATGAGCAAAAGGGGGGGATCTTTTCTCCACACAAAGTAGGATCTGCAAGAGGGAGAAGAATTACATGGCTGGAGAACTAAACAGTGAGAACTGAATGACGTGGTAGTATAAAGTGAAGGGCGTGCATTTGGATCATTTGGATGCAGTAACGAGAACCAAGAATTAAGACCTCATCTGAAATTTGTGTGCAGTTCCAGTCTTGTTCAAAAAAGGTGAATTTGTATTGAAGCTGAGACAGATCTGCAGTTGTCAGATCAGAGGAGTGGAAAAGCTGTTTGACGAGAGGAGCTGCCTTATTTAGACAAGTGAAATGAAGACTGAGAGGGAATATATGATCATGCTCTTTTAAAGAAATTGGAGAGGAAGGGTAAGGTAAACACCTCAGAGAGTTTACAAGGTTTTTTCAGCTAAGAGATAATGTTGGCACACGAACAAATGGGTATACGCTGGCTATGAATAAATTTAAGCTGAAAATTAGGAGAATCAACAGGGGAATGAGACTGTAGAAGAGCTTTCCAACCATGGGAAAGGGAGCAAAAATGTAACTAGTTTCAGGACAAATCTTAATAATTTCATTAATGGGATTGTATAACGTAGTGCTTATGACAGCAGAGAGCTGGGCTGGTGACCTACAGAGTTTCTGAGAGCTCCATGTTTCAAATGCTTAGGAACACCTGTTTGCAGAGGAGGTCAACCTGTAGTTGTCACCTGGCTTTCCCTTGTAGGAGCCTTGCAGGTGTTATCCTGGCATACTAGAGCTTTTCTGAGCTATAGTGACTGTATCTCACATAAGTGATGTCTCGTGTGGCCTTGTTGTAGAAATAATCATTCGATTAATGGGATGCTTATTTAAATAATGAGTCGGGGGTTTTTTTTCTGTTCATCTCTGTCTTTTAATGACAAGCATAAAAATTGGGGAGATGAGGGAAAAGAGACTGCAATTTTAAAATGTATTGGTTAAAAAATATTAAATGAAGTACTGGTTTGAACCCTGTCTTTAAGTTTATTCTGTTTCCCTTGAAAAAATGTTTTTTGCTTGTCAGCCACTTGGAAGTAGCCAGACTTGGTGGAAGAACCCACCAGGGTAGTTTTCAAGGTCGCACATGTCCGATGCACTTGGACATGTTTAGATGTTCCTGTAACTAGCATCCCGTAACACCTCCCAGTTAATCAAATTAGTGGAAGCGGTGGATATGGATTTATTGCAGTACTGTGACACTGTTCCAGTTTCTCCGATCTCTATTCAGATCCAAGAATTTGTAGGAAGCTCTCACAAGCAGGTTCTTGGCTGTTCCTTTGTTGCAGGTGGTTTTGGATTGCTGTGAAGGCAGCTCGCAGAGGGAAGCCATGGACAGTCTGCTCAGGAAGGTGGATGAAGAGAAAACCCTGAAAGTGGAAAGTTTGGTCAAACTTCTAGGGGCTGTGAAAGCATCGTTCCCTGGTCTCCACCTTCTGCTGGACAACTTGGTAGCAACAGCAAACGTCTCTGATGGCGACGGTATGGGTATACTACACTTCAGAGCCTGGGGGCTCAGTTCAGGGAGTTGCCTGGAAGTCTGGGTGCTTGTCTGGACTTCTGTATGCTCTTACAATTTTACTTTTATGTAAGGGACTGGGATGGCCATTTTATTCAAACAAAAGTGTTCTGGGAGCACTAGGGTAGGAGGGTGATGCTAGCATGAAGGCCCCCACTTTGCGATGAAATAAGCAGTGTGGGGCAGAAGCCTGTTGGGCTCCTTCCTTAAATTTGGCACTGATAGGGTAGAAGCTAGGATGTCCTGTCTGGAGAACAGGACAAAAAGACTTCCAGTGTCAAATTACTTTTTGATTTTGAGTCACTTGGAAGCAGCAGCATGTGGGTCTGTAATAAATAGAACAATTTTCACATAATGAATGCTTAATAGGTGAAGGCATCTTTACCAAACTCATCCATTGGTGAGTTTAACTTCTGGTACTTGCTGGCTTTGAAAGCAAATTCCTAAAACTTCCCTAAAGTCGTAGATGCGTTGACATTAAATACAGACAGTGTCTTACCTGGGTGCTGTCTTTGTGAATTCCTTGTGATTGAGGGACATTGTGGGGAGAATTTAGTTGGGCTGTGCTCCTGTCCTTGATCCAGGCAGTGTTTCTGAACTTCGTAGTCACTGACTCGTGGTCTCCTGTGTGGAGCAGAGTGTGCTGATGGGAGGTCCCATCAGTGTTTCCATTAGACATCATTATCTCGGATGGCTAGTCTCCTTCTTCTTTTTGTTTTGGTGGGGGTTTATTGTTTGTTGCCTGCCTACAGTCGTTCAGGGACTCATGAGTCCTTATCTTCTGACTGGTGGGACAGCCTTCCAAGTTTGGCTGGGTTTAAGCACATCCCTGAGCAATTTGGATAGAAGTAAATTTCACCACCTCTGAAGTCACAGAAAAATTAAAAACTAAATTAACATGCAGTGAAATGTAAATGAGTGTTTCATAGAAAGCAAAACTGTGCTCATAATGCTGATAATTTCCTCTGTAGCAAACATTCCCGACAGGCAGTTTGCTTTGTCATTTGTTAAGCATGATTGCTTTCTTGAAACACCAGACTCCCAACATGGTTAATTATCTAGTGGTAATACCCATTCCAAGGAGGAGCATTCCTTAATTACATAGAGCTGAATCTCCTCAAATTGCAGCTTGAACAAACAGAAGCACAAACATTTCTTATCGTGGAAATTAAGAGGGAGGGAATGACTTGAGGCACTGATGGCAGCCTTTGACATCCTGTGCTGTCCTGCTAACAGAAAGGAGGATGTCTTGCGTAGTGGTGCAGGGCATGCCTGATATGGAGCTCACCTTGGTACGGCAGCAAAGCTTAAGAGTGCATTGGTAATGACTCAAATTTGTGTAATAAAATCAGAAACATTCCAATGGGAGAAGGGGGAAAATATTTTTTATTTGTAAACCATCCCCTGATCCATGTGGGGTACATCCAAGTCATACCTAAGCCCTATGGAGATCAAGCGCTTAATGAGGTTCCCTTAGCTTTGCTGGGGAGTAGACTCATGTCTTCAAGAAGTCTTTGTCCAGGGAGTATTTTATATTAGTTCAGAATCTTCCATTGATTATTCCCACAGCCTGCCATTGCCTCCTTCACCATCCTGGAGAGCTTTCTCTTCTTAGTCGGCACCATACGTCATCTGGGTCCCAGAGACACACTGCTTGGTGAAAAGAAAATCCAGTATTTAGCTGCTTTTCTCCCAGGTAGTGCTGTGCAAATAATAGATCATTCTGTTTGGTACCGAACCACAATGATTAAAAGACCTAAGCACACAAAGAAAAAAACGTGCACAGATGTCTTGGGTGAACTACAGGTTTTTATTTTGGTTTCTCCTACAAATGTATAACTACGCATCTTCTCCAGTTTAGTAACTCCAACACTGAGGGGGAAAAAATCCTTTTCAGATTAATCTATTTGGCAATTTCCAGTTTTATTTATCAACTAATCTGGCGACAAGTACAATCATATGTTCCTTTTGGTCTACAGTATATTTTGCCCAAGTTTCTTCATTATCCTGAATAAACACTGTTCCTCTTCCTTGAATTAGTCCATTGTGTCCTGATACTGGGGTGTCTTTAAAGGGTAGTGGTGTTACTCTGGAGGCATCCTTTCTCAGATTCATAGGGCAAACCTCAGCAGACCCAGCTTGGAATGAGGTATGGGAGGAGGAAGGAATTCAGTTAAAAGTTGTATTTTTTTGGTGTAAGGGAGAGAAAAGGGTGTTGGTGTTGCTGCTGCTTTGCAATCACGAGTCTGATTTGTGTTCCCTTAACGTATTTACCAAGGGCAACTTAGCCTGCTAAGTTCTTGATTACCTTGGACCATCTGGGTGTTTGTAAAATGTTAGTATGTTTGATAGTTACAGACTGCTGAGACAGAGCATGTTGGAGAGCTCCTTGTTGGTGGAGTGCATCAAAGAATCTCACTTACAGACGTCTTCCAATGAAACTACAATTAAGAGTCAGTAATGGGGTCTCCTTGATTCCAGGGCATCAGAAGAGGCTGGTGAACGTCTTGAGGTGTTGTCTTCACAGACAAGGCCACATTTCCCTGCTGAATGTGGCTGAAAACTGAGATTTTCTTCTTCTGGGCTCAGACCAGAACTGGGACTTGGAAGGCATTTGGGTGCCAGAGATCTATTTTTGTAGGCATGTGTGGGCAGAGAATATTCTGTATTGTCTTTGATTCAGAGAAGTTTTGATTTGTTGTGTTCATCCTCTGCTTGCAAGTGAATCCACGTGTGCTTGAACGTAAGGCCCTGAGCATTAGTGACCCAGGGAGAGCTGGCTGCCTTGGTTTTTTCAGTCTCTAGCTCTGAAGCCCTTTGGGAAGATGCTGGAAATTGAGCTTATTTCCTTATTTTCATTCACTTGTATTTAGCCAAATGGAGCCCAGAGGATTATGGAGCCAAACTGTTGAGACGATACCGAGAAAACTTAGTGGAGCTTCTCACAGACACCCAGACGCTGCTGCAGGGCATCTCTGCTGCACAGAGCCTGGCTCCTGCTGAGAGAGAGGTAAGCAGTCTCCTGCACGTGTGCAAGCAGATACTGAGCTTTAATCCCCATCTGGGATCCCTAACAAGTCCTGAGGACTTGATTTACTCCCTCTCAGTCATGGCCTGGTTTTGGTCAGTCCTCCATCAGGACTGTTTAATGATTCCTTAGTGTTCTGTAGCAGCAGTGAAGCAGGTAATGTATATAAAGCTGAAGACTGGCAGGTAAGAGTGGCTGATTTGGGCACTGAGGATTGACGCTCAGCTTTGGAGCGAGTTGAGGAAATGGCTGATGTGTTTGGGTGAAGAGTTGGGCTTCTGAGTGCTTACCACTTGGGTTATACCATAAACCAGGTCTTCAGCAGGGTGAGAGAAAGGGCATGTGCGTTTGGGGTGAGTCACGGTCGTGTCTAAGCGTGACAAAGGGTAGATGGACATGGTCCCTTGTTAGTGCCTTACTGTGGGTCTTTCCAAGGCGATGGAGCAGGTTGTGAAGCGTGAGGCTGGTGGTTTTGCCTCCCTCGTTTCGGCAGCGCTGGAGGAGCGGTCTTTGTCGGTCTCTGCTGTTTGGCAGCTGCTGCTGGCTGTGCGGGAGCCCGCACCGCTGAACCTGCTCATGGAGGAGATCCGGAAACAACCCGGCGCAGAGTTTTTCTTCCAAGCAGGTAATGGCCTTGGTGTCCCCCCATACTCTCCTTGAGCTTCTCCCACTGCTGGTAGGAGCTGCTTTCTAACTCCCCACCCTCTCCCTGGCTGGGAACCTCTTTTATTCCAATGGATCTCAACACCTGTGTCCTCAGTGGAACAGCTGATCAGTTGGAAAAGCACTTTGGTCTGCAAATGTCGTTGCTTTGCTTGTGCCTCTGTGTCTTCAGGTTTTGTAATGAGCAAACCTTTTAAGAGCTGGCCACCATCATGTGCTAATAACCAGCTGGAGGCCCATCAGCCTGAAAGCATGTGTTTCACCAGAGGTCTGTGTGCAGCCCAGCACCCTGTCCTCCCCAAAGTCTCAGCCTCTGGCTTTGAGTTTTCCTACTTTAAAACCTAAACCGTGCTTTTCCCCCAAAATCATTGTCAAAATCTCATGCAAGTGTGAGGAGCGCTCAGTTTGGTGGTCTTGCGGGGCGGGAGGGGTGGGCTGTGCTCATCCCTGAGAAACAAGCACTTCTGGTGCATGGTTCATCCAGACGCTTTTTACGTGGCTATCCTTGGATGAGGCAAATTGTGCCTAGAAATCCCAGTTTCTCTGCCCAAGTCAGAATGGGATGTCTGTAACTAGGGCAGAGAAGAAATACTGGGTTTTGGGAGAACCATGCCTGCCTTTTGAGGTTGTCACCGTCTCTTCCATCAACATGCTTTGGAAAACCTGATCTCATCCAAAGTTAGACAAGCAGTGGGAAGTCAGGTCTGCTAGTATTTTATGTTGCATGTCAGTGCTGCAATTAGTATTACCAAAGCTTGCCTTGTAGAAGTCACTCCTGCTGTTAACAGCTCCAGGAGCGGCTGGACAAAGCTAAGCGAAACTAAGGCTTTCAGGTTCTCCTTGGTTTTGTGTTTTTAAATACCTTTACTTTTTCTTTTCATCTTCAGTGGCCACCAGCGAGAGCACAGCCATTGAGATCATCCTGCGGCACAGCAAACTGATCTCGGAGGCCATCCAGCAGAGAGCGGACCTGGAGGGCTTGGCTCCAGGGGAGGCAGGACTCACAGAAGCAGTAAAAGAGGTACGAGGGGACACTCTCGGAGCCACCATGGTTCAGGGCTCAGAGCATGGACAGGCCTTTAGTGTGCTTTGAAATCAAGGGATGTTATTTAGGTTGGGGAAGCCACCCAAAATAGTGGGTGAGTAGTGCCCCTCTGCTGCAGTGAGAGTGTGTTGGGTGTTTTATATAAATTCTGCAGGTGTCTTTAGGTAAAAGAAATTGCTGGCGAGATTCTCGGTTGGTGAAAATGTGAGTGTTCAAACACAATAAAACCATTTCAGCTCTGCAAGGGTGCTTAAGTCCCGCAGAAAGCAGAGCTGCCAGGGAGTGGGTTTCCATTTGAGCTGGCCGTTTGAGGGCATATGGGAGTGAAACATTCCTAGGCAATGCACTGCGGGTACCGTGATTGTGTAGTGTCCCAGAGTGCCTTGCCTGGTTTTACTGTGACAAGGAAAATGGGCTGTGTGTGTTAGTAACGAGCTGGCCTTTCCCACCAGGCAGTCTGTGGTCACTCATTCCTGCTCTGCCTGGCTGCTGCTGGAGATCTGGAAGGGTGAGGTAGATATGGGCAGGCACAGCTCCTCTCTGTGCCAACAGGCACTGAGGAACTGCTCTTTCTATGGAAAGGTGGCTTTAAGTGAGCTAATACCAAAATGGAAAGTCTGAGAATTTGTTGAAACTTTAAAATCCTGAAATTCTCTAAGCTCATGCACATACATCTGTGGAGGGGCAAAGACCTGTATGGAAAGGGGTTTATCTGCTGGTTTCTGAAAGCAAGTTCCCAGCAGTAGAGATGAAACAAAAGAGGAATTGCCCTCGCTCCCAGACCATCCCGACCTTTCACAGCCCAAAATCTCTGTCATGTGATGTTTTCTTCTTCTTACTTCTCTAGCTACTGAGTATTTCTGCTCAGAAGGAAAGTTCAGAGGCCTCCTTGAAAGCAGCTCTGAGCACAGCCCAGGAGAAGTCTGTCCCGGCCATCAAGATCTGTCAGCTGCTGTGTAATGTCCATGAGTCATTCCCGGACCTGCAGCCAGTGATGCAGGAGCTGGGGCACGTGGGTAAGAAAAGCACAGGCTTTCATCCTTCTGTGAACTTCTACTGACAGTTATGGGGGTCTTGGGCAATTTGGTAGGGGACCTCGGTGTCCTGGTGGCCTGAGGTCATTTCACAGAACTACCCCTGGCCAGGTGTCGTGGTTGTACTTGCAGGAGGATTCGCAAGGGCGATCTCTGGATCCAGACACTGGAGTGTGCATTTCTCTTGCTGGTAAAATGCACCATATTGAAGTTTTGTGTGTTAGGAGAGTTGTGGAGACCATAACTGACCCCATACTGGTATTCCCTAACTGCATTTGCACTTCTCCACCCCAGCCCTTGCTCTGGGAGGTGTTTAAACAACTTAGTTACGTAATTGGTATCTATATTGGTTTCTTTTTTAGAATTATTACCTTTAAGCTGTGGGGTTTCTTTGGCTCTTCCTGTACTGTTGGATCTGTATGAATTTGGACTTGTTACAATGCCTTGACTTTATATGTGTGTGTGTGGATACTTCACAGGCTGATTGCAGAAGGGTCACATTAGAGCACACTTGTCTCATGCAGAGATGACCGTGATGTTGCAGTTTGTAGTCCCAAACTATTTTCTGAGTTAATTTTCTTATAGTGCCTTAGTTTGGTCTTGCTATGTATACACTTTACAAAGCAAATGATCCCCTGCGAGGGTCCCACAGCAGTAGGGGAATGTTACATACTGTACTAGTTTGGCAAATGTAGGAACGAAGCATATGCAGATAGCAATTTGGTGAACTTGAGAAACAAATGCATAGCAATAACCATGTGTGAGACCCTGCCCTGAGCTGTGGGATGCTTGCCTGCTGAGCTGAATTGTTATCTCTGCATCCGTCATTCGAAGGAAGAATGCTTAACAGAATTTCATGCTTTAATGAAAAAGGTAAGAGAGCCAGGAAGCTAACTGCAGGTTTTCAGTCTCTTGAAAAGGGTGCAAATGTGATTTGCTTGCTCTGTTTGCTCACATACATTTTTCTGACATTGTGTTCAGTGCATCCAGGTTCTTTGGGCCGCAGAGTCCACTGCGATGTTACAGTGTGGTTTTTATCCAAGTACAGGCACTGGTTCAGCTCAGTTCATCCCTATTTACTCGTGGTGCCAGAGCTGCTTAGCTTACAGCACAGTGTGGAAACACTAGCAGATTGCTAGGTAGTTAGAGTAAGCAGCTTGTTATTAATGTCTTGTCTTGTTTTAGGGGTAGAAGGTTTAATTGCTTTGTCTGAAAATATAGATCAAGGCCACGATCAGTCTCTGAATGAACACAAGCCCCGTGGCTCTGACACTTACCGTTGTTCTGTGTCTGACCATGAAAGGCAAAGCTGATGTTCCCCCTGTGCTGGGAAGGGGCAGGGAGTGACCTGCCCCTGGGTCACTCTCTGCACCCCAGATTTGTTAGCTTGCCTGCTTTCTTGAGCAATGAGGAAACGTTGTTGACATGGTAGATGGGACTGGGTGACTGGGAGCACTGCACGTATAGAATAAACTGAGGATCTGTATTACTGCTCTAGCTGTTGGGCTTGGAGGGTGACAGCGCATGCTCTGCTCCCCTTTCTTGACTCGATGGCCTTAGTGGTCTCCCTGGGAGATGTCCTACACTGTAGACCCAGCATTCATGCCCAGTTCAGATCTAGGTCCCTCTCTTCTAACTCCACCAAGAGCTGCCGCCAATCCAGTTGGCTTTTTCACCTGGTCATGGCTCTGATGAAGATTTCCAGAGAAAAGGTGATTTCCTCTTATCTGCCATTCCTTCTCTGTCACCTTCTGATGCTGCAGGCATTGTCCCACTCTCCTTGACCCTGTCTGACCATGGCATGTGCCAGGGCTGATGCCCAATGGACTCTAGAGGAGGTAAGCCAACAACAACTGCACATACCTGTGAATGTGCAGCCCACCTTAGCTCCTGGGACACCTTGCAGTGCTTGCCAGCGAGGGACCTGGGAAGCCAGCTAGATTGCTCTGGCAGATGCCTGCTTCTTTGGCACTAATATCAAAGAGAGCAGACTGCTGTTACTAAGTGTCTTTGCAGGGCTTCATGCCAAGGTTGAGACAAAATCAAGCAAGAAACAATATAAAAATGAAGAGCCCTGGAAAAATGGTATTTACTTGGCAAAAACACGTATTCTGTATGAAATGTCCAGAGGAAGATTGCCAATTACCACCCCTTTTTGGCATCCTATGGATCTTTATGCTGAGCTTCCATATCTTAATTTCCAGGTCAGTCTCCTCAGCTCTCATATCACTGCTTACCAGCTCTAAATGTTGCAGGTGGCTTTATGGATTGATAGCCATGTGTCTCTTGGCAAGAGATATGAATGATAACTCCGGGCTTCATGTTTGTGGGATGTGAGCTTCCGCTTGAAACGGAGGTCTTACATTTCTGAAGAACGCCTGCTGCATGGAGATGTGTACAGATTACCTTTATACATGAAAGCAACAATTTTTACATGTCTACTGAAAAAAATATATTCTGATGCTTAATTTAGGTGAGCTGAAGCACTTGGAAGACACTAGGCCTCCCTGTGGAGGGAACTGTCCACGGCCATCGCCAGCCACGGTCAGCATTATCGAAGTAATGTGTTGGTTTCTTTGGTGGAGGTACAATATGAAATCTGTTGGCTTCTCCTTGGGTCCCTTCTGTAGTCAGAGCACTTTCACTGTTGGCAGCTGGTGCGTGCAAGGACAAGGTTTGGCTCTTCCAGCCAACTCCATAACTTCCTCTCTAGCCATCTGCTTTCCAGGTCTCTGTACAGTCACTTCTTTGGAGATCACGTTTGTCAAGATAAGTCTCACTTTCATATCTCAGAAATGCGTCAAGAACTCTAGCAAAAAGGCTTTTCCTCTGCATAGTCTTGTGTTTAAAAAAGACAGTTAGCATCTACCTGGCTTGAGTCAGCCCCTGGGATCATTAAATTGGAGGGTCTGCAAGCAAAATGCCATTCTCCTCTGTAAAAGTTCTGCATTAGAAGCTATCGTGCATGTTGTGTTAAAACTCCTCTTCGTTCATCTGACTCTGGGTACAGCCCTGCTGCCGTGGTACTTCTAGACATTTCCAGTCCTGGTTTCCTTAGTGCTTATATCTTTCTCCACATTCATCCTGCCCAGCAAGATGATTCTTTTTGACATTCACATTTCGTGGAGGCTAAAAGATATTTCTTCACTTGGCTCAGAAAAACTGACAGTGTTAGTTGTAGGGATGTGAGAAGAGGCTTTTAGAGGTGAAAGATGCATATTGCTATTGACAGAGCAGGACAAACTGGACACCAGTCTTTCTGTCTATTTTTCTGCCTTGATGTGTTCACAGGGTGGTGGGTCACACTTGACATCTTAAGATTTCCAAGTCTGTTGGAATATGTCATCTGGTTTCTAACTGGTTGGAAATCTGGGGCAGTAGCGCTGTGCAGGGAGGACGCTTTGCTGAGCTCTTCCCATGGTGAGGAAGGCAGAAATGAAGTTTTGCAAACACAGGCTGAATTTCCTGTGTATGGGCAAAAGGAGAAGTCTGCGCTGGTTTCCATGGCCACACAGTTGCATGGTTCTCATTATAGCAAAGAAGCCAAATATATCTGTTTGTATTTTGATTTCTTCCATACGTACATTCCCTGTGGGTCTTTTCTGTAGATTGAGATCCTAGGTGAATTTTCCAGCGTGTGCTTTTTGAGATGATAGTGTTACAGGGACTCAGAAAAGCATTAGACTTTATAAGAAGTGAATGTAATGAGCGATTTAAAATACCTCGGGGCCCTAACCAGACGACTGAAAAGGGTCGTAGCAAGATTATCTGTTCCCTTTCAAAGAGTTTGCTTTTGGGAAGTGTTCCTGAGATTTCTTGTAATTAATGGCTGGGTATCCACTCTCAATGGCAGACTTAGACAGTATCATACCTGAGGCTCAGATCTTCAAACATTTAAGCACTGCTGTAACGTCATGTCTCAGAGCAGGAGGTAGGTGCTTGGAAGCAACAGTTGTTCCTGTTTGAGGAGCAAGCTTTGTGGAGAATCTGGCCCTAGCTCTTGCCATCTCATCCAGCCCCTGGTATGTGTGGGTGGAGAAAGTAAAGGACCACTTTTTCATGCATCGTGGCCACGGCCGCTTTTGGGCAGAGCCGTGTGCCACTGTTGTGGTGGGACAGCATGTCCTCTGTGTGTCTGTTATTACTGTGCCGGGACAACTGTCTGTGTTGGAGACAGGAGAAAGTTGACTTGAGAGGCTGGTGCCCAGTCCTACTGGTCACCACTGAAACTAGAATTGCCATTTCCATAGGTCTCTTGACTGAGGGAGGCGGGGAGAAACCTGGGATCAGGAAGTGGAAGGTGAATAGTGAATCCCAAGTTGAAGCTCTGGGCAAAGGTGAGGACAAAGAAGGAGGTGCCAGTGCCAAGGAGCTGAAGGAACACCAAGAAAAAGCTTCTTCCAAGAAGAGTTTTGTCTGCAAAGCTTGTGATAAGACCTTCCACTTCTACTGCCGCCTGAAGGTGCACATGAAACGCTGTAGAGTGGCCAGAGGAAAGCAAATCCAGTGTAAGGACTGCAGCGAGGTCAAATCGACAAAGAAGGAGCTGGAGAAGCATCAGTTGGAGGTCCACGGGGTGGTGGGGGTGGCCAAGAAGAAGAAGCGCCTCCCCGTGTCATGTGACATCTGTGGCCGAGAGTTTGCTCATGCCTCAGGTAGGGTTGGTGGGAGAAAGGCTGTTCAGACAGAAATCTGGATAATGTAATAGAGAGTCTGAAACCTCCTCCTCCTCCCTGCAGCTCTGTGAGCGAGAAATGCAGCTCAGCTCATTTCTCCTGCCCCACTGAGCACAACCGCTTTCTGATTAGTTCTTCTCTAATTGGTTTTCCACATGGCTCATCAAGGAAAAGTGGGGCTACTGGCAAATTTGAAAGCCTCCAAAAATAATCAAGCTGTTCCGATTCTGTGGGTGGTTTAGCAGGATGAGTAAGAGGAGTTGAGTCTCTTTGCCCGCCCTGTTTCTGTCACAATATGCTGGTGGCCTCTGGGCTGGAGGACACCGATGGACCCCCGGTGTCACAGGTGGGCTGGTGGACCTCCAGGCTGGGGGGAGCAGTTCCTCTGCAGCAGGGTCAGGCAGGGCTGGCACTGGGTTCCACCAATGCCACCTTGGTCTCCTGCTTGCCCCCCCAGGGATGCAGTACCACAAGCTGACGGAGCACTTTGATGAGAAGCCCTTTTCCTGTGAGGAGTGCGGGGCCAAGTTCGCAGCCAACTCCACGCTGAAGAACCACCTGCGGCTGCACACGGGGGACCGTCCCTTCATGTGCAAGCATTGCCTGATGACCTTCATGCAAGCCTCAGCCCTTGCCTACCACACCAAGAAGAAGCATGCTGAGGGTGAGCCTTCCCCACAGAATCCACCCCTTTTGCCCAGTTCCTCCATCTGCCTCCTGGCTGCTTGCTGCATCTGTTGGGGGACCCCTGGGTGTAACAGGCTGCTCCCAGATTTCCTTTACCCGCATGGTTTTGTCTGCAGTTCCCCACTTGCCTTTCCCCCATCCCCTTGTACAGGTCTTTTGTTTAGCGACCCAGTTAGCTGTCCATCAAGAGGATCTTCCTCTTCCTCTGCCTTCCTTGTTTTCTCCTGAGTAGCTCCTCTCTGGCCTGTCAGATCTAGACTCCTGCAATGTTTCTTCCTCCCTCGGGTTAACCTCCTTTCTCCTGCCCCTACCTCTGGCTGAATTTCACATAGTTTTTCTTGCCAGTGCTTCTCCTGCCCCTGCACTCAGCCCCATGTGCTACTGGGGCTTAGGCATGCCTCTTCCAGCTGATGGGCACAGAGGATGCATCGCTGTGTTTGTAATAAGTACACTTGGGGGTGTTTCCTACTGTTGCATAAGTGTGATGTAGCTGGGCAATTAATTCTGAATGTGAGACACACCAGTGTGTAGTACTTCCAGAAGTATGTAGTACCTCTGGATACTTGAGGTCTGTAGTAATTTAATACTCCCTGTGCAGGTGTGGTTTTTGCCACCACCTCTAGGGCCCTTTTGACCCTGTGCTGAGATGCTCTGGCTACCCCAGGGAAGCCTGTCCACTTTATGGTCTCTTCCCTCTCCCTTTGAAATTCGGAATTAGTCCAGACAGAGCTGCTGTCCTGGTAGGTGCAGGCTTTCACCCTGGGTGTCACTGCAGGGAAGATGTACGCCTGCCAGTACTGCGACGCCGTGTTCGCCCAGTCCATTGAGCTGTCGCGCCATGTCCGGACTCACACGGGGGACAAGCCGTACGTCTGCCGGGAGTGTGGGAAAGGCTTTCGCCAGGCCAACGGGCTCTCTATCCACCTCCGGACCTTCCACAGTGAGTGTGGCCAGCTGCCTCCCTGGCTTGGGCAGCCCAGCCTGCAAGGCATGGCTTCTGCAGGGTCATGGCAGACCCGTCTGTGCCAGCAGAGGCTTGTGCAGGTGTTACTGGTGTCTGCAGGCTGGCTGGCTGTCTCATGGTGGGGTTTTTCCCTCGCAAGAAAAGCAAGACTCTTTAGTGGTTTGATGCTGTGAGTAGGGTTATCCCAAAGAAAATGTTAAGGGTGGCTTCCAGCAAACAGCAAGCTGCTGGGAACCCATCATGGGAAGCTGTAGGTGAGCAGGAGCAGCAACATCTTTAATGCAAAGCCAAAACTCCAGTGCTAGTTTTCATCTGGGAAGTAACAAGCATTTCTTTGTCTTTTCTTTCCTCCCTCTGTGAATTCCCCTCTTAATTCTTTTCTTTTTTTCCTTGATTTCTTTGCCCCCTGTGGTTTTTATTGTGTTCCTGGGTGGCAGACATTGAAGATCCCTATGACTGCAAGAAGTGCCGGATGAGCTTTGCCACCCTGCAGGAGCACCGCAAGCATGTCCATGAAGCCCACTCCCGGGAGTATCACCCCTGCCCTACCTGCTCTAAAGTCTTCAGTGCCCCGTCACTCCTGGAGCGCCACATGGTGACCCATGTTGGGGGAAAGCCCTTTAGCTGTGAAATCTGTGACAAAGCTTACCAGGTGAGCTGGTGCAGCAAGGATTTGGTCTCATGTGCTGGAGGTTGCCGTTGCCCACTCCTGTGCCAGGATTTCTTCTGGCCATGTGCACTGAGTGCAGCAGTCTGGGGTCAGCAGAGGGAAGAATTGCACAGAGGAGGCAGAGTGCAGGGAAAAGACAGGTCCATGAAGAGAGATATGGGCCGTGACTGCAAAGGGCTACCTGCCTGCCTCGACCCTCAGGAATCTCTTCCACCCAGGGTTCTAACTGGCAGGAAGCGTAGGAATAAAAATACTCACGTTGCAAATGGTGTGCTTCAGTGGGAGTGTGTGTGGGAGCACATTCCTACAAGGGAACAAAAATGCACACCGAAAGGAGACCTGCAGTGAGATGAGGATGAGGGATTCAGCAGTGTTCAGCTCTTCAGGGGCAATGGAGAAACAAGTGAGGTGTTAGTCTTGTGTGGGAGGATGATCAGGTCTTGTACCCCCTGAGCACAACCCCACTGTTACTGTTGTTTTCCATGCAGTTTCTTGCTGTCGTGATGCCCTGGAACAGCTTTGGTTTATAACCATGATTTGATCCTTATCATTGCAGCAGTTGTCAGGGTTATGGTATCACAACCGGACCCACCACCCTGATGTCTTTGCAGCTCAGAATCACCGCTCCTCCAAGTTCTCCTCCCTGCAGTGCAGCTCCTGTGACAAAACCTTCTCCAGCACTGCTGCTCACCGAAAGCATGTCAAGGCAGAGCACACAGGTAATGGCCCATTCGTTAGCGAGCAAACCCACATGGTGACTGGCAGAGATGTATTAATAACTCTGATAGGACAAGGTTGCACATCCCATTTGCCTGCAAATCGAAGTAGATTCTTTGTATCCTGTAGCAGTGTCTTCTGCCAAGTCTCATCTCGGCATCTTGCAGCTCACTGGCTCTCCTTTTGCTGCCCTGTCTCCAAGGATGCTCCTGTGTGGTGTTGCTGAAATATTAGAGCTCTGGTTCAGAAGGTCTCTTGCAGAAGACCCTGGGAACACACTTTTCTGTTCTTGGCCTTGTTTGCAGATGTGAAGTTCCATGAGTGTGAGACATGCAAGGAGCTCTTCCCCACGCTGGCTCTCCTGCAGGTCCATGTGAAGTGCAGGCACTCAGGTCTGTCACATTTGTTGTTGTTCATGTTACCTTGTGAGCAGTGACTGCTCCTCTCAGTGGGTGATGTCTAAGCTGTAAGTGGGAGAGTGAAGATGGGCATGGTAAGGAAACAGAAAATGCAGAAAAAACTGGAAAAGCACTGGTTTCAGTGAGGCTGGGATGTGCTTGTTAAGCTTCTGGAGCCACTGGAATCAAGAAGGGTTCTGGATTTGCTTGTTACAGCAGAGAGCTAAGTGTAGGTGACGAGATACCAGCACAGAGAAATGAGGAACTGAATCCTGAGCACTGGGGTTTGTGGAGGATAGAGCTAGTGGGAGACGGCGGGGGAAAAAAGGGACTTAAGCACCAGAAAGATCACAGAGGGACCTGGGCTTGGGGAGATCTGTCAAGGGCCCTTTGGTAAGTGTGCAAGCTGAAGGCTGTGAGGGCAGAGTGAACTGGCAGACCGGACTGCTACAAAAGATTGGTCTGCAGGGCTGTGCATAGGATAGCAGGAGAGGAGATGGATCAGGAGACATTAAAAGGGGCAGCCAACAGCAGCCTGGGGAGTAAGGAAGGAGAAGACCTAGACAGAGCGCTCTCTGAGAGGGGAGAGCCCCTGGGGTGGATGATGGGTTTGCAATAGCTGAACTGGGTGGTGCAAGCCAGACCAACAAGGAGCAGTGACAGATGGTGCAAGGAAACAGGAAGAAGAGATTTCTGTGGGAAGGGACAGCCACAGCTACAGTCAGGTACACCAGCCCGGCTTCTGAATGCCACTGCTGCGGGGAGCTAGAGCTAAAACGGACCTGAACAGCCATAAACTGACAAACGGGTGTAGCTAGGAGAAGGGACACTGGCACATGCTGTGCCCCGAGTCCCTGGTGGGTTTCAGCTCTGTGTGTCCTGGCTATTTGCAGCTCCCTGTGCCCTTGGGCTGACCCTGACCACCGCAGCCCCAGCTCAGGGCACTGCTTCTCCCCCCAGGCTCCCAGCCATTTCACTGCTTGTACTGCTCAGCATCCTTCCACTTCCCGGGGGCCCTGCAGAGCCACGTCACCAGCGAGCACTTTAAGCAGACGGAGAGCACCTTCACCTGCGAGCTCTGCGGGGAGCTTTTTCCATCCCAGGGCGAGCTGGAGGGGCACTACAGCGCGGAGCATCCCAAGGTGGTTTTCTCCCAAGCCACCACAGCCCAGATCGTGCAGGTAAAGGCAGCTCTCTGCTGCACCCCCTGCAGTTGTTTATCCATCTTCCCCATCCAACCTGCTTATTCTGCCCAAATCCGCCCTCTGCCTCCTGTCACCCCTTCTGCTCCCTGATTCCCCCTTCTTAAAGGGGTCCAGGATGCAAGCCCCCTAGCCCACCTTGCTTTGGGATTTCTGTGCTAGAGTGAGGTGGACTCGCTGGAGGGGAAGCAGCTCAGTTCTGGTTTTCAGGAGCCAAGGCGGGGAGGGTGTGTGCAGAGGTGCCTGATTACTCAGAGGCTACTAAAGCCCACATGACCTACCCTGTGGGATTATGGCTGTTTTGTTGGAGGCCAAATGCTGGGCTTGAACCCAGACTCTCTCTACTCTATCTCAGTCATCAGTGGAGGACAGCTCCTTGGATGAGGGAGCCCAGTATGCAAGATTCCTTGGGCTGGCATTCCTCTGGCATTCCTCCAGTCGATAATCACAGAGTGTTTATTGTCTACAACTGCTTATGGAGCTAAATTATAGCAATTTTGTGGAGAGAAATATTTAAATTGCTCTCCTGTCTTCTCTTTTGCATCATCTGTGTGTGTGGTTTGGTGTTTCCCATTAGTCTCATGCCTATTGTAATTGCAGACCTCTGGTGTGAAGATAAATGTTATTACCACAGCTGAGGCTGGGAAAGATGTGGGTAGGAAAGCGGTTGTGGGGAAAGTGGTGCTGTAAGCGTCTGACTCTCACGTCATCTTTCATGCAGGTGATTCAGACGTCAGAGCAAGGAGCAGCAGAACATATAATTTCTTTTGATGACTCCCAACTTGCTGGCTCCCAAGTCTTTGTGACGTTGCCCGAATCCCAAGTGAGCCAAACTGGCTCTGAGCTGGTGGCTGTGACTATGGAGGACTTGTTTGATGACAAAGTCACTCTGATTTGTGAAGAAACCAAGTGACAGTGAGTGGCGGGTGCCCATGTGTGGTGCCCAGTATCCATTAGACTCGTTGAGGAGCTGTACCTCAATGTGCTGCTCCATGAGGGAGATTCAGGGTTTCTTTGGGAAAGCAGCCCCACGTATGTGATGCTGCAAAAGAATTGTCATGCAGCAAGCCCAGCATGGCCAAGGACAGGAGAGGTTTCTAGGTGTTCACAAGGGCCTGGGAAATCTCCCTGCAGTCAGCAGCTACCAGCTCGGGTGAGCTGGACCACCCGTCTCTCCTGGCTCAAGAGAAATAAAGCAACAGAGGGGAAAGATGGGAATTGGGTGTGTTCATGTGTGTTCCTCCACTGCTGTGAACAGAGTGGAAGGGAGGGCACTAGTGTGGGACAAAGTTGGGGTGGTATGGGTGTGTGAAACCAAAGAAAAAGCTGTCCTGAGAGTTCGAGCTGGAGATTTTTGTGGCTGAATTAGTGATGTGCTCGCAGGTATCTGTTATTCTGCAGGGTGAGTAAGGGCTGCTTTGTTTCTTCTGTTGCTCTCCCCCTGTACCGCTGTGCTGCCTAGAAAAGTCCTCTAGTGCAAAGCTGACATTTGGACCTCTCTGCTCCAGCAGAGACTTCTTGGGAGTTGTGCTGAATGGCTTCATGGCTGTTTAGATAGTATTTTGTGTAGCACAGGTCTGATCCCATCCATGCTTTTGCCGCGGCTGTCCGTTACAAATAAGGGTCACAGGCAGGTCTGGGCATCCATGTCCCCTCTGTGAGCAAACAGCCCTGAGATCTCCCACCCCTTCTCTAATCCACTGAGGACATGCTGAAGCTGCCACATCTGAGAAAGAAGCTGTGCCAGCATCTCAGGGCCCCTCGTCACTGTTATCAGTGGCTTGGCACTGATGAAGGTATTTGAGTGTGCAATAGCTGCTGTGACTGCACATAGATGTTCCCGGTGGCACACAGGGCATTACTTTGTAAAATGCATTCAAATACCTACTGTAAAGTTTGCTTCTCTGGTGCCAGCATGATGCAGCAGCTTCATTGCAGCACGCTGGCCCCTTTAAGGCTAAATTTCATAAAGCTTTTTATCTGCAGTTTCCTAAAATATAATCTGATAATTAATGGTTTGCTGAATCCATTATGAAGTGCAATTAGATAGATGCGGGGTTCCTGTGGCTCTGAGGGGACTGGTAGCATTTATCTTCCTTTCCCTCATGCCAAAAGGTTGAGCCCTGCCACTGCGATATTTACATACTGAGCAGTGATCCCTGCTGCATCTTGCAGCCCGAGACCCTGTGGTGAGCAGTGCCCATTTTATCATGCTGCCCAGAGCCACAGGAGCGCAGGAGATGAACAGATTGGAGTTTTCCAGCAGCATCTTGTGCTGGCTGCTCCCAGCCTCCAGGCAGAAACGGGTTGCACAGGAGCCTGCCGAGGCATTTGTGCCAGTGAGAGTTTGTTGTTCCCATTACAACTTGAAGAGAAGAAGCAAACAGCAAGGGGTGCTCCCAGGAGAGGGGCTTGGTGCAGCTGATGTTCTGCATGGCATTGCGTGTGTGTGTGGCAGCAAGGGTATGACCCTGTTGAGGTGTTGCACATGGCTTGAAGGGCTCTCACCTTTCTCCTCTTCGGTTGCATGCACGGCTTGTCCCCCAGGCTTTGTGGTGATGGTGAAATGGAGGAAGCCGAGGTTGTCACTGAATCCAGGAATGACCAGGAGATGGTGCTCAAGGTCTTGAGGATTAGTGCTGTTGGCCAGGTGCCTCTTCACCTTTGCTGGAGCTTCTTTCAGCCTTCCCAGGCCTTCCCCAGCTCCGGGGCTGGAAGGTGCATTGCCCTTGAGCCACTGCAAAGCTGAAGGACAACTCCAAGCCCTGGACAGGACACCTCCAAATCCTGGATACCACTGCTTAAAGAAGAGCCTGAAACTAGGCTGTGGCCACCTGTGGAGAGGGTAAAAAACATCTGTTAGTGAAGTGGTGAAAAAGCCTGGGACCTGCCTTGGCCAGGAGGAGAGGAGGAGGGGAGCTGCTGGAGACCATCTCATGCCTGCCTGGACACAAAAGAGCTGTGTGTGATTAGAATGAGCATGGGGATAATGACAGAACAAGCCAGTATGTCTTTTGTCAGATGGTCTCAGAGCAGATGTGTTGGGAGGGAAGCAGTGGATTTTGTCTCACAGGCTGGTAGAGATGGAAGCTGTTCCCCCTTTTCTGGCTCTGGCGGGGCTGGAAGTCCTGCACAGGCTGTGTCGGTGTTCTGGAGCAGGGGATGAATTGTCCAGGTGATGCTTTGCAGATGTCCTAGCCTCCCTTTGGGAACCAATATCTGCAGGGAGCATTGCAGGTGAAGCTCATCTCCCTGAAAAACTCTCGAGGAAGAGTAAAGATTTAGCAGGGTTTGTGGAGAAGTGGCCTTATTTATAGCCCTCCCGTAAGGCAGAGGGAGCTTAGCTAGGGAAGAGCCTATAAGTGGTGTGTTTTGGCTTTGATCCATTTGGTCCCTGTTTACCAGGTGTTGTCACAGTTGAAGGAGGACAGTGTGGATCACACACCAGGCATGGTTCAGGCTCGTGTCTCCTGTTTAGGGCCATCTCTCCTGCCTTTGTGCCCAGCAAGAGCCTGCATGGATGTATCCTTGGCAGAGTCCTGCCAGCAGTATACACCCAGTGAGAGCTCTGCAGCTGTACAGAGACCATCAAGCATCTCCTGTATCATTATGAGGAGGTAACAACTCAGATCCCCCTGTTTCAGTTCCTTCTTGATGGATTAAATATGCACGTCAGTGCAAACTGCAGTGTTAGCAACACCTATGTCCTACCTGGGAGGAAGATGTGTTTCCCAGGGCACATTCTGGCTTGGTGTGCACAACGCTGAAGGTGCTGATCACTAGCAATTTCTTGCTATGCTGCATATTATCTTTTTCTCTGTAAAAATAAAACGTGGAGATTGAAAGATGTAGCTACAGAGTGTCATGTGAAGAAATTGACTGGAAGGAAAAATCCTTGTTTCTGAAAAGATGATTTTTGCAGGTCTACCTCCAGGTGCTGGGTGACCCGTTGGGTTTTGCAGGGTCCTGTGCCCCTCTTGACCTTGGTGCCATCCTCTGTAGGGAAGTGAAGGTGCTGTCACGTCAGGCTGGTGCATGGCACTGTCCTGCCCTTCGCTGTCCCGCTGTTGAAAGTGCCAGATGCTTTTGGAAAATGAGCGGAGTGCCTGTAACAGAAGCCTGGGGAGTAGCATCCCATTAGATCAGTTAATGATTATATATCTCTTTGCATTAATTGGTGCCATTTAGAGTGCAGGACTAAGCTTGTGACTATTAGGAAATGTCTGTTTTCTGCACGAATTTCATTCTGACCTGGTGTCTGTCCTGTTCGCTGAAGGATCCTTTGGAAAAGGCAGGGTGCCGCTGGATACGGCAACGACTGTCAGCAGCCCTCACTTGGCATTTCCCAATGCAGGTGTAGTTTTGGAGCCCCAAGGTGTTATTTCAGCACAGTATATGCAAATTCCATGCTCTGGGCTTTGTTTGTTTGTTTGGGTTTTTTTTCTGAATCCAACCCATCTATGATTAGGTGCAAAGATGATGCTGCCTTACCCAGGAACAAGGGATGGAGGTGGTGGTGGGAGCTCAGATGTTGCTTGAAGCCTCTCCTGGGGGAGAGGAGGAGGAGGGCAGGTCCCTGTGGTCTGAAACCTGTGTGAGTTGGGCAAGCCCTGGCAGCCCCTGCACCCCGGCTGATGCTGATGTCTTGGCAGATTGCATTACTGGGCTGGTAGGCTGCCAGCACGTCCCCAGCGATTCCAAGCACTGGAAAAGGGAAGCGATGTTTCCAATGGCCTCCAGCTCAGCAAACACCAAGCAGCATTTCGCAGGGCAGAGATTAGAAGCTGCAGCAGCCAGAGGGAATTCCCTCTCCCGATTATCAGTGGTTTGCTGTGGACGGGGAGAGCAGAGGTGCTTCCCTGGGATATGGGCTTGGGAACCTTTTGTAATGGGGAGGAGCAGGCTGGCTAATGGAGGGGGCTCGGCTGCCTCTCCAGCATCGGTTAATGCATCTAATCCCCCAGCACAGTCAGCTGTACGGTGCCTCGTTGCAGTAAGTCCCCGCAATTCCTAATTTCCTGTCTTAAAACAGTAATTCCTTTTATCGGGTCTGCACCCAGCCTTTCGCACACACTGAGAGTGCAAGCTGAAGCTCTCTCTTTGCTTCCCTGCACCATTTATGATCCCTCAAAGCAGGAAATCTGCCCAGGTTTCTAATCATATTTAAGCAAACCTGATAAAGTGTAGCTCTTAGTCCATTTAATACGAGACACATGGATGCTGTGTAGCACCTGCTGTTAGGCTGCTATATATAGCTCTCATCTACCAAAGGGAGTGGGGCTGGGAAGCACCCAAGGGTCCCACCATGGCACCTGTTTCTGTGACCTGCAAGGAAACAGAAAGTCCTTGCTGGCAAAGTGTGCAGGCGAGACAGAGCCTGGAGAAATGATAAGGAGCAGCGGGGATCTGCATCGCCTGGCACGTGGGCTGTGTCGAACTGTGTGCATCTTAGTTAGATACCCAGCCTGACATTTAGAGACACTGGGAAGAGGCGATGCTGATGTGGAGAGAGGACTGTGGTCAGGCTGTCTGAGAGCATCCTGAGGTGTGCCAGTCGTAACCGGAGGCGTGCGGAGCCGTGAGTGATGTTTGGGGGCTTTAGTAGCTGCTCTTGGCAGAAGTTGGAAGGTGTTTACTGCTGCCCCCTGCTCTGAGCATTGCTGCAACTAGATGTCATTCCCCTACAGCTGCTCATCTACGGCAGTGTGTGGCAAGTCAATGACAAACTGAAGGCTGTGTAGGAAACAACTGCCAGCGCAAGCTGGAAAATCTGCCTTATTGCATGAGAGTGAAGGAGCTTTAATTGCTCCATGTGGCTAAGGAGTGAGCTGGTAGCAGCCGTCACCCCCCCAGTGCCAGGGGACTGTGCTCACTCCCATCTCTGTACTTTAGCAAAGTGCTGAAGGGCATCCTTGCTAGTAAGGGTCCATCTGTACAGAGCACAAATGCTTAATTTGCCTTATTTTCCTTCCCCTCTCGGATACCCTTGAGATAGCCAGCATTGAGGGCAGTCCAGACAGTGACCTTTTCACTTCTAACAGGAGCAGTCATTCCCTGTCTTGTTCCTGGGGTGCTCAGGGTCAGGTTTGTTGGCCGATATTTCCTTCATTCCCTGAATCAAGGATATTTAGAGCCCGGCAGCATATGGGAAACCTGGTGTGGGCCGGCTGGCTGCTTGTGTTCTTCTTTTGTGCTTCCCACACCTTCTCCCACTGGCCCCAGCACCCCTTGCAGATGGGGAGGGCTGGGCAGGATGGCTCTGTTGTACCCATCCTTGCTTGGAGCACAAAGGAGCTACCAACAAATGGGTCTGTCCAGACAGATTAGATCTAGTTTGGTGCTGTGCAAAATGACATTGGCCCACAGGTCTTGCAGCCACTGGGGCCTTCCTGCCAGAGATGGAGTTTGCTCTCCTCCTCTTGGCTGTAATAAGGTGAGCAGAGCTCTGCCTCAGGTTTCAAACTGCCTGTGGAGATAATCCGTCCCTCCAGCTGTGCCGAACCTGCTAACGGGTATGACGATGGCTTTCCCTGACATGTGAATCTGGCTTTCTCTGCCCAAGGAGGCCAAGGCCATATGCCACCTACTCTGTGGCGGTGGCCTTCTCGGCCAGCACTTTGGTAGGGAAGAGTTGAGCTCCAGTCCTTGCCAGCCACCCTCACTCCTTGACTTTGCTGTGCTTCACCTGGACAAGGTCTCCCTGTAGGTTCACCCCAGCCCTCCACCCACCCTCACCTGGCCTCTCATCACCCAGAGTATCTTCCCCAAAGCTTATCCCGTGGAGATGGTGCATCTTTGATATACACTTGCCACGAGCTGATCCCCGTGCAGGGCTTTGCTGTCTGTAGAGACTACACATGGATGCACATCTGGAAAATCTCCAGTTGCCGATAAATAACTCCCATTCTGGCCTTCTGCAGGAGTCACAAGGATGGCTCTGTGCCGGGTGAAAGATGGGGGGGATGACCAGAAGGACCCCCTTGGCAATTACAAGCATGTGGGTTGTTTTCTTTATCCAACTTGTATTTTCATTTCTTCTAGCTCAGAGGCTACAGTTGAGACGGTATTTAGAGCAGAGCAGCCCTGTCAGTTGATACTTAATGCCATAATAATACTGCACTGGTTTAGCCCATTGCACTTCAAACCTTAAGTTGTTGCTTTTGTCTCTGAACATTTAATAGCTGTCGCTGCTGAGCTGTCCAGCGACACACAGCTTTTTCCAGCGTGGTTGTAGATGATAGTGAATGTGGCGATACACAGGAGTAGGTCAGATGATCCCTATGGCATGCTTGAACTCCCATTTATCAACACTACGTTTCCCTTGCAGCGAAACTGGTCTCTGTTAGCAGTGAATTCCCTCTGCAGCTCCCCACAGCCTCTCTCATCGACTAACCCAGATAATCCTCTGCTATCTGCCACATCTCAGTAGATCTATTAAACACACAAAGTTCTGGTTTCCTTGTGCGTAACCAGGGTAGGTTACAAGATTTTGAATCCCCCAGTGCAGGATACTGTCAGTTTTATTGAAAGTCTAAATAAACAAACCACTTTTAAAATCCATTTCTCAGTGGTTTGAGAAGGGCTTTTCTGTTTTGGAGGTGAGATGTTGCCGTTCACTTGCCGGGCTGGTTCAGGTTATGGGTGATACAGCTGACCAGGAGCTGGTGCTGCTGGTGGGACCCTGTGGTAGGGGGTTGGATATGGGATCCCAGGAGCTTTGCACAGGTGGGGGTGGGTCTGCCTACAGCTCTAGCAGAGGATGAGGACAGGTAGCACTTGTTTCGGGGGTTCACAGTAACTTACTTTCAATGCTGAAGAAACCAAACCATCAGCCCTGCTGGGTGCCCAAACTCTTTTTGCATGTGTCCCTCTGGGATACACACAGGTGACTGCCAAGCTTTGCCAGGCTCGGTCCCCTCCTCCACTTAAGTCTTAGGAGGGCCAGCAGAGCAGGGAGCACAGAGAGTGCGTTACTGCTGATACTGCTCATTGCTTATGTGTCAGTACCTGTGTGTCCGTCCCCCCCTTTTCCTGTTTCTCACTGCAGAAGGCTCTACCACTCCTGCATGCCTAATGCAAACATTGCAGAAGGATGATTCAGCACTTGGCAGAGAATTACAAACGCCTGAGAGATTATTTTGAGCAGCTTGGAGCAGCTCTGGGAAGCGATGGGGTGATCAGGGTCCTTGTGCTTCTCCATGGACCAGCCGGGTGCCCGAGCATCCCTGGGGCAGCCTGGTGTGCTGCTGACTGCTGCATCTCTGCCTCTGCAGCCTGCCTGGCTGCTTTTCCCTGGCCAAACCTCTGCAGCCTCAGCAGGGACCCTGAGTTCCCCTTCCCCCCCCAGGGAGCTGGCACCTGACCTTGCCAAAGCCATCGACCACAATTTCCTTTTCCCATGTCCAAGCCCATTCCGGGGCTGTGCTCAGGCCAGGTGCTTGCAGGAGAGGGCTCCTGTTGGGAACAATCCCTTCCCCTGGGCTGTGCTGGGGATTACTGGGACCAGTAATTTGAAGCGGGGATCTAACTGGTGTTGGTTTAAATGTGAAAGCAGCTGGCCTGTCTTCTGCAATGGGAAGGAGAAAGAATCTGAAAGCAGTTGGGATCAGTGGCTGCAGGTCAGGGGGGTGAATGCAGCCCTTAGCTTGTGATGGGTTGCTGCAGGGGCTGTCTGACCCCTGGGGACACTGGCTGGGCCCCTGGGGCTGACACCAGTATCTCCAGCACTCTGATCCCCCAGAGCAGCTCTACTGGTTTGGCCCTTAGCCCTCCCTGAGCCCACCACACCGCGATGCAGAGCTGACGGGTAGCATCTGGGGGGGGGGGGACACCCGTACCTGATGCTCTGGAGCCCCCAGAAAGCCTTTGGGGGCTGGAGCCTGGCGGTTTAACCTGAAAAACTGTTTGGCTCAGGGTCCCTGTCATGAGGCCCGGGGTCAGGGGTGTCTCCCACCCCACATTGCAGGGAGCCATCCCCATCCTCTGGTCTCATTTGTTTGGAGCAGGTCTCCGCTCATCAGTTGCTTCCTCTTTTTTATTCTGTCCCTCCCTGCCTTCGGTGAGCTCTTTTAGTGGGTCTTCACGCTCTGCGCGCAGGGTGCGTGGGCTGGGCAGACCTGGACCCGTGGAAGCGTGGCCAGGAGAATTGCCTGCTGAGACCGAGTGCCTCCTGCCTTGTCCTGGCATGGCTGGCTGGCCTCCTTGGTGCTGAGCACAGGGGAACCGGCCTGGAAACTGTCCCCGGAGGCAGCAGGGAGGTGGGCTGGGGAGGGGGGCAGAGCCTTCCAGCTGCCTGCCCGAGGGATGGTCTGGAAGAGCATCCCACCGGCATGCACGGGTGCCATGGTCCAGCCCCCTGCTCCGCGCTCTGGCTGCTCCAGCCGGGAAAGGGGAGTGCAGGGGATGCTCACACAGGGCTGTATCCACGGCCCATCTTGTAGGAGGAGCAGTGGCAGAGCAGAACGGCTGTTGCTGGGCAGGATGATGGAAGAAGAGGATTATGACAAACAGTATTACCAGGGAGTGCTTCCCCCCACCCCCGCTTTTATTTTTCCCCTTTTTTTTTTTTTTTTTTTTTTTTTTTTCCTCCCCTCCAAGCTCAGATAATGCAGAACACATCCATGGAGATTTCGTCTCAGTTTTCCCAAAAAAACTCTTTAGTCTGTGATGAAGTCTGAGACATCTCCAGCACAAAGAATATTTTTTTTTTTTTGTAAGTTGTTAATGCCTGAAAAGAGGGGTTTAGGAGAAAACGACCTTTGGTGTCAGTTATAATCTCACTGCACGAGTCTCTAATATCCCTTGCTCACACGAATACATACACCCAGCTTCCTCCAGAGCATCCTTCAAGAAAATCGATGAGGAAACGGGATTTGCCACGCTGGTCCAGCTCACTCAGGGTCCTGTCTTCAGAAACAACTGCTCTCATGCTCCAAAGGTGAAAATCCTCTGCCATCCACACAAACACTCCTGCAGCAGCCTGATGGGGAAAGAATTCCCTTGGGAGCACTGTAGCCCCCTCAGCTTTTAAGGAAGTGGTTTGGTCATCCTTGTTGGAGGGCCAAACCCTGTTTATGCTGCTGCAAAGCCTATGAGTATGGTCCAGGTTGAAATGAATTTAGGGGTTGGTTGGTGCTCCAGGCCCCTTGTGTCCAGGGTGCCAGCTCTGGACATCCATACTCGGGGATGCTCCACCTGTGAAATCATGGCCTCAGACATGGTGAAGCAGAAGTCCTATCAAATGGACGCTGTTGATGATGCCCCACAGAAGAATGCTGGCTGCAGAGCCCTGCTGTGCCTCCGTGATGTTAAGCCCTGCAGCATGAATCATCTACACCAGCCTGGCATCTCCAAGTGCCTTGTGACGTTGAGAGAAAAAAGCACAGCAAGGATTTGAGGGGGGGGGTGTGTGTTGAACTAGACGATCTCCAGAGGTCCCCTCCAACTTTAATTACTCCATAGTTTTCTGATTGCAATTTTTTTTGCAGCTCTCCAGTTTTTCCCCCAAGGATTGAGGCCGTGGCTTTGGCTGGGCTTCCCTACTGCGGCACAGGGCAGTATCCAGCAAACCCTAAACTCAAGAGCATTGCTTTCATTTTCCTGCTGGAGAAAAAAGTGGACCAAATGCACGAGGCCTTTGGTGTGTGCTTCAGTGTGATCCTAGTGCCAAGGCAGGACGGAGCAGGGCAAGTCGAGGTGGACAGTTTGTCTCACCGGGCCCCTGGGGGAGCAATGTCTGCCTCCCAGTTATGCCGCTGATCCAGAACTGGTGTGTGGCACTTGGATCTCTTTCCAGAGTCAGGGAGGTCCCCTGTGGTTCAGGGGACCAGCCCTGTATGAAGAAGGGGCATTTTTCTTCTTTATGAAGCAGGAGCAAGCAACTCAGCAGGACTGTAAGGATATCACGAGGTTATACAGGGCAAAGATCAGAGAGGAAAAAGCCCAGCTAGAGCTCAGGCTGGCCCCTGTGTGAAAGATAAAAAGTGTTTTTACAAATACATTTAAAAAGGAAGGCCAAGGATAGTCTTCATCCTTCATTGGATGCAGGGGGGGACATTGCCGAAGAGGCTGAGGTATTTAAAGACTGAGGCCAAGAAAGCATTAATAGCAAGACCAGCTTCCCTCTGGGTACTTAGCCCCCTGAGCTGCAAGACAGGGGCGAGGAGGAGCAGGATGAGGTCCCCACAGCCCAGGAGCAGGATGAGGTCCCCACAGCCCAGGAAGAAGCAGTTAGTGACCTGCTGCTCCACTTGGATGTGCATGAATCGGTAGGGCTGGGTGGGATCCACCCCAGGGTATGGAGGGAGCTGGTGGAGGTGCTCGCCAAGCCGCTCTCCATCGTTCCTCAGCAGCCCTGGCTCACCAGGGAGCTCCCAGCAGGTTGGGGGCAGCCAGTGGGACACCCACGTACAAGAAGGGCTGGAAGGAGGATCCAGGGAACTACAGGCGGCCAGGCTGACCTCGGTGCCGGGGAAGGCTCTGGAGCAGCTCATCCCAAGTGCCATCATGCGGCACGTGCAGGACAGCCGGGGGATAAAGCAGGTCCTGCTTGATGAACCTCATCTCCTACGACCAGATGACCTGCCTCGTGGCTGAGGGAGAGGCTGTGGACCTGGTGTCTACCTGGACCTTAGGAAAACCTTTGACCCGTCTCCCACAGCATCTCCTGGAGGAACCGGCTGCTCACGGTTGGGCTGGGTGTGCTCTGCGCTGGGCTAAAGGTGGCTGGGTGGCCAAGCCCAAAGTGGTGGTGGATGGAGTCACATCCCGCTGACGGCTGGTCACACGGGGTGTCCCCCAGGGCTCAGTGCTGGGGCCGGTCCTGTTTGATATCTTTATCAACAGTCTAGGTGAGGGGATCGAGTGCACCCTCAGAACATTTGCAGGTGACACCAAGTTGGAGGGAGAGTTGACCTGCTGGAGGGCAGGAAAAGAACCTGGGCACACTGCTGGCCGACAGCCAGCTGAGCACAAGCTGGCAGTGTGCCCAGGTGGCCAAGGAGGCCAACAGCATCCTGGCTTGTATCCAAACCAGTGTGGCCAGCAGGACCAGGGCAGTGATAGTCCCCCTGTACTTGGTGCTGGGGAAGTGCACCTCAAATCCTGGGTTCAGTTTTGGGCCCCTCACTAGAAGAGGGATGCTGAGGGGGTGGAGCATGTCCAGAGATGGGCAATGGGGCTGGGGAAGGGGCCGGAGCACCAGCCTGATGGGGAGCAAGGCACAAGGTAGGTCCTACAGGCAGTGGGACTGCACACCCGAGCAGCGCATCACGGTGAACATCCTAACTGGGGGCAGGCGGAGATACTGGCACTTCTCTTTGTGTCCAGCCTCTGTGCTGGCTGTGGCTGTTTGCCAGCCTGATGCTGTCCTTCCAGGGCTTTCCTTTCTTTGAGGAAGCTGGTCTTGCTTGGTAATGCTTGTCACCTGTGCCCCTTTCCCATGGCAGAGCCGACCATCCTCCCCCCAGTGCTGCTGCTGCGGCTCCAAGCCACACGCTCCATCTGTGCTGGGGACGCGGCAGCACTCGCTGCCTGCAGGCACGTCCCAGCATTTGCAGAGTTGTTTTAACTTTGCCCTTCTGCCTTCTGTTCACTGCCTTCCAGATCTGCCCTTTCTGATTTTCTCTAGGGCCTCCCCAGCTCTGGGATGCTCCCTGGCCTCGCATGCAGGGCATTCCCACCTGAGCTAGCACTAGCCTGGCCTCAGTGGGGCTGGGGAAAACTGTGGCACCAAGGCAAGCAGCCTGGTAGCATTGGCTTTGACAACCTGTTGCTTACCCAAGCTGTAATGTACTCAGGTCACCGTTATTCCTACCCAGGAGCCACGCAGCGGGTTAGCTTGGTTTTATTTCTTTCAGCAGTGATGCTGCTTAAGGAGCATGGAAAGGGTGCTGCATCACTGCCCATCGCAAAACGGGGCTGCAAAATCCAGCCCCTCATGTCCCGCTGCTGCTGCGGGACTCCAGGCTGCACATCCAGCAGACAAATCCAGTCCACTTGCAAGATTTCCTCTCCTGCTGGGCACACAGAGGCACGCAGATCTTTTAATGACAGCTGAGATTTGTGAGTATTGACTTAATTATTCACCAATTAAAATATTCCAGCTTCATTGTGACATGGGGGTGCATTAATCATTTATAGCATTGCATTTTGATTCAACACCTTAGCAAACTTTAAAAGCGGCTCATGCCATGGCTTGTGCTGAAATCTGGAAATTCAGTCTGGAAATGGAGTTGTTCAGTGGCTTGAAAGATGGGAAGATGAGGCTGGATGCACCATGGAGAAAAAAAAAATATCTGAAAGAGTCTTTGAAAAGGTACCATAACCCAGGCTGGTGTGTGGATGCACCCACTGCCTGAGCGTGGCAGTGCTGGCCAGGGGGGGTGGCATCCGTCTCCACAGGTGACAGCAGGCTGGCACGTGTCTCGGCTGCTCTGACCCTCTTTCTCGAGGCAGCTTTTGCAGAGTTTTCATTCTTTTGCAATATGATGGGTCCTGGGAGAAGGCGACGTCCAGGAGCATTTCTGAGCCATGGGGGCCCCTAGCCCAGCACCTCTGTCTGTTCTGCCATCCCACCTTCCCATGGGACACTGCCCTGGGACCGTCTGTCCCATCAGACCATCCCAACCCTTTCTCTTGCTCCTCTGGTGTAGGAGGCTGGGATAGAGGCAGAGTCCTGTCATTGCTGCCCCTGCGGGCAATCCAGCATCCCTGAGCATCCATTTCCATCCTCTGCCTCACCTGCTATTATCAGCAAACACTTAGAGACCTGATGGTCCGAATCTCTTGTACACGGCGGGGTTCCCCATCAATCGCTTCGGCTCTTACCTCTGCTCCTAGGAGACCCCTGGGGCTGTGTCTTTTCCTCTTGCCTGCATCTTGAGACGGGCAGGAGGGGCGGCGAGGAGGGGGGTGCGACCTGCTCTGGCGTGGGGTGTCGCAGAGGTACGAAGGAGAGGGGGGATGTTTCACCGCAGACATTCTCAGTGCAGGATCTGCCCCTCGGACTGATGGCTGCAGCGGCCTCAGCCCCTGGGGACCCCCCGGTCCCCTTTGGGTATGTCATCCCATCCCCTTTTTATCTCCGTTCCCATCGCAGCCCAATTAGCTGTTTGCTTAAGGTACTGCAAACCTCACTTGAGAAGTTTACCTAATTGCTTCACTTAAGTTAATTACTTCTTGGCTGAACAAGAAAGCAACATAATTGATGTCAAGGCGTATTTGTCACTTGGATTAATGTCCTGGGAGCGGGGAGCCCGGCACTCCCACCCCCCCCGACCCTTCCTTCCCTGCTGCAGCCACGGATGCGGCCAGCAGCGCCCGGCTCCCTGCGGCTCCCGACGTGCGGTGGGTGCTGCGCCTCAGGCAGCCCTGCCGTGCATGGGTGCTCTCCTGGGGCAGGCTACAGCATCCCGGTGATGCTGCCTCCTGCTCCCACCTCTTGCTGTATCCTGGGAGCAGGCAGCAGCTTCCAGGCACTGGCAATGCGGCCGGTTGTACGGCGCTGCCTGCCTGCTGCATGGGCAGGGGAGGTGAAGGCGGGGGGCTGCCCAGTGCGTCGGTAAGGAGAATAATTCCCCGTGGTGTGGGCAGCCAGCACCTTTTGCATGAAGCCATCGATGGGGACAGAGATGACCCTCGTGGCTCCAGCCTGCCCAGCATCAGGAGCAGCTTCATGGGGACAGCCGGCGGGCAAACCCGGACCGTACCCCACGCAAGACTGAACTCAGCCCGTGCTCTGGCTGCACACAGGCTGGGGTTTGGGTCAGGATAGAGCCTCAAGTGACTTCTCGGAGTCCTGGCTGTTTGTAGGATAGCTGGCAGGATGCTGGGCTGGGGTCTCTCCTGCTAAATGAGGTTGGCAGCGATTGTCAGGGAGTTTGCACCCGCTTCTTTCTTTCAGAGGGCTTTTTTTTTTTGGTTTTGTTTTTCTCTTCCCTTTGCATCTGAAAGGATTTGAGGCAGTAGGTTAGCTCATAAAAAGCTTTCCCTGGGAGCGGCTGCCTGCCGGACTTGGGGTGAATGCCCCGGAGAAAACGCCTCCCACTCCAGCGAAATCTTCCTCCCGTGACCTGCACCAGGAGGTGAACTTTTGTGCAAGAGAAAGATAATCCCCTTTGCTCACCGGGACTGAAGGCTCTGTGATAAAAGCTTTATTCAAGATCAAAGACATATGCTGCTTTTTGCCTTTTTCTTTTTTTTTTCTTTTTCTTTCTTTCTTTTTTTTTTTTTTTTTTTTTTAACTACTACCTTAAACAAAAAGTTTGGTTTATGCTGGATTGAAGCTCCGAGCGGTGACAGCTCTGGAGCTCATCTTCCTGGCCGGTGGCGGCGGGGAGTGGGAAGGCGAGGATGTAAGGCACCGTGACCATTATCCCCGCACAAAGGGGGTTCGGGGGCTCAGCTCCATTTCCCGTTGCATGAAACCACTGAGGGTTCAGGTTCCCTTTCAGTCTGGGGGATTATCCGGACAGCTGGAGGAGGTGGGAGGGAGCCTGGGGAATGGGTTGCGTTTGATCTTGCTCAGCAGTTTCATCTTCACAACCGTTCGTCGGGCGGGCTTTGCTCGGGGGTCCAGGGAACCTCCTGCGATGGAGGTGACACAAAGGGCTGTGGGCTTTTCTTGGGGGTGAGCTGGTCAATGGGGGGGGTGGGGGGTGGGGTGTTTTGCCGGTTTGCACTTCAAAAGCGGTGAGATGGGCTTCCAAAACTGTGAGCTCCGCTACAAATTGCAGGGTCACTTCTCCATTATCAGGATGATTTTTGTTGCTTGCTTCCCAGCTGCAGACTTTTCCCTGCAGCCAGCCAGGCTTGTCCCTAGGAAAAATCAAGCCCAAGTGCCTCTTTTCAGGGTGCTGGGTGTCCTGTATCAAGACCCGCATCCTTGGGACATCCTGTGCTGTGGGGTACCCAGTATCTGAGGACACCTTGTGTTGTTGGGTATGGCACAGGGCACCCAGCTGCAGGACTCCCCACATCACAGGGCACCCCCAACATGTGTACCCCGTGTTTCCAGACACCTGCTAGTGTAGGACACCCCATACCCCACCCTGCAGTACAGAAGGGCAACTATGACATGAGAAGCTTGATTGCCGGGACCAAGCATTTCAGACGGTGAAACAAGCCCCACACAACCCCACTTTCTCCCCTAGTACTGATTGTCACATCACAGCCATGTCCTCCTGTGTGCAGCGTGGCAGAGGGTGTCTCCCTTCCACCGCTACATCCTCTCCACATTGAGCCCTTTGTAACATGAGGGATCACAGGCTGAACTGTGTGCTCAGGATAACTCCTCTGAAGCTAATGGACTTATTATGGTCCCTCATTTCAGAGCTAAGCTCAGCAAACCTGGTCTCAGTAGGGAAAAAAAAAAATCTCTCCAGGAACGAAATTCACTCTGTCACGTGCAACATGTTTTGCACGGAGATAAACCTCAGCCCTCTGTGTGGTCTCTGCATGGACCTGTCCCTCAGCTGTGCTCCTCGTCTCTCCAGGCACTGCTGGGCACGCAGCCTGCCAGCCCAGTTCCAGTTCTGCAGCACCCAGACCTGGAGCAAACTGGTGTGTCCCCCCTGTGCTGAGCAAGGGACAGCAGATGCTGCTCGCCAGCTTGTTCTGGCCAGGGCACTGGGAAAGACCATCTCGCCTTATGCTGTTAGAGAAATAAAATGATGCAGAGAAACAGGGTTAACCCTGATGTGTCTGCTCTCCAGCATCCCTCCAGCTGGCTCAGGCACAACTGTCTCACCACATCAGCATTAGGCTGGGAGAAGATCATCCCCAGCAGGACCAAGGAGCCAGGAAGGGTGGCCAAGCAGCTGTATGGCTGATAGAATGTCACCACCTGCGGTCTGAAGCTTCCTTTACCTTCTGCTCCTGCTACACAACCTTCCCCTGCACCCACAAGCAGATGCCAACCTGAATGTGTCACTGAGAAGATGGCTAATGAGGCTGAAATGAGGGAAGGAGGAAGCCCAGGGGACTGGTGGGGTTTGGGATCTCATGGTCCAAGCAGAGAGAAGGGGTTAGCCCATGGATTTAGGGAAGGAGGATGACTTTCCCTGTGCGGCCCATGAAGACCACGGCTGTGTCATAGGCTGCCAACAGATGGGTTTGGAGGGGATGAGACCAGGATTGTTTCTGATCCCTGGTGGGCACAGGTCAGCAAACTCTTCACTGAGGCTTACAGCAAGAGTGGAGTGGAAAATCAGCCCAATGTCCTTACACATCTCTACAGAGCCAGGTGTTGAGGGGCTCTACCTCGCAGCTTGAGCTCTGCCTTTAATTAAAGGAGAGCAAGGGATAGCTCCCAGGGCTTGGGGGGGATTTTCCTTTCCTGGGAAGAAGCTGCAGGAGGTTTGTAATGTGGTGAAGAGCTTTCCCCGAGGGCTGGGCCAACACTGACTCTTCTGCTGTGTCTTCTGTGGTGTAACATGTGGAGTAATGTCCCCCTCTGTGCTGTGTGGCAGCTTGTACCAGCGTGGCTGCCAAGGACGTGGCCACGAGGCGTGCAGAACTGCCTGACAGCATCAGGGAAGGGGTGGGCAGGGGAGAGGGCACAGCCCAGACCTCTTCTGAGGGAAACTGTCCTTTTCATTAGAGTCAAAGCTCCGCCGTCGAAGGGGTCGCTCTGGACACGGGGGAACCAGCATCACAGCAGCTGATGGAGGTGCACTCTCACTGGGTAATCCAAGAGCTCTAATGATCTGCCTTTGATCTCCTATTCAACGGGGAGATTTATTACAGCTTTCATTTCAAGTCAGAACTGATGAATTTCAGTGGACCTGTCGAGTGGCTACAATCTGGAGGCATTTATCTTTCAGAAGGAAGAGACAGTCTCCTCTCTTTGTCTCTTTGAAATGATGGGGGGAGAGGCGGTACCCAGCTAGTGAGGGTCAAATGATACCTGCTGCATGGTAGCAAGGTCTGCCTTGCTCAGGGCAGGGTCCCTGCTCCAGCTGTGGCACAGCAGCTGTTTCAGTGGCCTTTCTGCCCTGGCACAAAGTTAATCTGCTTAATAGACCTTGCTTTCCCTCTTCCCTGCTTTCACAGACAGCCCAGAGGGGCTGAGATCATGGGACAGGGCTCCCAGGGCTTTCTCTGGAGCCAGGCACTGCTCTGGATCGGGAAGCTGCCTCTCTTTCTCTAGCAGAAGGTGGCCTGGAAACCTGGTGTCCAAACCCATCTCTTCTGGCTTGGGTTGTGCAAGGGACTTATGTTGCATTTAAACTATTTTTTGCAGTTTCAGCAGAATCAACATATTTTGTTTCTGGCTGCTCAAGGATGCTGGGGGGAGCCTGTAGGTGCAGTTTCCCTGTCCTGTCTGATGGGATTTTCACTTGACACCTCTCCAGGGAAGCAGGTCTGCAGCAGCAGATCCCTTGTACGAGTACCAGGATGGTCTGTGACATCTGAGGGATATTTGCAAAATAATAACAACAACTTTGTCATTGCTAAGAGCGACAGAAGAGCTCTCAGGCATTATTTGCAGCCTCTTATCTGTCTGAAGCCTGTTCCTCGGCAGGGCCTGCTCAGGGCACCACTTTGTGCTGTGGCTGTTGCTCCCTGCCTGCACCCAGCAGCAGCAGCAATGGCAAGAGTGTATGTTCTGTTACACGTTGGCACTGCTTTGGCTCAGACTGAGAGATGCGTTTCAACATTTAGCATCTGCAGGTGTTTCTCCAAGTCTCCAGAGCTGGTCCCATTGCTTTGGTTCACCTTCTACCCCATCTCATCCCTGTGTCTCCCACCAAGGAAGAAGCTTTCACTTGGTTGGAGACCCCACCTTCTTGATGCTCTGTCTCAGTGCTGCAACGTTTGCCCCACACAGGTGAAAACCCCATCTTTGCAAGCTCCCACTGCTGTCCTGACCATACCAGTCACCTTGGCCCTGCATCACTGTGCCCATGTGGTGCCACTGTGCAGCTCTGCGTTGCACCCTGGCAGGCTCTGAACTGGCAGTGGCACCTCTACCGGGCTGTCACTCTCCCTTCCCATCAGCAGACAACAAAGAGGCTCCGACGTGCTTCTGCTCTTGAGCAGGAATGGGCTCTCCTGGGACAGGCTTGGCTGCCTTCCCTGGCTCGTCTCCACTTCACAAGCAGTTGTCTGAGTGTGCTGCCAGCCCCGCAGACTCTGTGTCAAACCCTTGGTCCTTTGCTCCAGTGGGACCTCTGATGGCAGCGGGAGATCTTTCCTCTCCTTTCTTCCCTAGGTCCCTTTGAGGATATTGCCCACGGGAGCCCCAGGGGCAGAGCAGCGGCAGGATTGCTGGGCAGCTCGGGCTCCCCTTGGCCACGCGTGGTCCCTCAGGACGATGCTGCTAGCTACGGTCCATGCCCCTGGAGCTACATCCCTGGACCAGCACAGCTTAGTGCACGCAGGGGTTTTGGGTGGAGGAGGGCTGGGTACCAAGCACTGGTGCAGCCAGGGCCAGGAGAGATGCACGTGGTCCGTGCAGACAAAAAGCAAGTGCTGTGGAGAGGTGGCACCATCCCAAAGGAGATTTTGAGGAACCAGGGTGCAGACAGAGTGCTGGAGTGACCCATATCCATTGCACAGTGGAATGGATATAGGACTTTCAGGGAGCAATGTCTGGCCCAGCTGGCCGCATCTCGTAGCTTTGGTTTGTTATAAGGGGTTCATTGGTCTGGGCTCTGCAGCAAGACGGGTTAAACCAATTTAAACCCAGGGTGCTGAGCTAAAACCTTGTATTTCTCCTGACCACGACGCCTGCTTCTTGGTGTTCATCTGGCTCCTGCTGACAGTGGGATGGTGCACGGATGGACAGTGGTGGCATCATGCCATGAGCCCTTTGCCATGTGCCCAGGGCTGCTCTGCTGGCTGTCGGTTGTCCCTCTGTGCCATGGAGCCTCGGTGTCAGGTGTCCCTGTGAAAGCCAGCTCCATCCTCCAGCACATCCCTGATCCGCACACGTGTGGGTGTAAGGCTGCCTGCATGGGATGTGGGACCCCTGTGCCTCATCCCCACCTGTTTCCAGGCTGCCTTGCTGCAGCCGTGCAGCACAGCTGCAATTTTACATGTGGGTGACAGTGGCGGCAGAAAAGCCACCTGCTGTTGGTTTGTCCCTTAATCCATCCTGCAGATGAGCCTACCTGCCTGGCAGATAGCACTGCGAGGGCTGTTGCTGAAGAGCAGCCACCATATTAATTGGCCCCGTCACCGCTTGAGGGATGTCTTGTGAACAGCCTCTGGCGTGAGCAGTCTGCTCATGTCGGCTGCATCAAGGGCCACCAAGGTCTCCATCCCTGGTGGGTGCAGCAGGGACAAGGTGGGAGCTTGTGGCCACGCTTGGCAACTCCTGCCCCAGAAGGCCAGACCATGAGGATGGCTGAGGTAACCCTCAGCAGTGCAGGAGGGGGAAGGAGAAGACGGAGATGGTGGTGTGTCCAGCGGTTCAGGAGATGAGGAGGTGTTTGGTGAGCATGTCTGGTGAGCACATGATAGAGGTATGGATCATTCCAACTTGTGCTTTGCGCCTGCTGGATTTGATAGGCTTCAATGTTTTCAGTGGGATCAGGGATGCAGAAGGATGACTGGGGCTGGACAATTATTTTTTTATTATTATTTCACAGAAAATGCAGATTTTCTGATCTCAAAGCCATTAGTATGAAATGGCAGGCTGGGGCAAAAATACCTCTTGGGAAAAAATAGGATTCAGGAGTCTCCAGATTTCTAAAGTGACCCCGTTGGATGCCATCAGGTTGGAGAAGCTCAGGACATCTTCGTTCAGAGCGGGTCTGTGCTTTGACGGGTAAATGGTGATTCCTCTTCTGGATGGAGATGCAAAACTCATTCACCATCCTTCATGTGCCTGTGGGGACTTGGGGCATCTGCTGGGCAACCTGACCCTCCATCTGCAGTGGCTGAGGTAAGCAAGATCCCGAGGTGAGAGATCACCCTGTAATCACTGTTGCCTCCCAAAGGGTGTTAAAGGCATCTTGTTATCACTAGTGCTGGAGGTGGAATCATTGACTGACTCCCCACATCCCCTCTGTCACGCACAAGTGATCCTGGCCAGAGGACTTGGACATCTGTGGGTGCTGGGGGTGAGTGGATGGAGTCGTTTTGGAAATGGCATTACACTAAACCCCCTTCCCATTCGTGCAGTCTCCCACTGAGGTTTTACATCCATTTACTGCTTTTTGAGTTTGTCCACAGGACCTTTTCTGGTATTAACAAGCAGCTTTAAATGGAGAAGTCTCCAAATCACTTCTTGATGGGTGCCTGATGGGATGTTGGGCATCCCTGGGCTGACACTGTGTCCGTACCTGGGGTGTGCATTCCCAGCTCCCTCCTCCAGCCCACTTCTCAACCCCACAGGGAAACGATCCCAACCTTCTCACGGACTTGCCAGATCACTGAGGAAACATCCTGGAAAGGGGCTCCCACGACACCTGAGGCTCCCTGGGCTCAGTGAGAGGGGATGCGTGGGGAGATGATGCCCAGGCTGGTGGGAGCCTGCCCCCTCTTGCAATCCTGAAACCAGGACACCCACGTGTGAGGGCTGAGCTGGAAACCTCACCCTGCTCAGCACGTGGCTGCCTCTTAGGTCGTTAAAGAAGAAAATGGTGACATTTAAAGCCTTTCTCCCTAAGAGGAAGTGGCAGACGCAATGAAAAGTTAATGATGGTGGCTGTGCCTTACCGAGTCTGGGCTGTCCTCTTCCCTGCCATCCTCTCTGCTCTCCAATTAACACCCTGGCTGGGTGGCTGGGCCAAAGACAGGAGGTGGCGGGGCAGGGATGGATCGGAGCAGACAAAAGGAGCAATCCTCCACATGTCCGATCCCGGAGCAGGGGCCCCTGCGCTGCCTCCTCCTCTCCTGTTGCAGCCGGTGGCTCAGGAGGAGTGTTAGGATGGCAATAACAAGGAGCACATCAGCGGTGGTTATTGAGGCCCATTTGGGTGCTTGGGGTGGGCACTGGTGATGTCTGCCCCGGCTGGGGCAGGATGGTGCTGTGCTGGCCCCAGGCGCACAGCGTGGGCACTGCTAGTGCCTGCTGAGGTTGGGAAGCTGCCGTGGGAAAAGGAAAGGGACCGGAGCCTGCAGCAGCCCTGGCATCATCTTAGAGAGGGGGAGATCAACAGCCCAGAGCTGCAAGGGATTTCTTTCTGGCATGGCTTTCTGGCCATCCCACTGCTTTCCCACCCAGGCTGCTGGCGACCAGCGCGCCGGAGTTTCTGGGGGAATGCAGGGGGACGAGGTGAGACACAAAACCAGGATCAGAGGTTTGAACCTCCAGCTCAAGCAGCCTCTTGCCCGGGATGCCCAGGATGTGACGCCACCAGCTGCAGACCAGCTGGTCACCTACTTGCCAAAAGCAACAGTGATGGACGTGCCCGGTGACCCCTGGGCACTGCTTCTCCTTCCAAGTGGGAGGCTGGTGACCCTTGGCAAACTGCAGCTGCAGCTTCAACCCCTCCTCCCACCCGGTGGATTTGGAGTTGCACGGCAGAAGCGCATGCTCATAACCCTGGCACCAGCTTCCCTGCTTGCTGCTCTTGCCTGGGAAATTGGGGTGGTGGGCTATACGTGGCACAGTCTGCATGACCCCCAGAGGGCCCCCACCCCATCCAGATACTTCGGTGTTGAGCCCGACCAAGGCTGGGAAATGCAGCTAAATGCCACAAACTGACCAAAGATGGTGGAGAAAAAAACCAAAACCTTCTCATTACACACCCTGATGCTGTATTCGTTAGCTTGGATCCGCGCCTCCTTGTGCCCCTTTGTCAGAAATCCAGGGCAAATCCACAGTAAGCAGCAAACAATTTGGAAGAGACATTCAGCCCTGGACTGTAGCGACCTTTCTAACAAAACCTGCCGCAAAACCCTCTGCTCAGCAAGTGCCATGCGTGCTCGCGACGGCGGGAGCTCATCTGTCTGGCTGTGTTGGTGCAATTTGCATTAGCCCAGGAAAATGTCACAGGTTACATGCTCTGGGGCAAGTTCTGCTCCGTCTTCTCCTGCGGTTCAGCGGGGAATTGGCCACACTTCCCGCCTCTGACCCGCTCCCAACCCCTGTCAGAGCTGTGTGAAATCTGCAGCCGATAGCTCTTGGCTCGAAGACATTATGTGTGAGGATGCAGGAGTGTAACTGGTGCCACTCAAAATCCCATCCCATCAGCTCGGTAATGAAAGAAACAGCTCTATCCAAAAGCAGCTGACATCTCAAGGTTTGGGGCTGACAGGGAAACCTCTGCTTAAAGATTCAGGGCAGGCAGAGGAAAGTGAATGCCCTGGGCTAGCAGGGCTGGGAAAGGGCCAGCAGTGTCTGGGTGCCTCCTGGGTAGGCGGGAGAGGGCAGGATGGTGCTGTGCAAAGCCTGGGAGAAGAGGGTTGGTAGTCATCCTAAGGGCCAGCATTTCTGGGCTGGACTGAACTGAAGCTGGGTGTCCACCCGGTTTTGTCTGGGTGAAGAAATATTCACTAATGGGTGATGCTACAGCTGTTTTCAGGGCCACTGGCCACCACCCCACTATGGCCAGGCACTGGTTTCCAGTGTCTCAGCGTGCTTCCCTTCGTCCCACCATGCTCCTTGGCTCATGAGGACCTCGGGGGCCGTATCAATGCTGCGCTCACCTCCAGCAGGCACCTTTACCATGCAAGGCATGTAGGGTTTGGGTTAGGAGGAGCCGGTACCGGGACTGACCCTCTTTTTCAGACCAGCACCAAATCGTCAGAGATGGTCTGCCCTGAGCTCCTGCTGGCTCTCCTGGAGCTTCCCAGGGATGGTCTGGGGGTCTCCAGGGCCCTTCCTTGGAGCTCAGCTACCTCTGGGGCAGCAGATGCTGACTCCAGCCTGTCTGGAAAGCGCTGGAAGAAAGCATAGCATGGAAAAAGCTGTGATTCAGGGGACCAGACCTGCTCGTGTGGGACTGATCCTGGCTCTGCATCCCCTGCCGAGGGCTGCGATGAGCCGCACATCCTGAACTTCGCATCAGCTCTGGGAAGGACGGGTCCCTGGATGGGCCCTGGATAGGGCCCCTCTCACCAAGCTGGCTCTGCTAACGAGGCAGCTCCTCATTTGCATGGACTTGGCGATACTGTGGCCGGGAGGTTGGCTCTGGGGACAGTAGTGACCTGTCTTTGCCAGGGATGGCACTGACCTGTCTTTGCTGTCTTCCCTCTGCGTGCCCGCCTGTCCCACTTAATGGGGAGCTTTGAAACGACTCGTTCATTTATACTAATGCAATAAGAGCCTGGTTTGAGTGCGGTCTTTGTGCAGGAGCAAACTGTCTCTGCTCCCTGGAAAGGCAGCATTATGCTGTCTCTCGCACTCCAATATGCTAATACACCAACTCCCTGCAATTTCATTTTCAACAGGGACTAATTTAAAAGAAATGACCAGCCTGCCAGTGGACTTCAAAGATATCTTTTGATGAGTTTTAGCAGCTTCAGCAAAACTCTAATTTGAATTTCAGTGGCTGCCGTGTGATTTTCTCGGTGACAGTTAAGAGAGATGATAGCGCCAGCTCCATCTGTCATTGGAGCCTCTTCTCTTCCCTCTTTTCACTGATTTGTTACAGAGGGGGGGAAAGGAGAGAGGGGAAAAGTTGAAAGAGAGGGTGGCTAAATTCTGGTGCCCTTCTGCAGAGGCGCACAAAGGGGAAATGTGGAGCTGGGAGGCGGGAGGAGGCGATGGGGGGCTGCTGGGCAGCATCCCTGCCAGCACCGGCAGCACGCTCAGCAGCTCTGGGGGTTTGGACAAAACGGTGTAATGGCTCAGGCAATCCGGGTTAAACTGATAATGGCACAGGAAACGCTTTCATGAGGAAATCAGCAAGCGTTTTCTGTCCGAGTTGGCTGCCCAGGCCAGCAGCCCAGGGAAGACAAGCTCTTGCAGCCGGGGAAAATGGCAGGTAGGTTTTGGGCTTGCCTGTCAACAACCACCCCCCCTTGCAATCCCGCACCCTGGGTGCTGTGAGGCCCTTCATGGTTCAACGCATTTCATTCAGGGTTGCAGCAATGGCAGGCTCCGGTGGCTGGAGTCCACAAACTGCAGCAGGACCAGGATTGGCGCAAGGTGTCACCCAGTCCCAGTGGTGGGGAAAGCCAGGGGACGGAGCACCACCAGGCAGCGGGGCTGATGCAGGCACTGTCTCCATCTCATGCGTTGGTCCTCCACCCCAGCACTGCACGCACTACTCTACAAAGGCGGCAGAGCCTCCTGGGTAGATGCAGCACAGCTCCTGCTCCCCCTCTCATGTCTGGAGCTGCCCCTGTTATGGCTGTCACCCGTGATTTCATGCTCCTTCTTACATCTTTAGTTTCCCTTGTCAGAGACAGCTTCATCGCTGGCTCCCCTGCGCCTTGGGGAGTCCTCTCATGCTGAGCTGGCAGCTTTGGGGGCAGAGGCGCCGCAGCCTTTTGTTCCTGGAGACCCGGATTTACATCCTCCGTCTGATGCCCGTGGACAGAGCCATGGCCAGGTGCATTTAGGCGCCAGTCCCAGCATCTGAGCTTGCCCTCCTCTCGCAGGGAAGCCCTGGCCCGGATGCCGGGAGCCACTTGGGGCTGCTCTGGCTGGCCGGGGCATCCGGGTGGCGTGGGAGCTGCTGTCAATCCCACCGTAAGCCCCAGGCAAGCTGATCAGGACCTGTTCAGCTCATGTAAAATCTGGGATTAGAGACTGGTTCAAGTGCCCCTGTTCCTGATTACAGCTGCTCCCAGAGACCTAGGCCAGGAGTCATGCTGGCAAAAGCCTTGTTCCATGCGTGCATTCTGGTACCCTGCATTGCTAGCTGGTGCCTGGGAATGGGATGCTCCCAGCTCAGGTTTCGTAGTGGTGAGCATCCTGCTAGTGTTCCACTCCACGCTGATGCCAGGCTGGGTCCCTGCCCTGGCAGAAGAGTCTGGAGAGGGAAAGTATGTGCCCCATGCAAGTGCACCCATCCCAGAAAGGCACTGTCCATGCACCCCAGTCTCTGGGAGTCCAGCACTGCAGGGGTCACTGTCGGGAGGTGCTCGCGTGGGGCACGACATGCTGCCAGGAGAGCTAGAGGTGGTACCTCTCAGCAGACCCTAGATGCAGAAGGTGCTGGAGGTATGACGAGGGGCATCCTTGGCTGGGCTCGGCTTTGCAGGGCAGGGCAAGGAACAAGACAGGAGCAGCGAGGAAACCCTGCAAAAAGGCAAGGAGAGCAGGCAGGTGGGAGCAGCCTGGAAGGCATCTGCCAGGCGAAGGAAGGGTTGTAACCTGCGCCTGCTGAGCTCAGGCACTACCAGGGTCAGGGCTGCCAGCACTGCCAGTGCAGGCAGGGGCACTGCCCCATGTTGCCATCTATGCCCTTCCTTCCAGCTTAGCAGAGCTAATCCTACTACTAACGATGGCTAATGTATATGGTGCTCTCCCATCCCATCCCATCCCTCAGGTGGTATCCCAGGAGCACGCACAGGCTGGTGACCCCCTGCAAAGCATCCCTGCCGCTTTCATTGTCTCCTGCAGCACAGAGCCGGGGTCAGTTGCTGTCTAAGCCCATCTGACGGTGCTGCTGAGGCTCCCCGGCACAGACCCAGCTCCTGGAGTCAGCCCGCCGCTCTGAGATCCGCCGTGAAATCGCTCCGACGTTAGGCACTTCCTAATAAAGCTGTCACAGACACCCCCATTATCTCTTGGCTCAGCCCCTTGCCCTCTGTTTAACCAGATAATCTGCTTTTTAAAAATACATTTTCCTCTGGCTCAGTGGAAGCTCAGGTCTGTCCCAGTTCCTTGTCACCGAGGCACGCTGAGGAATTATCAGCACGCAGGCCTTTTTTATTTTTCTTTGTCATTGTGTGATACTGAAAAGTCTATTTTGTGGCTAATTATGCTGGCATCTGCGTGCCTCCCTTGGCGTGCATTTGAGTCTGTCCTCACTGCAGTGGAACAGCCTGTGCAGGGAGGCATCTCTTTCCATTAGACATGCAGAGATCAGACCTGAAATTTGCCCCAGCCCTACGTACAATGCTCCTGTTCCGGGTCCTCATCCATCCTTTTGTCCTCAGCCCTGGGAAATTCCCATTTCTGTACCACAGCCTGGGGGATGAGTGGGTTTTCTCTCCAGCAGCAAGGTGTGCCACCAGATGGTGGCTATGGGATGTGTGCAGATTTCAGAGGTTCCTGGGAGCAGTCTGCAAATGTTGACCATGGCACTACGGTCATCCCAGCCTGGGCATGGCCCCCTCTGCCCCTGCCAGGAGCCAGTGCCTGTGGGTCTGCGGGCAGAGCCAGCGTGGCCCCACGCTGCTCCCCTTGCCCACAGCTCAGAGCTGGGTGGCCAAGTGGGGCAACGCTACTGCAGGTGTCACTGCCCCTTATGCTTGCCCCAAGGACCGCAGTGTGAATCGGTTCACCTTTTCCACTGTGCCCAGCCCAGGTACTTGCCCATGATGCTTCTAGACTGGGGCATGGGGCGCTGCTGGGGACAAACAGCACAGCCGTCCGTGTTCCTTCCACATGTGGAGAACTGGGACAAGCATTAGGCTTGGTAATCATCAGTGAAGTGCCATAACAGTCTCCACTGTAGGATCTGCCCTTCAGAAAAGCTCCCTGAGCCCAGAAAGCGTTCAGGCAGAGCAGCATCTCCCTGGACTGTCTTCAGGGCTGGCATGTTCTCTCTGCTTTGGTCCGCTAGCCGTGGCTACCCAACTGGCTCTGCAGTAAATGGGACAGGGTGGAAAGGGTTAATCCTGTGCTTTCATTATTCAGTTTTGCTGAGAGGTAGTGGAGTAGCAGGGGGAGCCAGTGTGAGCCCCATCATTTCCTGGTGGTGCTGGTCAGGCTTGGTGTGACACATGGTCATAACCTGGAGCCCACACTCGATTATCACTTGGCCAGGAACTGGAAGTCCCTGTAGATCAGCTGCAGTTGCTAATGCCTTGGTTAGTCACAGGGCAAACCTGGGGTAAAGCACGGTACCGTGCTCTGGGGCTCATGTGAGAAAGGTGACATGTCAGCCTGGAGAAGAGACTGGACACACTCCGCCACTTCAACATCCCTCATGTTGCGAGGGGCCCAAATCTGACCCCAGGATTTGAGGTGCAGCTGTGCCAGAGCGAGTACAGGGGGATGATCATGGCCCTGGTCCTGCTGGCCATGCTGTTTCAGATACAAGCCAGGAAGCTGTTGGCCTCCTTGGCCACCTGGGCACACCGCTGGCTCACGTTCAGTGGGCTGTTGACCAGCGGTGTTCCCAGGTCCTTTCCACCAAGCAGCTTTCCAGCCGCTCTTCCCCAAGCCTGTAGCGCTGCATGGGGTTGCTGTGACCCAGCATGGAGCCCTGTCGGACCTCATACAGTTGGCTTCAACCCATGGGTCCAGCCTGCCCAGATCGCTCTGCAGAGCCTACTCCCTTCCAGCAGGTCAACTCTCCCTCCAACTTGGTGTCACCTGCAAATGTTCTGAGGGTGCACTCGATCCCCTCACCTAGACTGTTGATAAAGATATCAAACAGGACCGGCCCCAGCACTGAGCCCTGGGGGACACCCCGTGTGACCAGCCGTCAGCGGGATGTGACTCCATCCACCACCACTTGGGCTTGGCCACCCAGCCACCTTTAGCCCAGCGCAGAGCACACCCAGCCCAACCGTGAGCAGCCGGTTCCTCCAGGAGATGCTGTGGGATACGGGTCAAAGGTTTTCCTAAGGTCCAGGTAGACACCAGGTCCACAGCCTCTCCCTCAGCCACGAGGCAGGTCATCTGGTCGTAGGAGATGAGGTTCATCAAGCAGGACCTGCTTTATCCCCCGGCTGTCCTGCACGTGCCGCATGATGGCACTTGGGATGAGCTGCTCCAGAGCCTTCCCCGGCACCGAGGTCAGCCTGGCCACCTGTAGTTCCCTGGATCCTCCTTCCAGCCCTTCTTGTACGTGGGTGTCCCACTGGCTGCCCCCAACCTGCTGGGAGCTCCCTGGTGAGCCAGGGCTGCTGACGAACGATGGAGAAATGTGACAGCTAAGAAGGGGATCACCTGGAGCTGGGAACAAGAGCCTCTCGATATGTTTCTGATGCCCTTGCATCAAGACAGGACCTGGGAACCGCAGCAATGAGTTCTCACCGGGGGATGGTATCACCACTAAAAGGGAAGAAATTAATTTTTCCACATGCATTAAGACAAGACACTCCAGCGTGAAGGAAGATGTTCCACGTGCCCAGAAATGCATGGGAAACCGCTGCGTCCTGGTGTCTCATCACAAAGGATACAGCAGAAAGTGAAATCATGAAAATGATAATGGGTGGAGAACGATTTCCACATGAGAAGAGAGAAGAAAGGATCTATTTAGTTTGAGAGGGGATGAATGAGAGGGAACACGGTGAGATGGAGCTAATAATGAATGGAACAGGGAAGACGCATCTACCAGTCACCCTCGACAAAGCAAGAGGTGCTTGGGGAACTGAAAGGGCTCTTCTTGCAAAAGGATGGAGGAAAGTGCTTTCTTGCAGAGTTCAAGTGATCTGTCCATGGGATCCAGGGCAGCAGGAAGCCGACAGCAAAGTACCAGCTCATTTCTGCTGGAGCCACCTGCATCTGTCTCTATCTCCCTCCACCCTCCCACCAGCGTTGACCAAGATAGGATCTCTGATCTGCTCTGTTTGCGCCCTGAAAGGGCAGGGTTCCCTAGCAGCTCACTGGTGTGGTGCTTCCCTCTGTTCTTGCAGCAAGCAGGTTGTGGCTGTGGGTGCTCATGGGCACAAAGGCCATGGTGATGGCCACGGGGCTCTGACATGTTGCAGATGAGCCGGCCAGGTATGAAATGCCTGGATTCCCTTTGGCAACAGCTCACAGACAGTGTGGGGCATCAAATGCCTTCTGAAATGACTGCGTGCCCAAGACAGTGTGCACACAGCCATGGGGACTGGCATGCCCGCACCCCAGCTGCACAATCCCACCTCACCTATGTCACACCTCAAGGCAGTAAATGCAAGCTGGGGTGGTCCTCTGCTGAATCCTGGCCGCTCAGTGCATGTGTGGCTGGGCGAGGGGCTCTGGAATTGAGAAAATCCTGCCTGAGACACTGTTGGATACTCCAAATTAAAGGTAGCGGGTGATGGGGAGCCTGCTGTGGGGGAGCTGCATTGCAGAGAGGCTCAGAGGAGGGTGCGATGTGGGTCCCCGCAGGATTTAGCAGGAGTCAGAAGGGAGTTAGTTACCCCCCCCAGAGCGAAGGGGGAAGGAAAGCAGTGTTAATACCATCTTTTTGCACATCCCTCCTGCCACCTTTCCCCAGTGTCAGAAAGTAACGTGGCTCCTGGGGCTTCACTGTGGGATGGGGGAATCTCTCTGTCCTGTCCCTGCAGAGAGGGGAGCTGCCAGGTCTCTGTACCCTCTCTCTGGGGTGCTCCTCTGCTGGGCACACTGGTCACACTGGAAGCCAGTATCAGGCTGCTGGAGGAACCAGTGCACAGCCCCGTACCCCTGAGCCTGCGCAGTGACAGTGACAGCAGCAGTGGATGGTGATGCTGTGGATGGTGCTGTGGTGCGTGTGCGATGTGTGCTGCTCTCGCAGAGCTTCATGAGGATCCTTTTGAATTTTCTTTCCTGGGGCTGCTGGCGTGACACTCCAAAAGGCTCTGCAGCCATGGGGAGGTGCTTTGCACAGCATTTCCATCCCCACCGGTGTCCCCTGCTGGGGACCGCCTGCGTCCCAGCCTTGCTGTCCCCTTTTGGGCCAGACAGAGCAGGTGGGGATGGAAAAGACCTGAGGGCTGCTCCTCCTTGCTGCATCCCCACAGCATCCCCTAAGGTTTTCCTAGCCACGCTCCGCTAAACAGCACTGCCTTCTTGTCTCACCTCGCTGCAAAGCATCTTCTCTGCCCGGGCACGGGCAGCAGGGCTGTCGGCAGCGGATGGTGGCAGGGACAGACAGGTCCCTGCCAGCAGCCCAGCAGCACCAAGGAGTGATGCTTGCACAGAGCTCGGAGTGAGCTGTGGGGAAGCCTCACCGGCCGCTGCCTTCAAAGCTGTGTCTCCCCAGGATGAGGTGGGTGAATCAGTGTTCAGCTTTTCCGCCAAGTCTTAAATCAACACCTGGGACCAATCCAGAATAATACGTGTGGGGTTTTTTTTTTTCTTCCCCCCAGCATTTTCCACAAATCAAAAAGTCAGAAAGAAGATGGTTTTGGGGTGAAGCGAGTGATTTTGGGGCTTCAGGATCATTTAAGGCTCAGGGACCACAGGAAAAATGATACACAAGCAGAGAGCTGGGGTTGAATCTTAAAGACCGTGGACTTTGCAGATGCCTTGCCAGGGGGAAGGAGAGCACACACCCAGACACTTTCACGCAGCAGGAGATGTAAGCAGATGTATTTGCTTGCCAGCCACCGCCTGCTGTACATCATCTCATTAACCAAGGAGATCTGCGCTGGTTCTCCTTCTGGTGACTCCCAAGTTCTCTTCTGGACCCACCAGCAGTCTGGGGCTTGGCCAGCACGTGGCTTTGGGGGAGTCTTGCTGGCCTCTCACATGTGTTGATCCGGAGGGCAGGACTCCGCAGTCCGGCGCATCCCTGTACTTTCCAGCCAGGAGTGCCTCCACGTCCCGACACTGACGGGGTAATTGCAATATTGTCATGACATGTAGAAGATCAAAGGCTGGGTGCAGGGGAGGTGGCAGTGGTGGTAAGAATGACATGCAGTTTGCATTTAGAAAGCACTTAAGAAGCAATTATCCAGTGCTGGGAGCCCTGGCCAGAGAGTGTGGCTCATGTATTTTAATGTATATTTCAAAGAGATGAAGATTGGTGCCCAGCGGGAGGCCTGGCAGCCGTGGAGCAGCTGTGTGCAGCTTGCTCCGGGCCAGGCTGCACTGCAGTGGCCTCACGCGAAGCTGCAGGCTGCCTGCACACGGGTGGGCAGCCTGCCCTCGCCCCCTGCCCCTTGCTGCAGCCAGCTGTCTCTCCTTGCATCGAAGTCCTGCCAGGAGAAGGAAGTCTTGGCGTTATCCCGAGCATCACCTCTCCAGGGTAGCTCCTTGTTCCTGAAGAGGGAGGGAGGTGCTGTTTTGGATGGGATGCAGGGCTCTGCTCTGGTTGCAGCAGCCAGCTGCAGCAATGCCAGCTTTGCTGCTCTCTCACGGGGGCTCAGGACCTCCCTGGCATGCTTGCACCAGCTGCAGACCACGTCAGGGCCGGGCCAAGCCAGTCTCGGTCTCTCCTGTTTGCAAATCCCAAAGCAGCTGTGCATCCCCCTGCAATGAAATCTGGTACCTCCCGTGCACCTCTCCGAGGCTGCGCCATCCTGCTGGTGGCTTCCCTGAATCAGCCAGACCCCCCTGCCCCTCCCCCCACCCCATCGCTGGGCTGCGGGAGGGCAGTGGTCCTGCCAGCTCCATTTCTGCTTAGCAGTGGGCATTGCTAATGGAAAAGACTCTTTAGGAAAAGAGACCACCTAGGAGAGGTGGCCTGGTCCTTGTTTCCTAATTAGGAGCAGGCTTATACAGACTAAATGCATTAACCAATAATGAATAAATATGGTTTGTAATTATCTTCTTCGTTACTGGCTGGAGCAGCGACGAGCGTAAGGGATAACCCCCTCACCTGAGCTGGAGACCTCTCCTCTTTGAAGGATCACCCCACGAAGACCTCCCAGCTCCTGGGCTACCCCGGCAACACCCTGGGGCAAATCCATCGGTGGGCTGATGCTGAGCCGTACCTTCAGCATCCACGTGCAAGGAGGGAAGGACAGCAAGAGGGCAGGTGGGTGCAGTTGGAATCGCACCACAGATGGGCTTGGGAGCATCCCTGGTGCCTGAGCACCCCTGGGCAAGGCACCTCGTCCCCTCTGCCAGACCAGATGGAGCTTGTCTTCCAGTGAGTGCAGGAGAGTCAGGATGGGGCTGCCTGCATCACCCCAAGCCCGTGCTACAGCTTGATGGGCTGCTGACAGCCCTGGGCAGGCTTTCCCCAGCCATGGGGCTGCCGAGGGCAGGCTTGCAGCCCCAGCACGCTGCTGGTGCACACCCCGGGAGGGCTGCCCCCCGCATCCACACCAGTGCCTGTCCATCAGGCCAGCCCCGGGAGGCTTCACTGCCCTGACCTGCCGCCGGTGCTGGCCGCCTTTGACAAGTCTCCCCAGTGGAGGTCTGACAGCCCGTTTCAGGGGAAGGGGGCATGGAGGGGGGGCACGGCATCTCACTGTGGTGCTTGAAACACTTGTCCATATCCCATTTGGGCCCCCAACCCCCTGCCTTGCTGAGTCCATGGGGATGCTGTGAGCTGAGCTCAGCACCCACAGCACGACTTGGCGGACCCCGAGCAATCCCTCAGCGAGGCCAGCCCACCTAGTGTGCTGCTTTCTCCTCCCGGCATCACCTTCTCTGCTCACCAGGGACCTCAGGTTTCTGAAACACTTTGCTCTGAGCAGTGGGGGTGCCGCTGTGCTTTCCTGCCAGCTCAGAAAACCTGCGGGATGCCTCCAAAGAGCCCCCCAGCAGCCAATGTCCTTGATCCCCTCCGCCTGTCGGAGCAGGGAATGCCTTTGTGGGAAGGTCAACGGATTTGCACCAAAGTGGGACAAGCTGAAGATAATCCCAGCACTACAGGGATATTCGTACTGATTCCAAATCACCGTTCTGACTCCAATCTAAAGCTGCTTGCTTTCTGTTGCTGTTCCCATGCACAGTGACACCCACGGCAGTGCCCTCGTGCTGCCCTGGGATCATATCGGGGTGGGGGGGGGGATGGGGATGCTGGCACCAGCTCTACTAGAGGGAAGCAGGTGTGATCAGTGGATCCATTAAGCCCATGCAGATCGTTCCTGGCCCAGTCCTTGACCTCAACCATTGATTCCTGAGCCTTTCCCTCGGTGGTGGCTGTGCCTTATCCACATGCACTAAAGGATTTAGAGGAGAAATGTTCCTGCTTAGATTCAGGACCTACCTCCTCAAGTGCGGTCGTTCAGGAGGTTGTCCCCTGAGTGGGAGACCCTGGTGCAAGTCCCCCTGTGCCAGGCTGCAGCCCAGGCTTTAGGACATCTGCCACCTGTGGACACAGGTTGTCCTCAGCTCCTCATTTCTGCTGCATGTAAAGTGCATGCAAAATCTTTGGGAGAGAGATTTTCGAACCCCGTGGGTCAGACCCCACCTGAAAGGTAGGACAAGGGCATTTCATTTAACGGGAATGTGGGACAATTTGAGAGATGGTGGCCCAGCCAGGACATCTGCTTGCCTGGCCTTTAAGGCAAGGTAAGATTTGGGGTAGAAACCTGCAAGCAAAGGAGAGAACAGGGAGCAGGTCTCCATCTGCTGTTCAAAGGCAGTCCTATCCTCTCTGTCCTGTTCCCTCCTCTTCGATGCACTTAGATCTTCAATCACTTTATTTAATAGCTTCTGAAGCAGCAGCATTTTCTTCTGGGTAGAGAAGAAAAATGGTCTGGAAATCCTCAGCCTTGGTCATGTTACAGATGCTCTGCTGTGAAAGACTGAGCTTCCCAAATAAGCAGGGAGATATAATTTTTTACTTGGCTGGTTAGAGCCTATTACAGTTCACTTCAAAGCACCTCAGCCATGTAGGCATCATCTTTAGTGGGATTTTGGCACAACAAAACCAGCCTGGCCTGGTTGGTACAATCCACCTTCCCAGTCCAAGATGCCTGAGATGATGCTGAGACAGACTGGAATCTTCTGGAGCTTGGGAAAGCTGAGAAGCCAAATGTTCCACTCCTCTCTAAGGCTGGGGTGCACCTCTCAGGTATGATCCCAACTCCAGAGCCATCTTCTGAGTCTGGTCTCTGTGCCTGAGCTCTCAGGGACCTCACCAGGATGAAATCTGTCTCTCCAAGCCCTGCAGAAGGCTGATCTGCTGCAAGAGGCTCTGTGTGCAGGGCCCACATCTATGCCTGCCAGCACTGACCGAGGGGTGCCCAGCTGTGCACCCTGGGAGAAACATCTCCTGCCAAAGGTTGGGGCACAATCTGGAGAGGCAAAAAGTGGGCTTTTAACCCCCTTGGGCAGAGGGAGGTGTGGTGCTTCTGTCCCATGCCACGGGTGAGTCTGCTGGTCGTTTGTGCTGCTGTAGAACAGGAGTGTTTCTCCTCTAGCCCTGCTCCTCCAGCTGCGTGGGTGCAGGCTGGTCCGTGGGAGGATGCTAGAGCTCCTCTGGAGCTGGCCGGCCCTGGCACGGTTAAGGAGCTTCAAGCAACTTTTCTTACAGCACTATAAGCAATAGGTTGCAGTAAAAAGGAAGGTGTTAAGGCAGTAGCCTTATTTTTGACACCGGCTGGTTTTGAAGCATTTGATTTCTCTGGTAGCTTTCAGTTGACTGAGGCTAAGGAAGCTAATTATGGAAGTGCAGCATAGAAATCCGAGGCATGCGGGAACACCATGGAAAAAAAACGGAACATATAAAAGACATGGTTTAATCAGAGAGGACTGAAAGAAAGAGAAATCTCAGAAGAGGTAGTGACTGATCTGTGTCTGGAGAACAGGCAACTGAGAAAGGGACAGAGACCGTGAGAGAGGTCTGGTTGCAGAGCTAACTCCAGGCAGTGCAATTAGAATTTGCCAGGCAGCAAAAGTTACCCTGTCCAGAGTGACAACTTTGAAGGGTGAGTAGCGCGTAGCCTTCATAGACACGGTTGAAAACACTTGACACCACCCGAGTGACCCACGGCAGAGATGAGAGCAGATCTGAAATCAGGAGTGAAGCCAGCACAGCACCTGGATGCTGCGTGTGCTGTGATAAGCGGCGAAAGCAAAGCGCCCTGCGTACGGGGGAGAGGCAGCAAACGCGAGAGTCTGCAAACCCCAGCAGATGCACGGGAAGGATAAAGAAGAAAGTGACCATGCTATTAGCTCAGAGGATTTCTTCAAAGGAGCGAAGGATGCTGCAGCAGAAGGCAAACGGACTCTAAATCTCCAGGTCCAGGCAACTTGCTTTACTTTGAATACGTATATTTGAGAGCAAGCCAGAAAGTACCTCTACAGAAGCAGCCGCCTCTAACAGTGGTGAAGAGACTTCTTCCTGCTACAGGTGGCCATCACCTGCATGTGCCACTGACCAGATAAGAACCGATTTCTGCTAACATCATCACCCAGTCAAGTGTCCCAAGACTGGAGTGCTATAACTGGAGGACCAAAGGAGTGGAAGATACTAGGGCATGTCCTCCTGTGGGGCTGGAGGAGAGGAACAAAGGGCACGGAGTCTCCCACAAAACTTTCAGTGGCTCGATTGGGATGAGAGACCCTCGGGGCATGGCATGGTCAGGATGAGTGCAACTGGAAGCAGAGCAGCCTTGCAAGGGAACCCATTGCCTAAATACTCCCTTAGGGCACCTCAGGACCCTGGGAACATTGATATGAAGGAGGCTGACTAGCTTGTTGAGCAGTATTTCTGAAGATAGCTTGGGAAGAAGATACAGTTCTAGGGGTGGTGCCTTGGTGGGCTGAAATGCCCAAGCAGGAGACAGTGTCTTGCCTTGCAAGCAGACCAAAGCTTTGGATGGTCTCTGCCTGGTGCTCCATGGGACCTCAGCCAACACAATTGGGCTTGTGCAGGGGCTGCTAGCAAGGGGTGAGGAGCTTTGCTGCAGTGTCCTCAGGATGGGGTGCTGGAGAGGAGAACAACCCATGAGGAAGCTGGAGTGATGAAATCAGCTCCGTTTGGGGCTCTTTTTACTTTGCCTTGTGGAGAGACTGCTTCCAAAGACAGAATAGGGAAGACTATGTGTATTTAAAAATTAGGCAGCTTGCTGTCTATCAGAACGAGAGGAAGATGACTGTGGAGTGTCCATCCTGCCGGCTCCTGGGCACTCGGCTCAGGCCCTGTAATAGCTGGGGTTTGATGAAGCTCCCTTCTGAAGCCGCTTGACTTCAATTTAACCCAAATTCCCCAAACCAGAGGACAAATAGACTTCAGATCTTCAGATGAGCTGGCAGCAGCGTTAACACGTTTTGGTCAAGCCCTTGAAGACTATCTAGGGGCAAAGCCGAGATCCAAACCCAGAGCTGTGAGATGACACAGCAGCATCGTGGCTGGTTTGGCTGTAAGGAGGCTGTGGGTTGGCAGCTGGAGCCGTCCGGCGATGCTGGATGCTGCCAGCCTTGGCTTCTCTAAAGCACAGCAACTGCCAGAGACAGCTCCTTGCTGCTCTGTCTTGCCTTCGCTGACCTTTGGGAGCAGCAAACAGCCTCCTGCTGACCCTGAGTAAGCAAGGCTCTGGAAGACAGATGTGGCTTCTCCTCTGCCTCTGGCCTCAGCATGGTCCTTCCTGCAGTGATGCCTCAGCTGCGCTTCATCTGCATCTGATTCCCACATCTGAGTCCTTCATGTGAAATACATAACATGTTCTCCCTGACCCTTCGCCACCTACCCTTGGAACACAGATATATTCTTGACAATTTCCAAGTGAATCTGTTAATTAGTTCCTGAGACAGTATTAATTAAGTACACGCTCTTTACAAAATTTCAATTTGTTTGTTCATCTTCTGCTGACCCTTGAACTAATGAAGAGCTTTTCACTGACCCCTCACACCCCACAGGGAATTAAATCTCAGTGAAATAAGGTAGAGAGGTGGGTGTTTGAAGAAATTAGGCTGCAATCCTACAAGGTTACCCAAGGTAACCAAGTTATTTATAACTTTGTACAATAGCCAGGGCTGGGTGGGTAGCTCCAGTTTTTCCTAAATAGTCGTGTATTCAGCATCCCCCATGAAGGACTGCGGCTCCTGGGCAGGAGGCAGACTCCAAACGGCGTACACAGAGACTTATGCTGGGTAATAAATAGTCCCAGCTGGTGGCATGGTCCCTGATACAGCTGGACTTCATCATCAGAAAGAGCAAATATTAAACCTGAAATGGCAGCTGGGTATCCTGGGACGTGCAACCGGAGCTGGAAGAGGAGATCTCGGCGTGGCGCTTGTCCTTTGCCATTTGCCAGCCTCACCTTTGCACACTTGGTGGCCTGTTCCCAAATTTCCTAAGGTGAGAAGTGACACAGGCAGAGCCCAGTTCTGTGCAAGCACAGCCCAGGGAAGCTGGACCTGGGTACACTTGTGCCTGACCGGTGTCCCTCTCCGCAAAGGGGACACCCTGGCTGAGCTCTGAAGTGGCTGCAGGTGTTCCCATTTTTTTCCCCTATTCTTTCCCCATCGCTCACCCCACTTTAAATGGAGCTTTGTTTGGTTATTTTTGCAGCGTCAAAATTAATTTTGGAAAGCATCTCATTATAAGCTTTCAAAAGGATTACATCTGTGTCTGCACAGCTCTATAATTAAGTCTCTCTGAGATTTCCACTTCCAGCAGAAACAATGCGCTTGAAATAAAGCCGACAGTTTAGGCAGCTATCGGTGTGTCTTGTTAGTAGTGCAAAGGAGGGCTGAGATGGGGCTGGAGGTATTTTTTGCCCAATTTGTGCCTATGCCATTAGCACCAGTGGTTTGGGGCCAAGCAGTGATCTTTGCTTGGGATGGAAGGGGCTGGGGATGCCCGAGGGGGTTAACACGTGCTGTAATGTCCTTCCAAGGAAGGCTGCAGGGCTCTGGAGGTGGCTGAAGTGGATTATTCCACTTTACTTTCTATCTCATTGCCAGTGTCCAGAGGCAGGCTTCACGTCTGGTCCAGGAACCTCAAGCAGAAGCAACTATGGAAGTTCCCCCTTTGATCCTATGGAGGATTTGTATCCCATAGTCCAGCTAACGGGGTTTTTTGGTGCCTTGTACAGCACTTGGCTCATCACTGCTGGAGAGACCTGGTGGTACAGGCAGGGTAAAGATGAAGCTGGTATCAGGGAGCAAAGTGGTGACCGGCTGCGCAAACAGAGCAGGCGGTGGTGGGTGGCAGGGAAGGGGGACTGAGGTGCCACCGCCATCTGTCAGACATAAAGCAGTTCATCTGTCCACGTGGGATAAAGCCCCGGAGACGGGAGAGAACAAGCCATGCACAAGAAAGGAAAGAGCAAGGACAGAGGGGAGCGAAGAAAAGGGTGTGGAATAAATTGGGAGGAAAAAAGCACAAGCTGGGTTCAAGAAATGCAAGGGGAGCCCCAGCGCAGGATGGTGCTGGGGTCCCATGCGGTGGAGGGACAGTGAACTGGGCTGCAGGCTCAGCTGTCCTGCAGGGACCCTGTGTTTTCCCAAAGTCTAAGCGTTTCAAACCACCTGCTTAGCCCACAGAGCCATTCCCTCTGGCAGCAGCAGAGCTGCTGTGCTCCGGAGACGGGGGTTAAACACACACAGTGCTGCCTGGGCTGGTGGCAGCCCCTGTTTTATCAGCTCCAGCTGATTTCTGTTTGTTCATGCCAGCCTTTCCCGAGAGAGCATCGGGGCTGTCCCCGTGTCCCTTTCTCTTCCAAATGCATGTGCCCCATGCAACCCCAAAGTGGATGGGGGTTGACTCCTTCCTCCACAGTTGCTGACTCTCACAATACCATGGGCAGCCTTGCCTTATTTTTGGATGCTTTCAAGATCCTGGAGGCACATGGCTATAACAGCAAAGCTTTTGGCCTCTGTGACCGTGCAGAACGGAGGCACAAGCGTGCCAAGGGTAGGAACTGGAAGGCAGAGGAGAGATAGTAAGAGCAGCGAGGTCTATCTGTGGCTCTTGTGCCATTTCAGCGCCTGGTTCATGTGGTTTGTTTCCTGGTGCGTCTTTGAAGTGCCTGGGCTCGGCTGCGTTACATCTCTGCTTCTTCAGCCAGCAAAGCATCGGTGCTGGGGCTGCCTGTGGAGAAACCCAGAGGCTGGCACAGCCTTGTCTGGGTGTCAGAGCTGTGAGTGTGGGCTGGAGCTCCTGCCAGTGTTCAGCTGGCCACACCAGCACTGCTGCCAGTCTCAAGACCCTCTGCAGAGCACCCCAAAGCCCCTGCCCTGGCCCTTGTGTGGCCCCAGCCCTGCTGTTGCTCATGCTGTGGCACGGTATGCTATGATGGCTTTCCTCCAATGCTCCCTATAGCAATGTCCCCATTTGGGAAGCCGAGGGGTAGTCTCTGGGGTCATTACAGCACTGGATGCAGATGGGGACAGAGATGTTCCCCAGAACTCCCTTCAGACAGGGCACAGAAGCATTTTTGTCCATGCCCGGAGATGCCTGGGGATCACCAGGACTTCCTACCATATGGAAGGGGCAGCCCATCCCTCACCATCCCTTGGGATAAGGGCTGCACTATTGCCAGGCCTGCAGGTGATGCTTCCAGCCTGGGCCTGGGGCTATTGAGGTGATTTCACTTGGGCCAAACTTCTTCTGACTGCTCATCCCTGCTTCTTCTCAGGACCAGACTGGCCTGTCAAGGCATGAGCTTATATCTCCTTTGGGGCAGCATGGATGTGGTGGGGCTTGGAGATGCTGGTACCAAAAAAATGGTCTCTGGGAGAATTTTGCTTTGCATTTCTATACAGCCCTGGTCCCTAACAGTTTCATAGCAACTCTGCGCCCACCTCGGGGACCAGAGACTTAGTTCCACTTCAGCAAGACAGAAAATAGGCAAGAAGGCAAGCACAACCCCGGCGCTCTTGGATAAAAGAACATTAATGCCCTTAATATCCAGCAATCAGAATTTCTTAGAGAGAACAGTGCTGCATCCCCTTCCCTCCTGCTCATCCCCTGCTTGTTTAATGAAAATCAGAGACAGCCATTAAAGAGCTGCTTAGCATTTCAATACATTTAATATCCTCACTGATAAGGGAACGATGGATATTACCAAAAGGCCTTTCTTAAACTCTCCCCTTCTGCAGCCGGTGCTCCTGGCTTGTGTTTGTCTCAATTCCTATTCCAAACCATCTCCTTAAATGAGGAAAAATTATGATAAGATTATTTTTTTTTAATATAAAGGATATTAATACACAGCATTACTGATAATGACAAGGAGGAAAGGCATGCCAGGCCTCCCCAGCCCCGACCTGAATTAATCGGGTGCTGATTGCTCAGCTGGCCAAGGGCCTCCCACAGTGGTACCTTGTCACGACTGATGCCAGGGGCTGACCCTCTCCACTGGCGTTAATGGGAGGAGCTGGGCACCTGCCTGTGCTGATGAGGAGGGAAGCAGCATCCTCCGTCTGGCCATGGTGAAAGGCTGGGCAAGACATTCAGCATCTTGTGGCATCTTGTGAAAGATGCTGGCTTGATGGCTGCTTTGCTGGGGAAGAGGGCAGGTGGTGATGGGGATACTGGTGACCCCTGGGGAGTGTTGGGGCAAGCAGGGAAGGCACCACTCCACCTGCTCCTCAGGCTGGGCACCTTGCCGAAAAAGGGAACTGACATTATGGAAAAGAAAAATCCCAGGGCGCTGGAGAGGGAAAAGAGCCCCGTGCAGCCTGCCCAGAAGGCAAGGAGAAGGTGAGATGCTGTCCCTGTGATGCTGAACCTTGCTGCTGAGTGATCTGTCCCAGCCCTGACACAGCTGAGGAATTACAGTGATCCTGATGTAGCACCCGCATTGCTTCAGATGAATTGTTATATCAATGTCGATAACTTGTCAGCGTGTTTATATATTAGATGCCAGTTTGAAGGACTGTCCACATGCGTTTACACTGAAGTTCACTGGGAATTGCTGCTAACAGCCCAGGCTGGGGCACTAAATGAAAGTTTTGCTGGTGGATGCCACAGCCACATGAAAATGCAGAGGGGAGATGTACTACTTGCGTGGGTCCAGCACCCCCATCCTATCTTGCTACCCTAGGGCTTTGCTGGGGGTAGGGGGCAGGGCAGAGGGCTCAGGGCAGGAGGGGGAAGGCTACAATAGCCTGATTTATTCAATTGCAGTTTTACAAGGTCCTTGGATTCAGGGCTGTTGCCTGTGCAAGAGACGGAGGGGGCATTGTGCATGGCTGTTTGTGTGGGGAAAGCCTCCCCAGGACTCTGTCCCCAGACCCACAGGGGAGCACTGCTTTGCCAGGAGGACCCTGGACCTCTGTGCGGTATTGCCTGTACTCAGGGACCCCCTCAGCTCATCCTCCTCCTCCTCCCACCAACACCTTGAGTGGGGCAGGGGTGCACGCTGGGCTTGGGAGAGGGCACCCAGGCTCCATCATCTCTCAGCACTCCTGGGAAAGGGATGTACAGCAGGGGACAGACAGGTGGACAGGCATGGAGGGGAGGGGGGCACAGAGACCTGCAGCGCGGCTCTGCTACCTGCCCTGAGCATCCCTTTCTCTGCAGGGGTCGGAGGGGGTGGCCTGGGTCTGCTGGTGGCCCGACCTGGAGTTGCAAGGGTTCTGGAGATGCAGTCATTCCCTTAAAGACTGTCACCCATGCTGCCTACACCAACCCCGACCCTGAGGCACTTGGCTCTGCAAATGCTACCAGAGAGCAGAAGTGCCTGGTGCTTTCCTGACCGAGGAGGAGCAGGGACACGGGAGGCAGGCAGTGCTGCCCTCCCCGTCATCCCAGGCACGGATTCGCTCTGGCAGGGCTGTGATGGGCAATCCCTGGGTGCAAAGCCGGGTGAAAAAGGCAACAGCCGCTTAGGTGTGATGTGCTGAGTAAGCAAGGAGGCTGCAGTCTCCCTAGTAAATGCACAATGACCTGGGTCGTGCTAAAAGGGGGTATAGCCAGGCTTGGCTCCCCTCCTTCGCTGGTCCTCCCTGTCTGAGCTGTGCTTTCCTCTCTCCGCAGCATCTATAAATATCCTCCCCATCTCCGTGACAGCCAGGTGCGGGACCACGTCTGAGGGACGTGGCGACGGCGAGAGGCTCGCCGAGGAGCGGAGGCAGCAGCACGCAGTGAGGTGGGGGAGGCAGCTGGTGGGCGCGCGTTGTGCCCCATCCAGCTCAGGCCAGGGAGAGACGACTGGGAGCCTGGGGAGGCACACAGGCGGAGAGAAGGGCTGGGGATCCGGCTGTGATGCCCCTCATGTGTCTGCTTCCTTGGATGCCTTGAGGCTGTGCCCACAGCTTCATGTGGATCCTGGTATGGAAAGGGTCAGCATTTCCAGACAGGAGCATCCCAGGCTCTTTCTCAAGTGCTTGCATCCTATACCAGCTCCCACACTCCCACCAGTGCCCAGCATCCAGGCACATGCGCTAATTATGCACACGAGGCACATCCTGACTGCAAAACCAAGTGTCCAGTGAATCCAGGGTGCCTGCCCCTACTCCCACACCCCTTCGGAGCTCAGCATGCACGTGCTGTGTTATGTTACACAGTTTACACGGAGCCAGCACAGTGCTCCACCAAGGCTCAGCACCCTGCTGCATCCACCACTGCATGCAGGCACCCCAGTGCACGTCATCCTCTCTCCCCAAAGCTGACAGTGTATCCGAGGGGACTCCCATTCCCTGTGAGAGATTTGGGGCACGCTAGTCCGGAGTCACTGTGTCCTGGCTCCTGCAAAGCTGCTTTACACTCTGTAACAGAGCCCAACCACTGCAGCTTCTCTGGGATCCTGGGATATGGCAAAGCCAAAAGCTGTGGGAAGCGCAATATCTGGTAGTCCTGGGCACTTCTGCCGGACCTGGAGGACCCACATTTCTGTGACATGTGGGGCTGGGATGGGACCAGGGGACTGGAGAGCCCAGGTGGGTGACTGGGTTGTGTTGGAGTTCTGCAGGGTTAACCCACTGCGTTAGAGCATCACGATGGGAGCAGGCATCACTCAGTAGTGTGCGGCCAAAGCTGGCTTCTGCTCCTCAGAGGTTCATTTTCAGAGCCTGGAACTGAGATGGTGGCAGCGTGGATGGTGTCCCTCTGGCATGCCTGGCCCTGTTTGGGCACTGGGTGACAAAGAGTTGAGGGATCCAGCACTGAGCTGTTACAAGCCCTTTCAGCACAAGGAGATTGCTGGGATGGAGCAGTAATGTCATAGCTGGCAGAAAATCAGCTCTCCCACCAGCTGTGGGGGCTTCCTGGGGTTTGGTGCTATTCGGGAAACCATCAGCCCTGGCGCCTTTGCTCCAAAGTCCGCTGCAAAAACAACTGCTTAGCTGCAAGCCCGGCCTGACAGCACCTCTGCCAGCTGCCTTGGGAACTGCTGGAGTCCTCCCGAGCCACGGCTGAGCCTCTCGGCAGGCCCATCCCATGATACCACTGATGACAGGATCTCTCCAGTGCTGTCTCCAGATGGATTGCTTCCCAGGCAGGCAGAGCAAAAAACCTGGAGGGACCTGATGCCCTGGGCCGTTCCCAGGTCCTGGTGATGAGGGGTGCAGGCACATCCCTGCAGACACAATCCTCATCTGTTCTGAATGGGGAACCATTGCCACCACGTGCTGTGAGACGGGCAGGGAGCTCCTCTCCCCCCAGCATGCAGGACGCTGCTGGCGGTGCCGTGGGGTCCCCCAGCATGGGCTCCAGCATCTCCAAGGGTCACACTGGGATCCAGGGTGGGGTGGAGGGTGTGTGACACTCCCCACCCTGAGACCACTGAGCAAGTCTGGGGTGGCCCGACAGTCAACAGAAAGATTCCAGTCCTCCCTCAGATGCCTTTTCCTGGGGTGAGTTGCTGGGGGCAGCGATCACACATTGGTCCCCTGGTCACCAGCGCATAGAAGAGCGAATAACTCCACCGCACGTGACATAGGTGGGAGTCAGCACCTGTGGTTACCGTGGGCAGGTACAAACGATTGTTCAGCATTTAGATGGGGAAACAGTCGTGGCTGCTGTAGGGGGTCTGTTGACAGATGCCGAGTGTTTAATGCTGAGCAAGGTACTCAGCTGGCTTGGCAATTCTGGAAGCTCCAAGTAAGAGGGGTGCAAAGCCTTCCTCAGGAGGAGAGGATGCTCTGTGCTCCCAAGGCAGCTCAGACCCCTGTCGCACGGCACCCTTGCCCAGTGCCTGCCCTCGCCCACCCTGGGAACACTGCTGCGTCCTCCCAAACCCTGCTTTTGAAATGGCTGGTCCTCTCTCAGGTAGCCAACACGGCTATAAGCAGGCTGGGTGCTGCCAGCCCTGGCCGTGTTGCCCCCTGCTCCCGCTGTCCCAGCTCAAGGGCGAGCGGAGACCTTCTATCCCAGACCGATGAAAAGCGTCGAGACGGGGGGAATTCTGCCCATCTTCCCTGGTCCCAGACACGCAAGGGAGCACGTCCAAGGGGTTTGCCCCTCTGTGCACACCGAGGCTGAAGGGCAACCCCTTCCCCTTCACGCCTGACCCCAGCTGCAAGTTTGGCTTGCGCAGCAGCCGGGCGAGAGCAGCGAAGAGGGATGGGGAACGCGAGGAGCAGCGGGGGCTGCTGGAGCATCACCAGGGAGGGGGGCTGGCTGGCAGCGGGGAGCAGGGGCCCGCCGTCCGGATGCTGGGGCTGGGTACAGCGTGGCGTGTGGTGCGGGAAGGGGGGCTCGCTGCAGAGCCCACCCAGCCCATTGGCTTGCGAGCGGTGACAGACAGGCTGCTCCCTCCCTGCCGAGCCGCTCGCCTGTGTGGATGCGAGCAATGTGCGCAAAGTGCCTTTGCATTAGCCGGCGTGTGCCATAGCTCCGGGCACTCGCTCGCAGAGGTGCTGGGACAACCGAGGTGGCCCTGTCCCGTGCCTGGTGGCCCTGCCGGACCATGGCATGGGCACAGGGGGACCTGACATCCTCACTCTCTATCGTCATCGCTTTGGCTGCCTGCCTCTCTGCCACCACCAGTGAAGGTAGGAACCGGGGTGGCCCTGGAGCGACAGGGCAGGACTGGGGGGGCCCGCAGGATCGCTGCGGCGGTTTGGATGTGTCCGCATGGGCTTGCTCACTCCGATGGGCTCAGCTTCTTCGTGCTCCCAGGGGAGCACAGCTCCTGGTTCCTGCCTGCCTGAGTTTGCTTATCCTGGAGCTTTGCACCAGAGGCTAAACTTCGGAGCTGGGCAGGAGGACTTGATGTCTGCAGCAATGCCTGCCAGCTCTGCCTGGCCTCCCCTGCAAGGGCTCTGCTGCAGCGTGCAGGGGTGGCTGCAGAGGGGACAGGGACACGGGCACCAGCTCAGCCATGGCGATCACCGGAGCTGGCGGCAGCACGGGGCCGTGCTTGCTGGCCAGGTGGTGTGGGCTGCGGTGGAGCGAGTGGGTGGTCACGGGAAGGCGTGCAGAGGGTGTGAGGGGCTGGAAGGGCACTCAGGTGGGAAACTTGTCACCAGGGAAAGGGCTGGAAACTTCTGAAGTGAAAAGCAGGGATGCAGCCAGGGACTCTCTCCTGACATCTCGGTGTAAGCCAGGTCAGGCCTGCTCCCTCTGCCAGGCCACTCTGCCCCGCTGCTGGCTGTGCTCATCCCCGGCCCTTGCTGGCAGCACAGCCCCGCGCCAGCATCTCGGGCTCCCCTCGGGTTCAGCAGCGCTGCTCCCGCTGCCTGCCACCCACCCACTCGCCTGCCTTCCGCACTGGCAGCGGCGTCACGGCTGCTTCCCAGGTCTGCTGATCTTCATCACCCAGAGATCTGCCGTTCCCACTCCTGAGCGTGTCCTTGGCACTGGCAGCAGCATCCTTCCTCCCTTCTGCTATGCCTGGGAGCTGTGGCCAGCACGGAGCAGCCCTCTGCAGCGAGCCTCAGTGCTGGTGTCCCTATCCAGCAGCGGCAGTGGCATCCCTCCCTTCTCCTGCCCCTGCAAGCCTGCCATCCTTCTGGCATGCCGAGGCCCACAGGCTGGCACCACGATGCCTCATGCACTTTGCAGCACCCTGCTGGGCCAGGTCCTTGTGCCTGCTACCGTCTTCCGACACCCACCTGCACCTCCCCTCCCACCAGCCTGTCTTGCCTCACCTGTATTACCCAGTTCCAGCTGTCTGTGGGTCCTAACCCCGTTTTCTGCCAGCTGGCTGCTTCCTAGCACTCCTCCTGCTCCTTTCCCCACTGGCTTTCCTGCCCTTGGGTTCTCACTGCTGGGGATGGGCTGTGTGGGTGCACGATGGGACCCCAAGCACTCCAATGCCCCCATCCCTTGCTTGCCCTCCGCACCACGGTGCGGCAGCTGCCCCATACCCCGTACCCTGGGCAGAGTGCAGTGCAGGATGCTGCCCGCGCTGCCCTGGGCTCTCAGGGCTGCAGCCCTACCTGAACTCAGCTAACGCTGCGCACGGACATGCAAGGCTGGAGCTTCTTTGCTTTCCGCTGTTCAGGAGACTGCTGGCTGCTGGGGTGGGTTTCATGGCATCTGTATGAACAGCCAGGCCCTGGGCTACTGTCTGTCTTCTGCTGGGAAAGACCTGGGTTTCCCACAAGACTTTCTGGGAAGGAAAGCTAGTCCCAGTAACAGCTGTGGTCAGGGGGATGTGTGGGGCTGAGGATGAGCCCGGCTCAGGGGAAGACCAAGCGTGTTGGATCTGGGTTAGACTGGGCAGAAAGTGCTGGGCGTCATGAGGACACAGTGTGGGACCCTGCAGAAAGCTGGTGGGGCTCCGTCCGCTGCCTGCAAGGATGCTCGTGCCTCTGTGGGTAGTGGGGCACTGCTCTGCAGTAGCACGGGGCAGCTCAGTGCCAGCCAGGCCCCGTGGTACGGGCAGTGGAGCTGGGGACGTGGCAGCAGGCTCCTGCCAACACCTGGCATCTCAGGGTGCTGGGACGAGCTGGAGCATCCATGCAGGGGTGGCTGCGGTGCTGGTCCGAGTGCCCTGGTATGGGGATGGGACTAGAAACACAGAGAGATGCTGCCAAGTGTAACATAGCCGTGGTGTCTCCCGCACTCCGCTCTTGCCGGCCTTTGCTACCCCGTTTCTACACCGCATGGCACACGCGGGCACGGTGCGAGGGTGTTGTCGTGGTGCACAAAGGTGCCTGGCTGCTGCTGACCGTGACCTCTGCTGGCTGCCACGGTCTACTCCGTGCCGTGCATCTCTGGCCATGCCACCCAGCAAACCCCACGCTTGTTGGAGAGATGCAGGGTAGAAGATTACAGCTGCAAAACAAATTTAAGGCGGGTGCGTTGCTGCACTCTGCATGTGCGTATGGGGAGGCAATCACTATATAAAGATGTGTATTAACCTGATGAAACGGCTTCACTCTGATTTTCTTCCCCTTCCAAGGGTTCCCAGTACCTTTCTCTTCCCTGCAAGATTTGTTCCAAGAAGTTTATTCTTTTCAGTCTTGCATGCAGTGGGTGCTCTGGAAATGGGAGGAAAAAGGAATCGCCGTTTCATGGGAAATCCCATTTCAGTGTGGCAGCCATTGCAAAACACATTGAAAGCCAAAGCTCAGATTTTTTCCTAAATGAGTAAAAATTTGCAGGATGTGGAAGATTTTTGTTTGGAGCACTGATGAAATTTTGTCTTAAATTGCTTTAGAGCAGGGAGGTAGGAAAGTTATTTTCAGTAACATAGATAGACTAAAATATTTACACTATTACACACTGAGTTGCATAGGCAAGAATTACATTAAAGCGGGTATCTTATGTGACGCCGTGGACTGAAGTTAAATAATAAAATATGAAATATCCTTGTTTGATTGAAAGCAAATCAGATGAGCAGAAATTACCGCATTTGGGGCTTGGGCAGGGGGTGACAAAAATGTATTTTCTGCCAGAAAATGACACTTCAAATGCTACTACTGGGATCTGCGCCCTCCCAGGTGATGCCTCTGGCTCAGCTCTGCCCTCCGTCTGTGAGGTGGAGGACCTTCCTCCCCATCACGGCACAGACCCATGAACTTGGGTGGTACCTTGGTGGGGAACATGGTGCCAGAGAGAACGGGGACCTGGAGATGTCTCCCCCAGCATTTCAGGGCACATAGGGACAGCTGAGGCAAACAGCAGGTGACAGGGATAGGGTGATGTAGAGGGACCGTACTGGGGAGGATGCAGAGCCGCTGACACAAGGATGCTCACCTTTTCCCCGTATCACAGGGTTGGTGATGGAGACATTTTTTTTTCCTCCCTGCGACAGGGCTGGGGTGCGGGAGAGCACCGGGGTCCTTGGGAAAACCCAGCAGCTTGCTGCGCTGCCGAAACGGGGCCAGGGAAGGGTCTGTGGCAATCTCCCCCGCTAATCTCTTGATTGTAATCTCATTAATTGCCCTTCTGCTCAAACAGAAAAAGAGGTAAAAACTCATCCGCACATTTTTTTCAGTGCTACTTTTCTAGCCCTTCCGCAACAATGCCGAAGTCGGGGCTGTGGGAGAAGCAAAGCTCTGAAAGGGAGAGGAAACAGCTTTTTCAGTTGTAAAAAGGCTGTGAGGATGCCGTGGTCCTCTGTAAGAATAGGAAACAAGAGGGTTTAGGTACACAGACTTTTGGTTATGGGGGGATGGGGAAGCATTAGTTTAAAAGAGGGAGTGGATTTGGGCTATGTTTGAAAAAAAAAATTACAAGAAAATAATTTTGGGGGTGTGTAATTTTTTGATTGCTCCCAAAATGCTGATATAAAGCGAATCCTTGCATGATTTTAGATGGGCTCATGGGGTTATGTTTTCTGGTCTCACCTTCATTTCTATCCTTCTTGTATTAATAGCTTATAAAACTTCTGGAAAATCAACCCCCTGAATTTGTAGAAAAATAATACAACAGTGCACAAAACCCACCAACTCTGCAAGATTTTTTTTCATTCTCCTTGAATTCTTGTTTCCTGAAATCACGAGGGGTTTATTTACAGTGGAAATAAATGGGCACCCATTTTGGTGACAGTGGAAATAGATCTGATGAGTCTAAATTTGAGTACAGCTGAAAACCCGATGAATAACTACAGGGATGAAGGAATTCCCTTTTTTGATTGTTGAGAAATGATCAGAAATATATTTTACCTAGAAGAAGAAAACAAACAAACAAACAAACAAAAACCAAAACAAACACCAAACGAAAAATAAATGAACTCCAGCTCCCAAAGATGCTCAGCCCAGGGAGGGACGGAGAGCGGCTCGTCCCACGCTTCCCGCTGGGGTGGGTGCACGTGGGTCCCGATGGGCAAGGCTCCGGGATGCGCCGGTTTCATCAAGCCATCCTGACACCTCCGCTCTTTGTTTCGGTCGGGTCCTGTGTTTTGTACGTCCCTGCTCGCCTCGCTGGCAGCCTTCAGTGCTGCCTTTATCTCCAGGGGCAAATCCATTCATATGATAACTCTATTCATACCCTGACAGTTTTTGATAGTTCATTCTCCTAACCCCAGCCGTGTTTGCATGACCAACACTCAAAATTATTCCTCTGTCACAGAGAAACAATTAACCCCTTCGGCCCTGGTAGTTGAAAAGTGAGCGGCGGGATCATGCAGTCGTTATTTCCTTCAAAAAGAAACAAAACAAAAAAACCCCAAACATGTCTCGCCCATGTAGATGTGTGCTACTTGGGGTCATAAATAACCACATAAAGGATGTAACTCCTTCATGGGTCAGGTCCAGCCACACCAATAAAGCTTAATGAGCTGAGTTTGGCCCAGGGATACCGTCCAGAAAGGTATTCAACATTTATCTAAAGACATTGGTGAAGGCAGATCCATCCCTGCCCTTAATAATTTTTTCCAATGCTCATCAGCCTCAGCCTTGAAAAATTGGACCCCTCTTTTTCCGTAATACAAATTTGCCTGGTTTCACCTTCCAGCCATTTGTTCTTGTTAGGCTTTTCTTGCTAGATTAAAGACACCATATTTTTCTGCCGTGAAAGTACGCTGAGTGCAACCGGGTGCCTCGCACCCCTCATGGGCACAAGCAGATTGGGCTCTGCAGGTTCCCCTCACTCATGGTTTTTTTTCTTCCATCCCTGGTATTATGGTGGTGCCTGCGGTATCTTCTGCTCTATCTCCGTTTTCTCGTATTTAAAATGCTTTTACCATGTAAGTGAGCGGCAGCAGCGCTGGCTGCAGCTGGAGAGACCAGCTCCATCCCAGTATCAAGGGCACACACCAGTCACTGCATCCTTCCTTTTGTGCTAGGTACCTCCCATCCAATTTTAAAGGACTCTTGCGATATTTCATTACTGGTGGCATGAGATATTCAGCCTGTCCCCTCAAATGTTTTTAGTATTGGTATTTTTGTCTGGAAAGATGTTCCGTTTCAGAAAGCTATTTTTAAGAGGGCAAAGTAAGGCAAAAGCCTTTATAAGAAATTAACTTGCTTTAAAAATGTCACTGGGGTACAAACTGCTAAGCATGGTTTAGGGTGGCCAACTGGTGTGAGAGGAAAAGCCATCCTCGGAGAAATTAGGGAAAAGGCATCCAACAGCCTGAAAAACTGCATTCCAAAGCCCCTTCCGATAATCCAGATAAGCGAGCACATTTGCAAAGATCCACATTTCCCTAGTGAATCTTCCAGAGAGGATAAAGCTCAATTTTTTTGCCAGGACTACTGGGCTGCAGGGGTCAGTGGGAACGGCAGGGTGTCTTTTTTGGGGCACTGCAGGGCTCGTCCGGCCGACGGACTCGCAGACTCTGCCACGGGCACAGCTCTCCAGCGCCAAACCCACCAGAGTTGCTGTGGGTAGCACGGGGACCGGCTGGGAGCGACAGCGGGGAGTCAGGAGTTTGGGTAGGAAATCTGCAAAAATCCCAAACTGGCAGGAGATAACCGAGCAGGCAGGTGGGTTTAGGTGGGAAGTTGCATGCTCTGGGATAAGGACCTGAGATGGAGTTAGGGACTTCCCTGGTGTAAGCTTTGACTCCCCAAAAATGCAGCAGAAGTCAGAAACCTGGGCAGCTAAAGCTGAAAAAGCATTTGTGTCTATTCACGTTGTGTCCACTTTTGCTATAACCCAACACCCGTGAGAAGAGGAGTCAGGACTGGTGTGAGGACCCCGGCACAAACCCCTCTGGTGAGGGCTCCCATTTCTCTGATCTGTGTTCCGCAGGTTTTTCTTATCACAAGCAGAAAAGGCGTGTTCCGTGTTAGCAAAATCTCCTCTATAATTTTTAAAGACTGTCATGGTCGCGTGTTACTGGTAGCATGAAATATTCAGCCTGTCCCTGAAGCTGGGACTGCAGCTTGGTGGAAAATGGGACGTGTAGGTCCGAGTGCAGGTCCGTTAGGTGTTCTTCAGGCTTCTGGGTTTGGGGACACCGGTCAGGGCTGCAAGAAGTTGTCCTTCGGTGACGTGTGGCCTGAACAGATTAGTTCTCGCAGGGCTTTAGCCAAATGAGATGCCGAGAGGTTGGTGTGTGAGGCACGGGCTCCTCTCTGCTGATGGATGGGTCCATGTCGCCTTCCCATCCCTTAGGCTGGGGACGTTGTGATGGAAAGGACTTGTGTGACCCCCAGATGGCCAGACCTGGGGCCACCAGGTCTGCAAAGCCTTTCTCCAGGGCTGCAGGGACCCTTCAGCTCCCCTCGGTGCGCCCTGCTGCCTGTCCCCTCCCCAGCCTCGCCGCGGTCCTGCTCCTTCTCCTGCTCACACCGGGTATTTCCATGGAATATCTCGCCTCCCTGACCTTTCTCATCCTCCCGTCCCCAGAGCCTTCCCACCTCCTCCTCTGGCTTCTGCCCTGAATTACAACAAGCCCAACCACCCCTCGGGGCCCAAAATAACTCTTTCCCCACTGGCACGAGCCCCTGGACGAGGGGCAGTGGAAATGTGCTCCCCCCTCAGGGCTGGACCCATACAACCTGTCCTCAAGCCCTGGGACATCCCGTGGATTTTTAACATTTCCAGCCGGTTACTTATCTTCTTTTATTTATCGTTTTACTTATCGTTTGCACGGTGCAGGGATGCACCCCGGTACCAGAACACCCTGCCCGGGTGGGTACCGTGTGTGCTTTAATTTGGGTCACCTAAACCTGCAGATTCACTTTGCCCTGGCTGTCCCACCACACACGAGCATCAGGAGTCTCAAACCGAGCAGGAAGCACGAGCATTTTACATCTCTATTTTCTCACCTATATTTCCGAGAGAAAACACTTTTTTTTTGGTTGTTTGGCTCTTGATGTGTGGGTTTTTTGTTTTTGTTTGGTTTTTTTTTTTCCTAGGAAAAAAAAATGCTGCCCTGTAATTTCAAGGGTTTTAGCCTTGGAAATACTTTATTCAGGGTGTTTTGTTTTGTTTTGTTTCATTTTTTACATTATTTCACGACACCTCGGTCTTACCACAGGTTATGCTCTTGCACTGCACATTATCTTACATGATATCATGCAGGGTCTGGAAGGATCAGGTTGATCATTTTATTTTTAAAACCTGAACTGCGGCTTTTTGTTAGCACTGATTGAACAAACAAGCTTTCTTCCTACATCAAAGTATCTTCTGCTCGTGGTACCCTGAAAAGGGGTGACCCTCTGGGCAGTCCTTATGGGCATTGCCGCTCCTGATGCATTACAAAACGATATAAAATTAAATACAGAAAGTTCACAGCGACAATCCAGAGGTCTGAGAAGAAATCCTGAAATGGGAATTAGGGCACATCCAAAAAGCAGCACTGCTTTTCATGGCAATTGTTTGAAAACGGTTCATTTTTTAAATTATTATTTTTTTTTCCCAGCCTGATTCTGGTATTTCCAGAACTGTGGAAATCCCACGTTCCTGCTGGATATGGTGCCATCTTTTACATCCTACCCCCAGTGCTTTCCTCAGTTTCCTCTCTGGGCAGCCGAGGCCAGCGGGTGCTGATGCGAGTGTCACCCCTGCTGTGCCCTTAGTCCCTGCAGCCCCGTGGACAAGCAGCTGCTCGACAAAGCCTGCACGGGTCCCGCTGCGGCTGCGGCAGAATGATGGTGTGCAGCACCCTGCCGTCCTGCCCACCCTGCTGCCACCATGCCCACCCTGCCACCCTGCCCACCCCGCTGCCACCGTGCCCACCCTGCCACCACCGTACCACCTGCCTGCCACCATGCCCACCCCATCACCACCATGCCCACCCTGCCACCACCGTACCACCTCCCTGCCACCATGCCCACCCCACCACCACCGTGCCCACCCCACTGCCACTGTGCCCACACCGCCACCACTGTGCCCACCTCCCTACCACCATGCCCACCCCCCTGCCACCGTGCCCACCTCCCTACCACCATGCCCACCTTGCCACCGTGCCCACCCTGCCACCACCATGCCCACCTCCCTACCACCGTGCCCACCTCCTTGCCACTGTGCCCACCCTGCCACCACCGTGCCCACCCCACCACCACCATGCCCACCAGGCTCGGTGGGGCTCAGCCCCTGCGCACAGCTCCCCCGTGGGCAGAGCTGACCTACCCGCTGGACTTGCTGCTCTGACTGCGAAGCCCCAAGGGCTGGCCGCGTGTGTTGGTGACTACATGACTCTTTTCCTTTCTTTAAAGATAAATATTGTCCCAGGGAGGGGGAAGCTGGAAGTAAAGCATGCCGGCCTGTCCCCCTGCCATGCTCCGAGGCCGGTAAGACACAGCTTTGTTGGTCGGCTTTGCCTCCCGATTCGGAAAGGTCGCAGCTGGCTATTCAGCGTGCCCCTGGATTAAACGGTGGGACACAAATAGCTGACCCACCCTGGCCCCACCTGCCCCTTCAAAGTCCTGTCTGAGCTTATGGGAAATGAATGCTGCTGGCCCTTGTTCCCCTCCTCTCAGGGAGCCTTTCCCTGCCCCTTTCCCATACCCCGACTTTCTCTTCCCGCTGCAGAGAGCCCTCGCCGTGTAGTTCCCCCACCGAGTGGGGCTGGGGCTGTGGGGCCAGTGTGGGGTGTGCAGACCCGCGGGTGGCTGCGGGGGCTGAGCCTGCCAGTCTTTGGGTAGCGGGGAGCAGGAGCGCCTAACCGTGCTGATAAGAGTTTAATTATCGATGCAAAAGGCGTTGTTGCATGGGGGGGAGCCTTGCTGTGAATCTTGGGAGGCCTTTGAAGTTGTGATGGAGAGGAACTGAAGCCCAAGGGAACAGGGCTGCTCCCACTGACCCTTCCTCCCCATGCCTGCGCTACAAAGCCCCTGCCTGGGAGGGAGACGGCAGAGTAATTAGAGTGAGGACTGCAGTGGGTTAACAATTAGCGAGGGTGCTCAGGGCCCTCTTTGGTCCCCCACTGCTCTTCTAGAGGCTGGGGCTCAGTGCATCCCCCATTGTGTCACCCCCAGGCTTGTCCTGCTACCCCACCACGCACCCCTGGGTGGGCAGAGGGTCCCCAGGCTCCCCTGGGCTGGGCAGCTGTGGCTGCCGTGGGACCCTTCCTGAGCCCGGCATGCTTAGATGTGGGACCCCCCAGCGCCTGCGCCTGTTAGGGTTGTAATACAGCCCTGCGGGAGCCGCCGCCACACACGCAAGTGCTGGGAAAGGTTTCTGAGCACTTGCTCCCTATAGGTATAGGTATAAGGCAAGAGATATATGGACCCGGCAAAACACACAGCCTCTGGATGTGAGTCCCTGCCTCGGCTTCCTCACTCATCCCAAATGGCATTTAGAATTTGGTAGATCTGGGTACAGGTATGAGTATGGATAGGGCTACAGATACAGATGTGCATACAAAAATAAAGTGGCAGGTATAAATAAATTATACATCATATACATACATGTATACCTGGTCTTTGACTCCTGCGTAATTTGCACCTATGAGATTGCAATGTGCACTACTCGCGCGACGTTAGACAATGCAACTTTAGAAAGGAGCAAGTAGGTCTGCCTTGCGTGAGACTCTGTCTCAAGACCCCGGTTGGTGCTGGGGAAGCGACCTGCTTGCTCCTAGGTGCTTCCATTTGAACGGGCAATCAGGCTTGACAGCTTTTCCACCAGTGCAAGAATTTCCCCTGACACCTCCTGGTGTTTTGGCTCAATACGCCGAGTCAAGGCCAAGGCACAGAATAGGGAAAATACAAAATGGTGCTCAGGAAAACAAAATGGAGCTCGCTGTTTGAGACTGATACGTGCAGACAGTCCATAACATCAAACAGAATTGCCCAGCTGTAGGAGAGAGGTCTCCCAAACCGGCACATTTTCTGAGAAACGTTTCAGCTGAAAGGGGTCCTTTGTGGCGGCCTCACTCACCCTCCGGCATCAAGGGCGGGCTGTTTCTGAGCATCGCCTCCAGAGATGCAGCTGGAAGATCACCTGCGAGGGGCTGGATGGGGCAGTTGTTGCATGCGATGCGGCGGGTTCCCTTTGGTGTTCATCTGTAGCCTCCCGCTGAAATGGACAGTTTGGGTTTTGGGAGAGCGTGGGTCTCCCCACATCCCAGCACAGCCTGTCATGGTGCTGCTGGGTGGATGCTCATAGCCACAGATGTGCGCTATACCATGAGTTAATGCAGGAGCTCTTGGACATGCAATGCCTCTGTGTTTGTGCAATGCCCGCTGCAGTGGGCTTAATGCATAGGACTCCAATGCACTTGGCTGAAACGCTTGTTAAGGAATCAAAGAAATAACTTAGCTCTTTTCCTTCAAAGAGGTTCAAGCGATCTGCTCCACGGGCGTGTTGCAGGGAATGCAAGCTTGTTTGTGCACCAAAGCACCCGCAAGGAGACGGCTCCATCATCTGTACCAGACTGGGTGACAACCATATGGTCCACGTGGTGGGATGGGGCGTCGCAAGCTGGCTCCAGATCCCACACGCCGCTGTGCAGAGAAGCCTGGGGCACGTCCCACCATGCCTGCTCCGATCTCAGCATCATTCCCCACGGCGTGATGCTGTGGCTGGACCCCAGTCTGTTGCAGGCTCCTCATGCTGCTTGGAGAGCAGCGAGAGGCAGCCACATCCATCGCTGAGCATCTCAGCGTGGGAAAGAGGGTGCACAGACCACGGCGGGGGGGACAGAGGGTCTGCGAAAGCGGTTCCCTCCCCGCAGCCTGCCTGCTGAGGGTCACTGCGACTGTGCTCCTGCACTGTGAGCAGGGAAACTCCCGAGCCCGGGTTCCTGCTGGGCGAATTACCCAGGGAAAATAGGCAGAAAATCTTCAGATTAAGAATAACAAATAAAAATGGATTTGAGATCTCCGAGGTAATTACTCCGTGCTGAGGGCAAGGGGCCTCTTTAGCAGTGGGAGCAGCGCCATGCGGGGAGTGGAGGGGCTCGGCCTGCTGTTGGGCCAATGGAGTCACACAAGAAACCCTGGAAATTCTTTCAAATTGTTCTGCTAACATTAATAAATGCCTCAAAAGCTCCTAATCTGCTCTGTCAGGAGCATGACGTCCGGGTGTTTCACAGCCAGCTCACGTCTCTGCTCTTCTCTCCCCCCCCTTCTCCTTCCCTGCTTGGTAATAGTAAATGAAAGTGGCACCCGTTCCCCCGGCTGCTGGGACCAGCGTCACACTGAGCCCAGCCTCTACCAGGGCTGGGGCTGCTGTCCCAACGTGCCCCATCCCCACCGCGACAAGCGGGTGCCTTGCACCGAGACCACCATCCCCCCAGAGCCCAGGGACCAGCCGTGACCTGGTGCTGCAGCAGGGATGCGGTGCCCAGTTGCCTCGAGGTCCAGTTTGATGCTGCTTGAGGGTGAGGATGGGCAGCCAGCACGGATGAGGCATCCGGAGCAGGATCAACCTTACTGGGTGGCTGCAGGGCAAAGAGCACTGGGCAAAGCTGGAGGCACTGGAGGTCCCTGAGGGAGCCTGGTGCTGATGAGGGGTGACGAGGCATGGGCACCCTGGTGTTGGTGGCACGACGAGGTGAGGGCACCCTGCCAGCACCCTCTCCCAGGCCTCCACCCCCCGGCTCTGTACCCTGGAGCTGGGGCTTGGGCTCCTTCCCCAGGTGCTGAGCAAGTCGGGGGGTTATAAGGGTGGTGGCAAGGCTCTCCTCTGCCTGGTGCTGCAGCGTCCAGCGTGGGGCTGACGGCAGTAGGTGACACCCAGGGGCAGATCACCCTTTGCACGCAGCAATGCTGTGGCATCCCGCTGCCCCCATTCCACTGCTGACACTGCACAGGTTTCTGTGGGAAGCTCCTGAGTACATTCAAAGGTGTCCTCATCTCTCCCCCCACGGAAGCTGCTCCCCTCTCCTCGCAGATTTGCCCGTGTCTCCTCGTTAAGCTGGGCTCCCAGTGGTGGCAGGGCTTCTGAAGGGCTGGCTTTGATGGGTCTCCCCACGCAGCTGGTCCCCTGTGGTCTGGCCTGTCCAGTGGGGTGTCAGCCAGGACCGTGGGGGGTCACTTTGTGCTGGAGCTGGGCACCATGGTGCATAATTACAGTGGCTGCTGGAGTGCGGACTTCAAACTGGTGGTGCTGGGAGGGAAATGAGCCTAAAGGGCTCTGCAAAGCCTCTGGAGCAGAAGTGTCCAGGCAAGAAATGATGCTCCCATTGCATTGGTGTGGGCACAGGGTGGGACTGCCAGACAACCTGATGTTTGGAGTTTGTTTCCCCAGCTCTCCCTTGCTTTGCATCCCTCTGACCTGCTCTGCATCCCCTCTGACCTGCTGTTGGCAGCCCCCTCTCCTCCAAGAGGATGCATTGCTCTAAGCCCTATGGCCAGAACTGATACAGCCCCACCCCAACTCTACCCCAAACCAACAGCTCGGGGGAGCATCATTTGTTGCCATCCCCTTGCTCCGTATCTGCCTCAGCTGCAGCCAGGCAGGTCCCTGGCAGTAGCCCTATGGATCGATGGGCGCATGGGACAATCAAGCGAGCAGGGTACAAGGAAGGGTCATTTGTGGGAGCTCAGTTCCTCACCCCTTGGGGATGCGGAGAAAGCTTTCTAATGCAGCATTTTGCTCCTGTGTTTTACAGTGAACTTGCTAGACACATCAACGATCCCTGGGGACTGGGGCTGGATGACGTATCCCTCACACGGGGTAAGTATGAAGTTGACACATGGGGGACCCCAGTGGGACGGGTCACCATGGATACCTGCGGGGAGGGTGGATGGACATCTCAGCCCCAGGCTGGTGCCTTGGTCAGTGCTGATGGGGCAAGAAGCCCACGTCTGTTGGGAAAATACTAATCTGAAAGGCTAGCAGTGGGAAAGTGGCATTTGGAAATGCCGTTTAACTCTCCATGTCCCCTGGGAGGGACCAAGTTGTCACCAGGTCCCGAGCTTTGAGGGAGCTCAGGAGCTGGGTGGCCCCCACGAGCACTCACAGAGAAGCATCTCATTCCTTGCTGCACCAGGGAAGCATCAGGAGGAACAGCTCAAAATAACGGGGAAGCTCTCAACCACCTGTAATCAGAGGAGCTGGCTGTGGGAACTGGGCAAGAGGGGCAGGGAAGTATCCCTTCTGGCTGGTTCCTTACGGGGAGTGGGGATGCAATGTGACCAGGAGGGGTGTAGGGGAGGTGACCCCCATGTGAGCCTGCCATCTCTACTGGCTACATCCTCCCTTCACTTGCATTTCCATGTCTAGGTTTTCCTACCACAGCAGCTTTCTGGAAATTGTGAGTTTCGGATGGCAGGGGGGACCTGGCTGGAAGGATTTTGCTCATTCCTTTAGTGAACAGAAACAATCCCATAAATACACACAGGGCCAACTGCAGGGCACAGTGGGGCTTGCTGCATGCACAGAACGTGCAAAACTGGGGTGCCTACCTGGCTTCTGCTGCTGGGTTGATTTTTCATGTCCACTCTTTTTCATCCCCTCTCGGAACTAAACGGTCCTAATCTTTTCAATTCTGCCTCCTACAGAAATCTTCCCAGGCCTCTAATCATTTTCATTGATCTGTTGCTTGAGACTTTCAGTCGCCGCGCTGTTTGAGCAGGCGTGATCAGAACCGTGAATTCCTAACAATAACAATGATCGGATTTATAGCAGGCATTATCATATATGTAAATATATTAGAACATTAATTCGGGTCTAATTTTAGCAGTTAACTGTTGCAATGATGACAACTGTGGAAATGTAATGGATTGAGAGGTACAAGGTTGGAGGGGACCACAGAACTGATGTGATGTGATCTGCAAAGATACGGGCCTTCAGACCTGTTAATTCACTCATCTCAGAAAAGCCCATCTTTTAGGGGAAAAAAATAAATTGACTACAAAATTGCCAGTGGTGGCAAACCCTCCAGATCCTGTAGCAACGTCATTAACAGGTCCTTGTTAAAAGCCCATCATTACATGGGTTTGCCCACACATATTAGTGATGTTTATTAAGAATAGTCAATGCTAGATGCCAAAAAAAGAAAAAACAAAGAGACTTGTATGACGCCTAACGCCAAAACCACCTCCTGGACATGCTGCTGTGTCCTACAAGACCTAAGTAAGTCAGGTCACCACTCCTCACTTACCCCGTGCTTTTGCTCTGCTCGTGGCCTTGTTACCCAGAGGATAATCACACAGCTGTGTGAAAACAGTCTTGAACACCTTCAAGGAGGGTGCCTGGGTTTTGATGCGACATTCTTGCACAAACAACTTTGCATATCTTTTTCCAGCTGGAGGTTTTAATGGCTCCTCTGAACACTTGTCTGGACTGTGGTTCTTCCTCCATGGGCCACTGCACCACATCATCCTGAAAGAGCATCTCATTCCTTTACCCTCATGCTGGTTCTGCAGCTCCAGGTGTTTTTGGAGTAGCAAATTTGCACTTGGATCCAGCTGCCAGCAGCAGAAAGGAGATGGGATACGGGGCTGTGGTGTCTCAGCGAAGCTGCTGTGCAGTACTCATTTGCAGCGCCAATGATTTGTAATGATTGCTGCAGCCCCTGCAGCAGGGGTCAGATCCAGGTGGGAGGCATGCTGGCTGCTCCACAGGCTTGGTAGCTGGGCTCCACGTGGCTCCCAGCCTGCTACGATCTCTGCTTTAGGAAAGGGACTGAGTTTGCTGGTCACCACCTCGGGAGTGCTGCTGGTGTTGCTGGAACTGTCCCAGCCCACCAGCATGCCGTGACTCTGACAGCCCTGGGATGGTGTAGGAAGGAGGTGGTGTACTGTGAAGCTAGATTTTATATGAGGTCCCTATTTTTGCTGCCATTTCCTTAATTCAGACACTCCTGCTGGAAAAAAAGGTGGCAGTGCCCCCCCTCCCTGTGCTATCCCCCCAGGCTGCCCTGCCTGAGCCATGGCTGGAGCGCGCACTGGGTGCTGGAGGGTGCAGGATTTCCCCACAGCATCTCTGTTCTGTCCACAGACAGACTGATCCATTGCAGCATCCTCCTGCCAAGGGCCAGTGCTGCTGCCCCTAGCTCCCCAGCTGAAGAGATGTTTGGTTTTGCTTTACCTGCTTCTCCTGTGTGAGCCCAGGGCCACCGCATGGGTGACATCGGGGAGCGGGGTGGCTCTGGCTGTGTCTTTGCATGGCAACAAACACCACTGAGCCCCAGGCCCCAGCCCAAGGAGCTTAAGAAGGAGACTGGTGTCCTCTAGCTCGGTCCCTAGTGCCCTACAGCTTGCTTTTCCAGCACCTGCAGGTCCTGTCCCACCTCCCTGGGGCTCCTGGGAATGCCAGAGCTAGGAGCAGTGTCCTCTTCTGGACTGGGAGATCCCAGAGCTGCCCTCACAGTCAGGGCAATAATCCAAAGAATCAGCAGTGCAAAACTGGAAGGCTACCGCTTGCAAAGGCCTGATGTTTTCATCACACCTGTGGGCAAGGTGAACTTGCCTCACAGGACAGGTTTTTTCCTTCTCTGTGTTCGCTGTGGCCAGCAAGAGCAGGAGCAGGGAGCAATGGGCACAGCACCATCGCCCTGGGGAGTGTCAAGCCATCAGGGAGGCAAGCGTGGCCTGTTTTGACATTTCCTCTTGCTAGACAATTAACTGAGGGGTAATTGGCTGTAATTGCCGCTCAGGGGTTTAATTGCATCCCCCCCTCACCTCCACCCCGGAGACACGTGCAGGAAGCAAAGGGTCACTGGGAGCATTCCTGTCCCGCAGGCTGCGGCTCCTCTCAATTATAACTTCAAAGGGCTCCCAGGAGCTTTGCAGCTCACTGCAGCCCCCGAACAATTCCCTCTGCATTGAAAATTAAACTCTTATCAGTGCCGTCAGAGGCTGCCCCTTCCCCTTCTGTGCCTCTGGTTTCCCAGCTTTTCCCAGCAAAATGCCCCAGTGCCCCAGTGCCCTTCCCTCCCCTCTCCTCGCTTGGCAAGTCACCCTCTGGATCAGAGGGAGCCTGATCGGCCCCTTTGCAAATTGCTTTTCTACTGCCTAATTAAAACGCTGATGAGATAAGTCAACATATTATTAATAATTATTGTATCGTCTACTTTGATTTACAAAGTCAAACAGGAAATGATTTTGTTCAGACACAGGGTATCTAAGGAGCTTGAATGCTGCCTTGCAAAAGCTAATTATAAGGGGAGCACCTTGAGTGCTGGAGAAAGGCCCCCTGTGCTGCCCAGGACCACCCTGTCTGCTCCCCCACCAGCATCTCTGTGGTCTGGCCCCACAGCATCCCCCTTGCTGCCCAGGCTGGGGTCAGCCCAGGGGGCTGGTGGGCACCTACCACCCAGGCAGCTGTCCCAATGCCTGGCATGCTCCGTGTTGACTCTGCTGGTGGGAGCAGCAGGAAAGACCTTCCGAGGTGGTTTGCACCTCCCCATCCCTGCCCCTCCGCTCCTGGGAGAGGGACGGATCCTGAGGCCCCTGGGCACGATTAGCCAAGAGTTCTCTTCCCTCGTTCTGCAGCAGCTCAGAGGTAAAACTGGCAGAAAGACACCAGATTTGCTTGAACAACCAGCTGAGAGCACAGACAACACTTTTCTGCCTGTGGGATGGTCCCTCAGCAGTTTGTGCATCAGGGGTGGGGAGTTCATGCTGCTGTGAGGATGCTACAGTAAATGCCCCAGGACCGTACTGTGTGCAGAGCAAAGCTCACACACTGGGGGACATTTTCTGCCTGGTCCTGCCACCGACAGTCAGTTCACGGCTTGGAGGAGCCCTGACTTACACGCCAGCCCTGTTACAAAGCAGGGTCTCCCTTTGCTCCAAGCCCACCCTGCAAAAACCCTGTCTCCAGTCTGGCTGCGCTGCTTACTTGCCATTTCAGCTCCCCTCAGGGTTGTGTCTTTCTCCTCAGACCACCAAAAGCTATTAGGGCTCTCCCACCTGCTCAGGCTATGTCTCCTGCCCTCCGTCACTTTGATGTCCTTTTGCGGTTTCTTGGGTTTCTTTTCCAATACGGAGCCTCTGCTTGGATCCAGGAATACCAGCAAGTTACAGGGCAAGCTGTGGTGAAATTCATTTTCTTTGGGAAAAAAAAAAAAAAAAAAAAAGAAAAAAAAAAGAAGATGAGTTGGAATAGAACATTGGAAAATAAAGATTTAGACTAGTAATTGAGATAAAAGCTCATCTCCCAGTGCTTGTTCAGTAAATGCTGGGTTATTGCTAATTCCCCAGACGCTGGTCACTACCAGGAGTTAATCACCTGCAGTGAAGCTCAGGGTAGTTAACTGCCTGACAAATCCCTCCTTAGCCACAGCAGCGACTGATTTCATGGGGATTATCTCCATTAACACCTCCCATCTAATGATTTATAGCTGCAATAAAGCCCTTCCCTTTTTTTTTTTTCTGCCCCCCCCCCCCCCCCCCCCCCTCCCAGTGCCAGTGGTGTGAGGGGCCCAGAGGCTCCCAGGGAGGTGCCATAGCCTTGTGCTTGGGAGGGAGGGAGGAAGGAAAGTGCTGGATGTCTCGGCAGCAGGAAAAGCTTTGCCATGCCAGGCAGACCCGGCATCCCTCCTGGAAGCCATCCCAGGACTGGGGTAACCTGTCACTTGGCTCCCTCCATGGGTACCACAAGGGTGGTGGGAGGCTGAGCTTCTGTTCCAGAGGGTGGTCTCTCCTTTTGTGTGCATCCCCTCCACTCCTCCTCCTCCTCCTCCTCCTCCTCCTCCTTCTCCCCACTCTGCTGCACCACACAGGCCCTGGGAGACTTCTAAGACCTTGCTCAGCCGCCCAGATATCTGGTGTTTGCATCTTTCGCCTTTCATAATCTGGCATTATTTTTTTTTATAACTGGTGTTGACTTTAATTTAAACTCTTAGGCAAACCCCTGAATACAGATGCAATCATGTGTGCCCCCCCCCCCCCCATCAATGCGTGCGCTCACCACATTAATTATGATGTCCTCATTTCTGTCTCGCTAGGGGATCTTATCACAATGATGGGGGCCGGGCTGAGCTTTGTTTAATGAAAGCCTCTTCAAACTGTTAGCCAAGAGCAGGGATGCCAGGGGGCTGGGTGCATGCACAGTGCCTGCGCTCTGGAACCGGTGGTACCCAGCGTCAGGGGTTCCTCTCCCTGGCCTTAAATGCCTGTAATGAAGAAAGACCCTTCCAATCATGGGGATTCCTGAAATGGGTTGCTCCAGCCCCGATGCCCAGGAGATCCTGGGACCTGGCAAAGCTTGTGGAAACCTGTGTTGCCTGGTGGGACTCTGGGAAGATGCACTTGTGGCATCTAAGCCACCACTTCAGTTGGCCTGCCTGCCCTCCATGCATTTCCATCCACGGAAGAGTGCTTGCCCCGTTAGGCCAGTGGAACACGTGGTGTTTTGGGCCAGTCTCAGACTGGGATCCCAAGGCACTGCATGCGACCTTGGGAAAGAGCTGGCAGTCCAGTTGCTGTGCAGAAAAGCAGCAAGTTTGAAAGAGTGATGATGCAAATGCAAACCCTCCGAGTCTTCCCCTGTGGTTGATGCTGACCACTGCTGGTGCTTGGAGATGGGTATTTAGCTCTGCTGTCTGCCAGCGGTGAGGATGCTGCCAGCTCTGGCAGCACCACAGTGGCAAGGGGACACTGCTGTTGAGAGCACAGTCACCTCTGCCAGATTTGGGAGAGAAGCGAAAGTCTGGAGGACACTAGCTAGAGGTCAAGGCATTTTGGTGCACACAATAACCTCGTATTTCCCTTGCTGGGCACTCCTAGAGAGCCAGGGATGTTGCAGAGGGGACCTGGCACTGCAGGGAGCATCCCCACTATGCATCCCGCAGCTCTGCCCTCACCTCGCATCTCCTCCCATGCACGGCTCTGCCTCACTTCCCCCCAGGGAACTCAGCAGGGAAAAAGACAGGAAACAGATGTTGTGTTAATTTGTGCTCGATTAATTTCTACAATGACTTCCACCCCCTCTGCAGCACGGGACAAGAGGCAGGAGTGTATCCTGTGTGTCAGCACTTTCTGTGGGCTCACCTCTGTGGTTGGGGAAACTGAGGCATGAGAGGAGTACCACCGCTTGGCCCTCCAGCAAAGCACACAGGTAGCCTGGCCCCTTCCCACGTTGACCACCTGAGTGCTGGGGAGAAGAGCAGGTCTTCAGTGATCCTAGGACAGACATGGACATTTCTAGCATTCAGAAGAACCAGAATTATTTTTCTCTCCTGGCAGTGGCTTGACTTTCACACCCTTCACCAGCGTATTCCCCTCTGAGCTTTCACTGACGTTTGCACCTGGACCTGCTGCCTTTTCCAGGTCGCTTTAAGGTCTTTAGGAGTGAGAAGGAGAGTTTTCTCCTAAGCAGGATTCTGGGGGAGTTTTGAAGATGTATGGCACTGAAATGACTTCTAGCACTAGAAGTACAGCAGCACCTCCTCCGCAGGGCTGCAGGTCGGGGAGGTTAAATGAGGAAGAACTTTCCCATCTGAGAGGGGAGAAGGGAGCGGGCTGTCTTACAGGTATCACTGATAACCTCTTGCCAATATCTCCCTTGTTATCCACTGATAACCCAGAACTTGCCAATGTTCTGGAGGTGTGATGCCCTCCCTTAGCTGTGTCCTGCCCTTGCAGTGCTGGCAGCCCTATAGCAAGGCTGTGGGGTGCCTGTCCCAGGAGATCTGTATCCTCGCCAGCTCCCACAGTCACTGGGGTGAAGTCCTCAGGCTCACCCCCTCCGAGATGAGTATCAGGCTCCTCTCTGGGATGATGTTGGTTTTGTGTCCGTAATGGAACACAGGTCACCACTCGCACAAGAAAACACCATTTTTGTCCTGTCAGAGCAAGCCCAGAGGTTTATTTTAATGCACTTGCAATGCTGCTTAAAAGATTTGTTTTCCTGCTCTGTGCACTGCTGCTGGAGCTTTTCTTGGCTCCCCCAGCCCCCCCAGACAGCACACAGACTGGCAGGGCACATGGGGTGCCATGGTGGGGGGTGCTCCCTGTCAGCTGCCTTTGGGGGTGCGCTGAGGCTGTGTGGGGTGATGGTTTGGTAGGCAGAGCAACAAGTGCCGCAGGGGTGCCAGTACCTTCCCAGCTTCTGCAGGGTTGTGTCTGTAGACTGGGGCATGATGGTGGTGGGACTCAAGCATCTTCAAAGCCTGTTGCTACATCCAGGGAGAAGTCAGAAGATTTGAAGTCCTCTGCATCTCTTCCTCCTCCTCCTTCTCCCATAAGAATAATTCAGGGGTCCCAACCCGTCCATGGGAGATGTGATTGGGGTGCCTGGTTTGGACAGGAATGTGAGCTGAAGAGGTGGTGGGAAGCCTCCAGAGAAGAGAAGGTCTGTGGGTCCTGGTGAGGGGTTGGTGAGGGTGGAGAGGGAGCCATGTGAAGCAAAGGAGAGCCCGCAGAAGTGTCCTGTAGCCCTCAACAGCTCTGCTCAACCTGTCCCTCAGCTATGGAGCTCATTTGTACGCAGAATCTCACTACTCCTCACTTCTCAGCAGTTACACCCGCTAAGCACCCCTCTCCTAGATGACACAAGTGTCCCTGCCCCTCTAAACTCACTCAGACCCCTCCACTGCAATCGTGCTTGCTGCAACCTGCTTTTGTGCAGCATCTGCTCCCCAAGCTCACCCTGCTGCCACTGCTACACTGAATTTTAACCCCAGAGTTGCCAAGCTTTAAGCCCCTGGGGTCCTAGAGCCACCCCCCTCCCCCACTCCAGCCTCTCAGCTCACACTGAGGGCTCACACTGAGGAATCACACTGACACCACCTTGCCTGGGAAGAAGGGGGCTCTGAGCCCCTGTGGATCCCCGTTTCTTGCTGGAAGTCCCGTGTTCACTGCATGCTTCCCCTTCACCCCGCGGCAGGCACCCTGAAACTCCTTCTCCAGCTGGGAAGTGGCCTGTGGAGATGGAATGAGCCAGAAGAGATGTGGGGGAGCAGCAGGCAGGTGCCTTCCTGCTGCTGCTGTGAATGGTGGGTTGAGCACCAAGAGAAGGGATGTGCACGTGTGGTCTGGAGGGTTTGGAGCCTTCCCAAACACCCACTGCCCCCAGCTTCTGCCATCAGATCAGAGTTGTGCAAGCAATCCCATCCACAGACAGGGGTGGGCTTCACCCAGCTCTGCATCAGGGTGGGCTGTGAGAATTACTGCCCAAATTAGTGCTGGGTAAAGTCTATTCATCCTCATTTTGCTTTGGCCAGTAGCAGCAGCAATCTCTCATCCAGATGCAGCTGCTGGAGCAGAGGGAGTTGATCACGGGGTGGGTGATAGCCCAGACTCCTGCATGTCTTGCCCTTGCCAGGCTTTCGGGGACATCTGGAATGACCTATTCTCTCTCTGTCCCGCAGTGGGATTCAATCAATGAAATGGATGAGTTTTTCAGCCCCATCCACACCTATCAGGTCTGTAATGTCATGACCCCCAACCAGAACAACTGGCTACGGACCAACTGGGTTCAACGGGATGGCGCGCGGCGGGTCTATGCAGAGATTAAATTCACACTGCGGGACTGTAACAGCATGCCGGGCGTGCTGGGCACCTGCAAAGAGACTTTCAACCTCTACTACCTGGAGTCCGACCGGGACCTGGGCACCAGCACCCGGGAGAGCCAGTTTATGAAGATCGACACCATCGCAGCTGATGAGAGCTTCACCAACGTGGACCTGGGGGTGAGGCGCCTGAAGCTGAACACGGAGGTGCGGGGCGTGGGACCACTGAGCAAGAGGGGTTTCTACTTGGCCTTCCAGGACATAGGCGCTTGCATCGCCATCGTTTCCGTGCGGGTCTACTACAAGAAGTGCCCGGCGATGGTGAGGAATTTAGCATCCTTCTCCGAGGCTGTGACTGGGGCAGACTCATCCTCCTTGGTGGAAGTGCGGGGAGAGTGCGTGGGCCATTCGGAGGAGAGGGACACCCCCAAAATGTACTGCAGTGCCGAGGGAGAATGGCTGGTGCCCATTGGGAAGTGCGTGTGCAGTGCTGGCTATGAAGAGCAGCGGGATTCCTGCATGGGTGAGTCCCTGCTTCTTACTGGCGGTGCCTGCAAGGGGCTCTCGCCTCTTTGGGGAAGGGCTGAGGACAGAAACCTGCTCACAAGACAGAAGCCTGGCCTCTGTGGAGGCCAAGGGCTGCCCAAACCTTTGCTGGATGGCTTCATGCTTCCAAAATGTGCCACTGGTACCACCAGCAAGCCCTTTGGGCACTCCTGTGAGCATGGTTGTGACAGGTCTTGGTGCACAGGGCATGGCTTTGCGATGGGGGCTGGCACGGGGACAAGTACTGCCCTGGCTCCATCTTCCCCTACCGTGGAGTGCGTGGCCCAGAGGTCCCAGACCAGTGCCCCCAGCAGCTCTGGCTCATGCTGAGTCCCAAACCAGTGCCCCCAGCAGCTCTGGCTGGTGCTGAGATCCCTGCTGGTGCACTCCAGCAAAGCACAGCTCAGCCTCTCCAACATGCCCCGCCGCTCGCTTCCCTTTGGCAGGGGATTTTGAAAGCCAGGAAAGCAAAAAGAAAAAACACCGAGCTTTTACAAAACAAGGTTATTGTGTCCATCCATCACCCCTCCCTGGGGCTGCTGCAGAGCACTGTCATCTGGGGGTCCAGAGAGCCTTCCTGGGGGTCCTCTGTGCCACTGGGCAGGCTTCAAGCTGCTGACTGTACAAACTGTGATAAGGAAGCGGGGTGACCAGCAGCAGCCACGCACCAGGTACAGGGATGTGTGTGTACAGAGCACAGCGCTCGGGGCTCCCCGTGAGAGCCCTCCAGGCAGATTTGTTTGCTCTTGGTTTCTTTATGGGACGTGTTTAGGGGAGCAGCACAAATAAGAGTGCGGGGCCTTTGTTTGAGTTTGTCTCTCTCAAGTGGAGCATTTGTCTTAGGGAGACTTAACGCAAGGTTAGGACGTCCAACGCCAGACTGGAACGGATCCAGGTGCTGCTGGGACCAGCACTGGCCCCAGCGGGTCCCCAGCTACACAGAGTGGGAAGGACGGGCAGAATAAATGCTTCTATCCGCAACTCCTTCTGTCTGTGCCCATTGATTTGAAAGTCAACCTGGGATGGATCTGATAATTTAGAAAGGGTTGTCTTCTCCCACGCTAAAGAGTGGCTGCAAAGCGTGCATGGGGCCAGCCATGTGCTGCCGTGGGAGGGGGCACTAGTATGGGTCCCAGCCCCATGACTGCAGGGAGGTTTGGTTCAAAAGGGCCAAACACCCCCTCCCCATATTCCCCTCCTGCAGTCCCATGCAGCAGACTCTGCCCCAGGGCATCACCACCCTAAAGCTTGAAGGCTGAGGGAAGCCCTGGCATCGGCGTTGTGCTCAGCCTGCCTCATTTTCCTGTGCTCCCTTGGACGTGTGTCTCTCTCCTGGGAACAAAGCTGTGGAAAAGCTCCTTCTCTGCCCTCCTGCCCTTTCCTGGTGGGATTTCCCCTGTCCATAGGCCGGGCATAGGAGGAAGCACGGTCCAGCCTGCCTCCCCAGCTGGGGGACACACAGGCAGAAGCTGGACCTTCTGCATGCAGCTGCACTCAGGTCCACGCTGCTCAACCAGCGATGCTCCTGGTGAAGCTCTCGGGGGCTTGTGTCATCACAGGACAGAAATGTCACCGGCCTTTCATGGACCTCAGAGTCATCTTGCCCTCCTGCCTCCCCCATCCCATTTCTCCAGCTCCTAGCACAGGGAGTTCGATAGCCCCACGTCAAGTGAGCAGGGGCATCACCTCCTGCCTCCTGTCTCCTTTGGCAGGTGGGTGTGGAGCAGGAGTACATATATTTACAGACGAAAGCAAACAGATGCAAATCTCTGATCTAAGCTTCTTGTGCCTGATTGGGGCAGAGTTCATTTTTCACAGTGAAAAGTGCCTTTCCAGAATGATTTATAACCCCAGTGGATCTGTCGGAGTTGGAAATTAGCTGTTTTAATTGTCAGGTGGACAAAAGCAGGATTCCAGTGGCTGTTGCCCCAGCAATTTTTCATTCTCCTTCACAGGGATGAGATGATATAAATCACTCCTTGTGGCCCTAATAATCTTTCTATAAATATCAGGGAAATTCATTTTTTGCTTGGGGGAAAAAATTAGAGAAAAGATACTTTGCTTCTATGGCAGTGTTTAAAATGTGATTCCAAATTAATTTCCTTCTGCCTTTCACAGCCAGACGCCTTATTTGTCAAAGCTAAAGATGTTTGAACAGTGGAGGTTTCTCCCCCTCCTCTTTAATGTTCATTTTTCTAAGGACCTGCCAGAGTGATGGAAGACAGTTCAGGAAACCAGATCATGGCCAGAGCTGTTCCCAGCTCTTCAGAGGAGAAGTAAGGTTGTGCCACAGAGCTGGGAAGGACAGGGTGAGGTGGGACATGGTGGAGGATGCGTAGAAACGTGGGGAACTTCTCTGCCTTTTGTCCCCTTGACTTTCAGCCACCAGCTTGGATGCCCCTTTTTTTTGGGGGGGTGGGGTGGGGGGGTGGCTGGGATCGCTGACTCCTTGCACTTGCCCCAGTGGGATCCACATGTTTCATCTTGTTGTGGTGTCCTGGTGTTTGCCATAAAGATGTGAGGGGCAGTTCTCATGGGATCAGGGGACCAGATCGAGGCACTAAGGTCAGGACCATGCTAAGGATGCCAGCTAGCCTGGCATCAGCTGTGTCACAGCCCCGCACTGCCCAAGACATTTGTCCCCCGTATCTGTGCCTCAGGCATCTGCCTGATCTTCAGAGACACAGGACCCCCTTTTCCAGCTGTGGCTGGGCACAGGTGCTGCAGTGCCTTCCTGGGCAGAACCCGGGTTTGAGCATGAATTGCCACAGCTGCTGATGGGGTCCTGGGGTCTTCCAGCTCCTAAAATTCCCAGCTTCTAGTCCCACGGCATCTTCTGCCACAACCACCCCAAGGATGAAACCCCGGGGGGAGGATGTCTCTTCCAGGGCAGCACAGCCCTGCTGCCCCACTTGCTTTTCCCCTCCGTTTTCAAGGCTCTGAAGGACTTTGCTTCTCTCACCCCCATCATCCACAGCCAGCCTTGGATGCGCTGCTCTTTCCTCCTTGAAATGCATCAGTCCGCAGCAAGACACGTTAGTATCTCTTACACACAGCAAATAGCAACTGCTCTGCCTAAATAGCAGAATAAGCAACAGCATAAGTGAAAAGGAACTGTCCCAGCAATTTATCAGATAAGAAAACAATCAGCATAATTCACCTTATTTATATGCAGCTGCTGCACAGGACAAATAGAGACCCATTTCAATAAGGTCAGTGCAATTAGAGAAATGAGAAAGGGGAGCACTTTAACCCTGGCTCTGCTTCTGTGGGAAGGGAAGAAACCCATAAGCCGCCTCCTCAAACAGCCAAGAGGCTGAGAGCTGGGACACGCGGATGGATGGGGAGGTGGACAGGGTGGCTCACGCAGGTGAGGACAGTGGCTTTCCACCCCCCCACCTCCTACCAGCCCCAGCCAGACCCTCTTTGGGGTGGGCTGCCCGGCTCCTGAGCCACCAAGGTTTTGAGCCCATGGTCCTTGCACCAGGGTCAGCCTTTTGGGCTGGATCTGGATTAGTCCTTGGGCTGCATCTGTCACCAGCTATCAGTGAGCAAAACTGGAAAGCTGGGCTAAAATCTGTTTAGCTGATGATGAGTTTTGCGTGCACAGAGCTGGTTTGGAGTATCAGCAGCACTGCTATGGCTATGGATCATGGTGCTGCTCTCTGGGAGCTGACACAAACCCACCCACCCACCCAGCCACCAGTCACAGAGACCTCCAGGAGTGCAGAATCTCCCAGGAAGGATGTTTTCTTTAACATACAAATGAAAAAGGGTCAAACAGAAGGAACAGGCCCACTTCCCTGTTGTCAGAGCAGGTGGATGAGCCTTCAGCAGAAATGCCATTAAAAAGAGTGCCTTTGAGGTATATCCATGGGTTTCTGGAGCAGTTCAGAATTTTTCTCTAAAGTTTGGGACTGGGCATCTTAGCCTCAAGATTGCTCTGGGTGCTTTCCTTCTGCTGTGCTCGGTGGCTTCAGCTTGGCTCTTGCCTTTGCCTGGAAAACAGTGATGAGGGAGCAACAATTAAGCAATTGCTGCTCTATCAGCCTGTTTGCACAGGAGGATGGGTGTTTGTAGCCTGCCAGGGCTGAGCCAGAACAGCTACCAAACAAGGGTCTGATGTGTGCGGCTGAATGAGGATCTGACCCTGGGGTAGACTTTATCCAGCTGTGCTTAAGCCAAAAAAAAAAAATAATGGCCTGTGTCCTCTGGACAAGGAGAAGAGAGGGAGGCTGTCAATGCCTAGACCCTTTCCTCTCCATCTCCCAAACTGGAGGAGAGATGGGAATAGGAGAAGGGCTGCTGGCCCCTGATGGACAGACCCCTCTGCTGCTGGGCTGTCCCACCCCTCCTGTGTGTGGCACATGGCTGGTGGAAATAGATCTGGAGAGTCTGGTTAGCAATCTGGAAGCTGGTTAATTTTTTCCAGTTGGTGGGATTCACGCTGATGAACCAATCAGCACATTTAATGTACCTTAAACCTTCCTCGTGGGCAACTTTAATCGAGCAATTAAAGCGCTACAGCATTGCTAATTAAGAGGAGAAAATACCCGGCTTGGTAATTATGTGCCTGTGAATACAGTTTTGCATCCACGGACCTTTATGAAGCAAGTCAGTGGGGACTGACTTTCCAGCTGGTGGGGCAAGGGGGGAGCAGTGCTATAGGGCACGAGAGGAGGGGAACCCCTATTCCAGCTGCACCCCATCACACATGTACCCTGCTGGTGGGCACAACCCTGGCCACCCAGGAGGAGGGTAAGCCCTCCAAATGCCAGGGAACACAATGGCACGGGTGAAGCCGTTGGCAGGGGAAGCCAGGTCAGAGATGTGGGCTCCAGCTGTGCTCTGCTGGGCAATGACCTGTGGCCACAGCAGCAAACCTTTGCAGCTGTGTGAACAGATGTGGTCCAGCTGCTGATGCTGAAAGGGGAGGAAAGGTGGAGGCATGCGACCTGCCCTCTTTGAGATTGGGTGCAAGGGGACAGACCCCTCTGCCCAGTGCACTGCACATGGGGATGCTGCTTGCCCCTGGGTACTAACCCAGGGAGACCACGGCCCGTGCTCCTTTCTTTCAGTGCAGCAGGGGTGGAGAAGCACACAGAGAGGAGGAAAGAGATGCTAGTGAGTTAAGGGAGCCCACCAGATCCCTGCTCCATTCCCTACTCTTCCCAAACTCCTTCTCCCTTCCTAAGTCAGAGATGGTCTGAGAAGCCCTGGGCTTCTCTCGCTCCCATTTTTCTGGCAACAGTGATTTTTTCTCCTACCTGTGTACAAACATCGCAGGGCAACCATGAGCTCCTTGTGTTGTGTCTTCACGTGGAACAGCCGATAGAGGCTGGTCAGTTGGCAATGGGACACTGCTCTTGCTGGGCTGACTCCAAGCAAAACCCCTTTTTCCTGGTTCTGGGCTACACAGGGGCCCCCAAAATGCACCTGGGGGTCACACATGCCTCTCAGTCAGCAAACCTGGGATTTCAGCTTCCAGGCTGCGCTCCACCTCCCTTAGGTCCTGCCTATGCATATATACCATGTGTCAAGGGGACAGATAAATGTATGTCAAAATACCCTGTCACTGCAGCTCTGGACAAACACGCTGGAATATGTTTCACATTTCTTTGCAAATTGGTGCGGATTTCAAGGAGATTTTCAATGCAAGTCCCAGCACACACGTGCCAGCTCCGAACCGCAGGCTTGGTGCCTGTGTTGCACTCAGTGATGCCTGCTCAGAGCCTCCGGTGCCTGCTGGCAGGGTACCAGGTGGTCATACCCAGAGTTAGACTGCACCAGTGCCCTGGGTGCCCACCACGTAGGGTTTCTGCCATGACTGTACCAAAATAAACCTTTCAAGGGCAGGAGCAGTGATAGTTTCAAAGACGCGCTAGGGGAGTTATGCAAACGGCCTTTCCGTGACGCCAGGCAAGAAAATCAAAGGAACTTAGTGGCTCACAAGATTTTCATTATTGGTTTGCAAGCCAGTCAGCTGCTTTGTAAAATGCAGGCAATACTGGATGTTAAGATTATATCACCTTCTGCTTATCCCATGCAAAGCCCTGTATCCTATAAAAAAAAAAAAAAGAAAATAATTTGTTTTCCAAATCATATAATCTTGGACTATTCAGGACCCAGGTATCAGACTTCAGATGGGAGCAGACTGCAAAGACAATGTCTCAGGAACACAACCCGCTTGCCAGGTTCGGGATGGACGTTAGGAAAAACTTCTTCCCCTGGAGGATTATCCAGCCTTGGGATGGGATCCTTGGACTCACACTTGATTTGTACCAGGACTTCCAGGTTATAGTTCCAGATCTGGCTGCTAATCAGCCTGTATGGATCCCAGATCTTCTGGGCTGCCCATGCATGGCTAATTCAGCTCAACAAGCACGCTGGAGAAGGCAGGGCACAGGGTGAGGTGATCTCAGCATGTCCAGCATCTTCATCCCTTCCTCTAACACTCCAGCAAGTGGCCAATTGCATTTTCTAGGAAAACAAAAAAAAGCAGCCCCCCCCCCCCACACACACACCTAAAACGATATTTTTTTTCTGGTTAGGAACAGAGAAAAAGGGCAGAGATGACTGCAGAGCTGCCTTTCCCCCACCAACAGAACAGTGTTTTGTGTCCCTGGCTGAATATTTTATTGTTTGTCACTTTTCCTCTGAGTTTGGTGTGTTTAGCCGCTGACGTGGATGAAGGGTGAGAATGATGCTAGACTGGAGTTCAGGGTATTGATGGGGATGAAACAAATTTCATTTGTGCTTGGTAGGTCTCTGTAGTCCCTGTAAGAAGTGCTGAAGAGCAGCGGGACTGTGATGGATGGATCTGGCAACTCTCAAAGACCTTTACTAGCTTTGGAATGTGGGGTTTTTTTGGTTTGCAATCTTTTTCTCCACAGAATTTGCCCAGGTGCAGGTCGTGGGCACAGGTTGTTGCTCTGGATGTGAGGTACCACTGTTCAGGTGCCTGGGAAGCTGTTGTTGGGGAATTTAGAAATAGGCAGCTTGTGGGAAAACCCCGGCATTTTGTACCAGCACTGACACTGGGGATGGTGTAACGCAATGGGAGGCTGGGGAGCCTAAATTCGCTACTGGCATATTTGGAGGTTGGGTGTGATTGCCTTGCGTGGGGAAGATGCTTTTCATCCCACGGAGCAGTAGGACCGTGCCAAAAATTTGTTCTGTACTCGACATGAGATCCAGATCCCACTCGTGTCACCACTTCTTGTGTGACAACTTCTTCCCCTTCCTGAAAACAAGATGCTGCCTCTGACACTTCCCCATGAAGGAGAAAGGGATCCAGAAGCTGGTGGTGCTCAGCTGTGCGGGGGTGAGGGCTGTGCTGTTCCCTGTGATGCTCTTCATTCTGCTTCTGCTGGAGTGCTGGGCACCCTTGATTTTAAAGCTCAGCCCCTGTATGCATCCATAGCCGTCTGCATGTGTGCATCCCCTCCAAAGCTGCATACCAGTTCCTGCAGGGGTTGGGATTAAATCCTTGGTATTTTGCATGTCCTTTCCTCATTTAAGGATATTTGCTCCCTGAAGCCTTGCAGCAGGGATGCAGGGTTGCCTCCAGCACTGCCATCTGCACCAGTGGCTCCCATTTGGCCCCACTCCCTCCTGAATGCCGCGTTTTCTGGGTTTGTTTTTCATCCGGTGAAAACTGTGGGGGTTTTTTTTCAGAAGCCTTGGATAGTTCTGTCTAAAATTCCACTACAAAACTGAGTTTTGGAAACAGCTTTTTTCTAATTCTAGCATTAAGCCACCTGTTTCCATCCAACTCCTGCAAGCTGTAGCGTTTCTCCAGATAAGTTTTATATAAAAGCCTTCACTCTGAGAGCGTGCCAGGCTGCCTCACCTACGTCAGTCTGCACAGCACCACCCCGGCTCCGCTCCCACAGAAGGGTTCAGATGTTTCCTGTTTTGTTGGGTTTTGGTTTTTTTTTTTAAAAGATGTAGGGAAGAAGAGCAGGAGTGCTTTCCAAAGTACTGTATTCCAAGCAAGAGGCAAGACCTGCTGATCTTTCTGTGGCAGCACCATGCAGATACCCAGTTTGGGATGCAGCCAGTCTGGAACACCATGGTTCCAGTTTACCCAGCACTACAAGTGGAATTACTCTAGTTGGAAGAGCAGGGTCCTTCTTACACAACATGTCCTGGTGGCTGTGAAATCTGGGTGTTGGGCAAGAAGCTGTGCAGGATGCCCTTTGCTGCATGTGCCGTTTGCTTGCAGCCTGATATGGAGGGTTTTGCCAGCTTTGCAAAATCTTCATGGGTGAAAACTCCCCTCTGTCCCCCTCTCTGCAACATGCCGGGTGCAAAGGAGTGCTGGATGTGTTGAATGATGGGGGAAGGACCAAGGAGTGGGGAGGTGATGTGAGGTGGAGTCTGGGGTGATATGAGGCAAATTCAGGTTTGTATAGTGGTGTGATGAGTTGTAAGGTAATATTGGGGGTGGAAAGCGTTGTGAGCTGTGCAAAGGGGCTGCAGGGTGGGAACTGGGCTGTTCCCACTCAGGGGCTAGGGGTAAGGCAGTGGTCTGGGGTGTGAGAGAGTGCAGGGGCAAGCAGCACACAAAGGGTGCACTGAGCATCAGGAGGGCTGCAGAGCAATGTGTGATCTACAGACCAAGAATTTACCTGAGAAAGCCACCCCAGCCAGCCCCCCAGACCCCCTCCAGACTACTGACCAACCTGGGGACGCAGCCTGGGATTGCAGGGAAAGGGGACACAGCCTTGCAGAACCACAAGGTCTGGGGCAAGGAGGTGGATGCCTCTTTTTAAGACATGACTGTGAGTAACATGCTTCTGTTTCAGTGTCTGTGTCATGTAGGAGCTGAGGTTGGAGGCATCATGCCTAAACTGGATTGAAAGGAGCTGGGATTTTCTGTGCCAGCTTCTCCCGCAGCCTGGAGGGCTCTGGGACCAGTGCCTGTCTCTGGCTGTCACAGTGGCTCTGACACCCTCATTTCCATCTCTTATCTCCTCCCAGCACTGCCAAAGGGAGAAACGTTGCTGCTCTTCTGCTGCTTGCTGATGCTCAGCTTTGTTGCAGGGTCGGGGAGGTGGGCAATCGGTGGCACCAGTGCTGCTAAGCTGCCCCATGGCACCCTCTCAGCCATGCCCTCACCCTGGCCAAACCTCCTGGGCTGAATATGGAGCCGAGAGGGAGCGACACGGGGTTGATGCTCGCATTTGCAGCAGCACTGAAGTCACCCTTAGTGGTCCCACCAGGGCCACCTGCAGAGCGCTAGTCCCAGATGGCAACTTCAGCCTGAGAAGAGTGGCTCATTCTCAGCTAGCATCTCCCCGACAGGTTCATCTATCATCTCCTGAGCTCTGCCAGCTTATTAGCAGATGTTGTCCTGTCCCCAGAGGATGGAGAGGGAGGGAAACAAATGGACCGAACTACAGATGGCTGGCAGAGCCCTACCCATGCTCACTGTTTCTGAGACAAACCTGCTGCTCTGGGGCCCCTTGGGCAAGCGATGTGTGAGAGAGTGGGGCTGATGGGCTGGGAAAAAACAGGCACGATGTGCTGTGCAGGGTGGGGGGCTCAGTGGATGCCCCGTGGTATTGACCCCAAACAGGTTGGGATGGCAGTTGGGGACCCACCTAGGTGACAGAGGGCTGGGGATGCACTGTGCCAAGCACAGGTTTAGTGTTGGTTTCTGTAGGCTCTGCTTGTGACACTGGCCCAGCCAAGTGTCTGGGCTGTAAGCACAGTGTAGATGTGCAAGTCTTGAGCTGGGCTGCAGGTGAAGGTCTGCTGCTGTCCCACGTGCACTGTGAAACCACCCTGTGAGATGAAACTGCAAGGACAGTCAGCCTTGGCTGGGTTTTACAGGAGGAATGGCACTGGGGCCAGAAGGACACCGATAGCAGGACTTCTGGTGGTCCACAGAGGGGACCAGAGATCCTCAGACACAGAGGAAGGTTATCAGTTGCATGCAATAATTTAAAATACAAACATCCCTATCTTCTGCAGGGCTCCTGGGGGGGCACTTGTGGCAGACAGCAGTAGCTGGTTGCTGTGAAGACAGCAGGACAACCATTCTGCACCTCCCTGGTGGGCAGCTTCAGATTTTGGTGGCTTCAGTGTGTGCTTACAGCCATGGCTCTGGAGCCCTGTAAATTTTAGACCTGGTGCATTTCACTGAATTTTTCTTGCTGGCCACTTCTCTTCTGCTTTGCTTTTACCACAGCTAACCCAGGAGGTCCTGGTCTTCCACGTGTCACTGGCCTGGCACGAGAGAGCTCAATCCAGAGCAGGACATGCCTGTCATTCTCTACTGCAGGGATTTCATCTCTTGTGCAGGTTCCAGGCTGGTGCCCTCTCCCATGCCTGCTTTGCACGTGTGTCCTTCTTCCATCCAAAGCAAGCACTGAGACACACAGAGGTGTCTGACCCCATCCAGAGCGGTGCCTGCCCCAGCCCCAGTTGCTCTCCCACCTCCTCACATGCTCAGCTGTCCAGGTGCCAGGAGGTAGTTCCCAACAGCTCTGACCTGGTGCACATATTCACCTATAGCTTGTCATTTAGGATGATTTTCCCCCTGAATGCATCTAAAATAATTGTGAATCATTGCTACAGGTAATTAATGATGTTTGGGGTTTTTTTACAGCATTAAATGCTAAGTGATAACAGTTGCTGGGTGCAAATCTGCTGCGCTTCGTGTTCTCATCCTTCCTGCTGGCCTGTCTCTTCATACCTGATGTAGCACTGATTTCTCTGCCCTTGATTAAATATTAGGAGAGGGGGGGGAACCACTCCAGGTGTCTTTTGAATCAGGAGTCCCTGGTTGCCGCAGGGATAGAGATGATGGGGGTTTGCAGGTCCGAGGGGCATTGGCAGAGGTTGAAGGCAGCAGATCCTGACATGCACGCTGCCCAGCACGGACCGTGGGGCTTTCTCATTGCTTGCTTCCCATCTGGTAGACTGTGCTCATGCTGCATTTTCATCCTTTTCCACAGGGAAAAGCTGGGAACTTTTCTTTCTTAAAGATTTGCTGGTTCCGCCCACCCCCCCCCCCCCCCCCCCAGCTAGCTACCTCCCAGATTTGTCCCCACCTGAGAACAGGGTGTGCCAGCACTCATCTCAGCCTTACACCCCAAACCAAGGGGTGGAACACTGGAGGGTGTTGCAGTGTTAGGCAGAGGGCACCTGGTAACGGCAGAGCATCCCTGCTTCTCTTGACGTGTGGCATCATGAGGACCAGTCAGCACCAGGGTTTAGCAAATGTCCCAGGCTGTCCTTGGTGCAGCTGGCTGGGGACAGCACACCCCCTCTCCCAGCTCTGTCTTTCCTCTGTTCTTTCCTCTTCTGCTGCCTCTGAGGAGGTGAAAGGAGTCGAGAGAGCTGGGGAGCAAAGCCAGCCCCAGGCCGCTGCAATTTCCTTGTGAGTCCCATCTGCCTTCCCTCGCATCCCCATGTCTGGGCATTTCTGCTCCTTGCTCTGATGCCCTTTGGGAAGTGGAGAAGCAGGAATTTAGGAACAAACTCTGGAACTTCTGGAGGAACAAACTCTGGAACTGCTGGCCTTTGCTTTTTCCAGCCTGCTGTACCAAAATGTGAGACCAGTCCACGATACCAGCATCTCTGGCACATGCAGCACGCGTACATCCCTCTGCTGGTATTGCTTCCCTGACTTTAAAGTAGCCTTTGGTGCAAAACTGCCCCAGAAACTGGTGACAGGGTCTGAAGAGGGACTAGCAAGCCATCAGGGATGTGTGTGGCTGGAGCACTGCCTTCAGCTGCCATTGCTGGTCAGCAGCTTAGTTATAAAGAGGCTGTTGTATCACTGTGTACGTTGGTAGCAGTCAGTCTGGGGAGATCAGTGGCAAGGAAAGGGAGTGTTATTAATAAGAAAACAAATCAGCACCTAGAAGCAGAACAGACAGCACAGAGGGACCCAGACCACCAGGGATACTGGATCACAAACAAAACTCTTCTACATGTTTGGAAGAAAAATTGAGGCTGTATGTAGAGCTGGCCACTGGGGGTAAAGACAGGAAAATGAAGGTATTACTACCTCAGCAGGGAAAAACAGAAATGAGTCAGAGCCAGAAATAATGCTTGAATCACTGGAACTGGTCCTAGAAGTAGTTGATGAATACGGGGACCCAGACAGAGCCTGTTTTTCCTTACTTGGAATCAAAATCTGCAAAAGAGGACAGATCCTTCCACCCCCAGACAGATACCTGACATGCCACATGTCACTCTTGAGCTAATCGATTTGCCTAACGCGAGATGAGTTGTTTGTGTGACAAATGAATCACCCGCGGGGCTGCTGGGAGAAGTGGGGGTAGGATGGAGCAGACTGATGCAAGCCCTGGCGTGGGATGAGCGGCTGCTCCTGCCACACAGCCCCCAGCACCAGGAGGAGGGGAAGAAACTGAAGGCGGGTTGTGTTGGTTGTGTTGGTTGTGTTGCTGGAAAAAAAACTCAGGCTGGCTGGTTTGGTCTTGCTGTCCCTCCACCGAGAGCAAACAGCACGCATTTTCCTTTGGTTTGTGCAAGGAAATGTGTTGCTTTGTGCAGCAGCAGCACACCGAGGGGGGTTGCAGGGGGACCTGCACCATGTCCCAAGTGTTTTAATTCTTCAAGTTGCCCATGTGGGTGCCCTTGGGTGTCTGGGCGCACCCAGCATGTGTAGCATGGTGACCACTGTGAGGTGAGGACTGTGCTGTAAATTTGCCCAGTAAATGATGGTTCTTAGAAGAGTTTACAAGGTGATTTCCAGTGCTGCCTGGTTTGAGCTTCCAAGCGTTCTCTGCCCTGGGCCAGAGGGGTGGCTGCAGGAGGGAGAGCTCTGGGCACCGATCAAGGAAAGCACCTCAAGCTTTGCAGCCAGCTCACAAAAAGCAGAAACAACCAAGTCTGCTTGTGAAACAGTGGAGAACAGGTACCAGCATGGCAAGAAGTACAGCCTGGGGGAGAGACAAAAGCAGTTTTCACAGAGCCCGGTTTCCAGCTGGACAGCTGGAGGGGGGCTCACCCAGCACTGGGGGGAGGGCTGGCTCCCATGCTCTGGGATGGGGGTGAGAGCGGGGTGCAGCTTTGTGCTGGCGGGGTCTGCCAGGCCATGGCATGCACCTCATCCAGGCGCATCCCTCTGACCTCTGCCCCTTCCCTCCTCTGCAGCCTGCCAGCTGGGATTCTACAAGTCAGCCCCTGGGGACCAGCTCTGTGCAAAGTGCCCCTTGCACAGCCACTCGGAGAGCCGGGCAGCCCGCGTGTGCCGCTGCGACAGCAGCTTCTACAGGGCGGTGCAGGACCCCCCCTCAGCCGCCTGCACGCGTGAGTACCCCCGCTGCCCAGGTCTGTGCTGTGGTGGGGCAGGCATCATGTTCTGACCCAGCAGATGCTCCCTGGCAGAGAGCAGCATGCACCATTGCCTCTGTGCACACTGCCCCGTGCACTGCAGCAGCCTTTCAACCCCAGGACACCCTTTGGCACATGGGATGGGACCCTCTTAGCTGCACTCCCCCACTGCCCTCTGTCTCATCCTCAGGTGTTGCTGTGCTCTCTGTTGCTGTGGGGGAACAGTGGCACCAGGGTTTGTCATATGGGTTCTGCTCAGCCCTCTGCAATATGCTGCTCTGAGGGGCATCCCCAGAGGAGTCCTCTCTGTACTGGGTCCAGCAGGGCAGAAAGGTGTGGGGCTGCTAGCTGAAACCAGGGTGAAAGACAGGTCAGCAACATCTGACTTGTGTTTCCCTAGGGGATATCCACCCCGGATTGCTAATCTCCCCAGGAGATGCGGGTTTACCCTTCCCTTCAGATGAGCAGGTCCTGTCCTCCACTGTCCAGCCCATCATACACCTTGGCTCTTCCCCCAAAATCTTCATGCATCGCCATCGCTTCCTGCTTCCCCCAGACAAACACCAGCTCTTGCCTGCCTGGCATTTGGCATCCTGATCCAGAGCATCTTACCTCCATGACATTTCACCCTGAGACCCGTCTGTGTCTTTGCTGTCTTCTCTTTGGAGCATTTTCCCCTCTGGGCAGCCCTGTGCTCCCTGTAGCATCATACATACGCGCAGGTACATGCTGCCCAAGATGCATCTCCCCATGGGTCCTCACCCTACCAGTCCTGATACCTTCAGCAGCCCCCGCTCTGCCTGACCCTCTGCTTCTTTTCCAGGCCCCCCCTCTGCTCCCGTCAACCTGATCTCCAGTGTAAACGGCACCTCGGTGACACTGGAGTGGGGCCCACCCCTGGACAAGGGGGGACGCGCTGATATCGTGTACAACGTGGTCTGCAGGCGCTGTGCGGGGGACGCTGGCCAGTGCGAGGCGTGTGGCAGTGGGATCCGCTTTTTGCCCCAGCAGATGAGCCTGGTGCAGGGAGCACTGACGGTCACCAACCTCCTGGCCCACACCAACTACTCCTTTTGGGTGGAGGCTGTCAACGGTGTCTCTGACCTCAGCCTGGAGTCCCGGAGAGCTGCAGTTGCCAACATCACGACAAACCAGGCAGGTAGGAGGAGCAGACACCCCCCCTCAGGCTTTGCCTGCACGGGTGTTGCTGATGTAGCTCCGACATTGCCCCAGCCAGTATCTGCAGGAGCCACAACCTGCCCTAGCAGCCAAGGGCTGGTTTGGTGATGGGCATGAGACACCCACGAGGGCTGACCCCTGTCCTCTCTGCTGATGAAGGTAGGTTCAGGGAGCTGGGTTGGGTTGGAGACAAGCTACTGCCCAAGGCAACCCTTACCCTTCTCTGGTTCACCGTTGCTCGTCATCCTTTTCTTCCACTTCAGCCTGTAACTGCTGGCGGAGGCTCCTTTTCTGTAGGAGACGGGGGACACAGAGAACACTTGTTTATTGACAGGAACACTAAACAGAACACGAATCTTTCAGGCTCTTCCTTCAGCCTTCTGTCCCTTTCCAAGGGGCCAAGCCATAGTTCATCCTCTGCTCTTAACTTGTAGAGGAATTATAGGGGAATGAAGGCAGGTTAATTAACATTGATAATATACAGCTGTGGGCTGGCTTCAGGGGCGGTGGGTTGGCTGACGTGGATAAGGTGCTGCTGTGGCTGGTTCCTGCTAAGTAGTTAAATAGCTCTGAAGGGCATGGAGGAGGACCTCTGGATGGAGAGAGGCCTGGAGGAAGCAGCGGGAGGAGAGTGAGAGCCAGCCCTGGGTGGAGGAGAGACAAGGAGAAGGATGCAGCAGAGGCAAGAAGCAGGGTGGACTGGCCTGAAGAGGATGAAGAAACAGCACGAGCAGTAGATGACCTTGTGAAACCTTGTGGGGCATTGGTGGCTGTGCTAGGGCAAGGTGTGCTAACTAGTTATTGAAGTTAACCTGGGATGTGATGGTAAAAGCCTTGTTGCAGCCTACTAGTTTGCTAGTGCTGCGACATTAACTCACCCTGATGCCAGGCCCTGGCAAGTGACAGCAATTTTTGCTGGGAAAAGTCTCTCCTGTGCACATCTCATCTTTGCAAATCCCTTGCTGTGAAATGCTCTCTCCTAGGAGGTACCTCTGAGCAATGCTCTAGCCCAGCTGGGCTAGGACCTCGCTCCAGGGTCATCTGGGCATCTCCCCATTGCAGAGCCCAGCCAAGCCCCTTTCCATGGAGCGTGCTGCGTGGGCAGAGGGGACAGGGCAGGGCCTGACCCTCCTTGTTAATCCTCCCCATTGGAAATGAGCCCACAGGAGCCCCTTGTGATGCTGAGCCCCTTCTGCTCTCATAGCAGTGGTGCCAGCAGGAGAAACCTGGGAGCCTCGCTGGGTTAGCTCATGGCTGGCAGGAGAACAAGGCCCTTTTGTTCCTAGTGCCTGCCCATAGTGCTCCTTCAGCCCTCTCCAAACAGCTCAGTCCCACTGGCTTCCCTCCTGCATGAGTCCTCCTAGCGCTGACAAGCAGCATCAGCCTGGTGCCTTGAAGGGGGATGCTCTCGGGAAGGGCTGAATATTCTCATTTCAACCTCTCTGGTGGAAAGTGGATGCTGGGCAGTGAAACCAGCGGGGCTGGGAAGTTAGTAGTGACTGAAGTTCAGATGCTGTGCCTGCATGGTGCTCCAGCTGCTGCCCACCACAGAGCATCGCTGCCCACCAGAAGGGGCTGAGGGAGACCAACAGTACTGCACAGGGTGGCTTGCCCATGCTGGGTGCTGGTTGCTATTGTGTGTCCCCCCCAGCCCCAGGTGGCTGAGCGGGGCAGGAGTGGCCGAAGCAGAGATGCCCTGGGGCTGTTTGGAGAGGTGGGGTTGCATGTGCCCATGGGGTTTTGCTGATTCCCACCATCCCACCCTGACCCAGCTCTCTGACGTCCTGTGTCCCAACAGTGATTTCTGCTTCTCAGAGGAGCCAGCCCAAAGATGAACAGAGCTGAAAGTGCTACCTTTCAGTCCTGGGTGCCCTGCTGCTGCTGCAGCCTCTGTGCTACTCCGATGACACCCCTGAGCTGCAGCCACGGCAGATGGCAGCTCCGTCTTCCCCAAAGCTGCCACATACCCTTTTTCACCCAGCAGTTAGGGTCACAGGTGGTGCCTGAACCCTCTCCATGAGTTCATGGTTATGGAGATGGGTCTCCATGAGGACCCAGTGGCTGTGCCTGGCCATTGCAGCATCCACCACACATCCTAGGGTCCTTCCAGGAGGGATTTTTCCAGCAGGAAAAAAGGCCATTGAGCTGGCTCCCCCAGCTGCAACAGCTCCAGTTCAGGAATGGCAGGTAAAGACTGATTCACAGGCTCCCAACTCAGGCCCAGGTAGATGACAAGTATCTCAGGGCAGGAGACCACCCCCAGGGCACCTTTAGACTGATGCTCAGTCCCTGATCACCCCTCTGGGCAATTACCCTCTCTCCCCCTTACCCAGGTGGTGCAGGGGGGTCAGGGTCTTTCTGGGGTCTCTACAGCCTCCTTTCTGGCTCTGGATCAAAGCCTGTCCCCTCCTGCCTATGCTGGGACAGTGCCCTCCTCTTTAATCTCCTCAGTGCCTGCTCGCTCCATGGGAAAGAGATTGAGGCAACTGAAGCGAATAAAATCTGTTTGCAAGCCCCTTTACAGCACTCATCTCCACATGGCTTTAATTAAAACAGAAACATGGTCTAAACCAGGGGTCCTGCCTGGGGCTCCAGCTCCTCCCTTCCCTGCTGCTGTGTCCTGCTGCTCCCACCCATGCAGGACCCCCGCCAGCAGGCACCTAACACTCTGCTGTCTGCATCCCCAGCCCCGTCCCAGGTGGTGGTGGTCCACCAGGAGAGCACGGGCCAGAACAGCGTCACCTTGCTGTGGCAAGAGCCAGACCAGCCCAATGGCATCATCCTGGAGTATGAGATCAAGTACTATGAGAAGGTAACGCTGAGCTGAGTGCCGCAGAGCGGTCCCAGCGTGGCAGATTTAGATGGGGGCATGATGGTTTAAATCCTGCTGGTACAATTGCTGCTATCAGCCAGCACAAAGGACCATTTTGGAAGACTGTGGTTGCTGTGCTGATGCAGCAAGGTTTTTTTGGTGGTGTTTTTTTCCTCAGGACAAGGAAATGCAGAGCTATTCGACACTGAAATCCAAGGGCACCACTGCCACCATCTCTGGGCTCAAGCCTGCAACCCGCTACATTTTCCAGGTTCGGGCTCGCACTTCTGCTGGCTGCGGGAGGTTCAGTCAGACTGTGGAGGTGGAAACGGGGAAGCCAGGTGAGTGTGTGCAGCTGTGGGATGTGGGAAGTGTGGGGTAGGGAGCATGGGGGTGGTGATGCCCTTCTCCCTGGCCGTTGTTCTTCTGCCACACAGGGAGTGAGGCTGGAGGCATGTCTCCTGCAGTTTCAGCCTGCAGGGCTTGCTTGGCCTTGCCCTCCTGAGATGTGCTAATACATTAGAAAGAAGAGGGAGGAAGGACATAGCAGTTAGGGCAGAAAAGACTGAAGAAGAGGTCCTGAGGCTCCAGGCTCCTCTGTGCACTGGTTTGCTGTATCACCATGGCTTTCCCAGATCTGTGCTTGGTTTCCCTGTGTGTAAACGGTCCCTGTACACTAGGAGAGCCCAAAAGCTAGGCTGGATGGGGGATGGCACTTTATCTTTGAAGACCATGACCCCACCAGGGTAGGGAAGTTCCTGAGCTCAGCAAAGTGCTCCCTACTCCAGCTCTCCTCGTTCCTATCCTGCTTCTTCCAGTCTCTCTCCGGTACGACACAATGACAATCGTCTGGATCTGCCTGACACTCATCACTGGCCTTGTTGCGTTGTTGGTGGTCCTGATCTGCAAGAAGAGGTAAGTGTTTTCTGGAGGTCAGGGCAGCTTGTCACCAAGTGGGGCAGGAGGGATGGGAGAGCTTGGGTGCAACTTTTCTCCTCTCAGTTTGCCCAGAGTATCCGTAGGTCAGGGGTTAAGAAGCAACCAAGAGACTTTGTTTAGGGGTCACCCTGCCTCCACTTTCCCTGAGGCAAAGCCAATCTCCAGACCTTCCCTTAATGCCACCAGGCTGAATAGCAGTAGTGACACCAACAGTGATAGCCATAGCAATACCAGTACCAGCACAAGGGCTGACTGGATGGGCTAGGGGGAGTAGAGACAGCTCTTCTCCATCAAAAAGAGCCAAGAGGGACTGTGTGTGCTACATCTCAGCATGGCTGAGCCAGGCATGTGGAGCACACATGCCATTGCCCAGAGCAGACCGAAGGGCTGCAGCTTTTAGAGCTGCCAAGCCTTGGAGAGCACCTGGAAAGTATCTTGCTCCAGGCCAAAGTGTCTGTCCAGCAAGATGCGGGGATGCAGCTGGTGGAGGACCAGGTGTTAGCTCCAGCTCCTCCTGGGCTGCCTACAGCCCTGCATGCACCGCCTTCCACCCTGCTTTTGGGTTGCTTGTGAGAGTGAGGGATGGGCACACCTCTTCTGACCCTTGTGTCCCCATGGCAGGCACTGTGGGTACAGCAAAGCTTTCCAGGACTCCGATGAGGAGAAGATGCATTATCAGAATGGGCAAGGTAGGAACCCCCCTGCTGCTGCTCCTGGGGTGTGAGGGATCTCAGCCCTGTGGATGGACAGGGACCTCCTGGCACTGCTGTGGTTTCCAGAGGTGAGGGGCTTGACCACTGCCTGCTTCTGGGGATGCGTCTAGGAGAGCTGAGCAGGAGCTCTGATCCCAGGGGCAGCCTGGTAATGGGGTTGAAGGGTTGTACAGCGTGAGATAAGACTGTGGCAGGTTCCTCCCAGACACCAGCAGGCCTGAAGAGTAGAAAATTCATCACAGGTGAGGGGTGGGAGCAGGGGGGTGATGCTGAGGGACAATCACATGGAGGAGACCTGGGTAGCCATGTCCTGGCCTGCTCTGAGGACACTACTATGCCAAAGAGCACCTTAGATTTCCTTGGAGCTGCAGCCTCTGTGGCTCCTCAGCATGTCAACCCAAGAAGTCCTGCCCCTGCCCATCCTCTGCCCAGCTGCTGGGTGCCCCTACTTGTCAGCAAGGCTGCTTGAAAGAGCTTACCTCCTCTCTCCCTTTTGAAACCCGGCAGTGAAATTCCCCGAGTCCAAGTTCTATGTGGATCCCCACACATACGAGGACCCCTGCCAAGCCGTGCATGAGTTCACCCGTGAAATCGAGGCCTCCCGGATCAAGATTGAGAAGGTCATTGGGTCTGGTGAGTCCCTGGGCCAGGCTGCCTCTTTGCATCTGCTCAGGGCAATTCATGGCCCGAGGTTGTGCCGTCCTCATGGCTCACTGGGACCGTAGCAGGCTGTGCAGCACTGGCACAGCGTTCCACCAGGGCTTCAGCTGCTCCTTATCCTTCTGAGGTCAAACTCATGGAGACACTGGGATTTTTTTAGGTTTTTGGATTGGGTTTTTTTTTGGTGCATGAAATAAACTCTTTGGAGGCAGCCTGGTGCAGAGGGTTGCTGTCAGCCAGCGTGGCACTGACAGCTCAGGCTGACACAGCAGATGGCTCAGCCTGTCCTGCATGGGTGCTCCAACGTGCCCACCCTGCTTGGAAAGCTCAGAGCAAGTGGCTGGGGTGACAAGATGCAAATGGAATTCTAAGGAAAAATGGTAAATTTTCAGAACAAAAGGGATTTTTGCATAGGAGCAGGGACTTGCAGGGAAGCACAGGGCAGAGACAGAGCAGGAACTTCACCAGCAGCACCCCAAGGGCTTACCCCTGAGCAGCATTAGGAAGCGTGGCTGAGAGACATCCCTGCTGCTTTAAGAGACTCCCAAATTTGTTCATTAAAAGTGGTAAAGCGAGGGCCACTATAATCACCACTCTAGGCCCACCGCCTTCAGTAAAAGGCAGCAGAGAACTGGTTTCTGCTATTTCTGCCCAGTTCCCAGACATGGCACGAGTACTTTCTGTACTCGGAGAGCCCAGGAATCCTGAGGGGCTGGAGCATGCTGTGAGCATCCCAGCAGACTGGGTGATCCCTGGTGCTGGTGAGTCAGCGCAAGAAGCTGAGGAGCTCCCCATGCCCTCATCTTCCCTTGCCTTGCAGGGGAGTCGGGAGAGGTGTGCTACGGCCGCCTGAAGCTGCCGGGGAAGAGGGAGATTCCCGTAGCCATCAAGGCACTGAAAGCAGGCTACACGGAGAAGCAGAGACGGGACTTCCTGAGCGAAGCCAGCATCATGGCACAGTTCGACCATCCCAACGTCATCCACCTGGAGGGGGTGGTGACCAGGAGTATGTGGCTGGCAGGGATGGGATGCTACGGTGGGGCAGAACTGGGCAGCATCTCCCTGTGGGCACCCTGGGAGACGGGGGTCAGGGCTCACTTTGGGTGCGCTCCATCCTTCAGCTGCCCTGGTTGCTGGGTCATCAGATGTCCATTTAGCCAGGGTCACCTCCATCCCACCCCCTCGCCTTCTCTTACAGGACAAACTTTCCACGTGGCAGTTCCCCACCTTGCTCCGCATTGTGCCCCAGGTCAGGTTCATCAGTTTAGGAGATGTCCTACCCATTAGCATTTATTTTAAAGGCTGTCTGTATTAAATCATTACTTGAAGTCTTCCTCCAAAAAGGCACATTCTGATGCAAAGCGGTATGCTAATGGCATGCAGATTTCAGCAGGATAATGAAGCTGACCTAGCCACATCAATAGCACTTGGAGGGAGGGGTAAGCTTCAGGTTTATTGCCACATCCCCACTGTTGTCCCTGTCCTGCATGGTGCAGGGGTGAGACGGCTCTGCAGGGCTGCGGGAGATCCACAGGCCTGGATTCATGTCTCTCCAAGCAAAAGCCTGGCACTGGGCTTCCCGGAGGAAGGTGACTTCTCTGCTAACTTGACCTCCCTTGTCTTCTGCAGGCAAATTGGTAATGATTGTTACTGAATACATGGAGAACGGCTCGCTAGACACCTTCCTCAGGGTAAGGAGCTCTTTTGTATTTTTATTCATTGCACATCCCCCTGGGCTATGTGGCTGGAGGAGAGGCTGGTTCCTGCTTCTCAGCCTCACGGCCACTGCAACCCCTGCACCGGAGTGTGTGCTCAGGGCTGTCACCTCTCCAGCATCCAGGGCATCTCAGCCAGCTCCCCAGCGTGGCACTGCAAAGGCAGGGACACCTGCCTGAGTGACATGTCCGAGGCACTGGGAGGGCTGGAAGGGGGCTGGGGAGGCAGAAGAGTGGGGCTGTGGTTAGAGGAGGTACTAAGCCAAAGACGAGAGGTACCAGGGCATTAGTTTAACAAAGGCAGCATTTCTAGGATGCTGGTGGAAACCACAAATGAACTCTGGGTTATTTTCTTTCTAGAAACGTGATGGGCAGTTTACCATCATCCAGCTGGTGGGCATGTTGCGTGGCATCGGAGCGGGTATGAGGTACCTGTCTGACCTGGGCTATGTGCACCGGGACCTGGCTGCCCGCAACATCCTGGTGAACAGCAACCTGGTCTGCAAAGTGTCTGATTTTGGCCTCTCACGCATCCTGGAGGATGACCCCGATGCCGCGTACACCACCACGGTGCGTGGCTCCTAGCATTGCAGTCTTGGTGACCCTTACTGATAGTGACTGTGGTGGGAGAGTCGGACACTGTCAAGCTAGGCAGGGCAGGAATGGAGCTAGTCACCTTGCTGTTGATACCTGAACCAAGAGCATGAACACAAAGAGCTTCTGAGCCTTCATGCATTGTCCTTCATGCAAGGACATCCCAACGCTGAAGTGTGAAGTAAAAATAAGAGAAGCAGGGCAGGAGAGCAGGGAGCTCATCAAACCTCCCCAGCCAACACCTCCCGTGGGCACGCATGGCCCACTGCACAGGGATGCTCCCACGTCCCCGTTGGAGCCCTTCCCTAGACTGTGTAGCTCCATCCATGTCTTCAGTTGTCCTAGGGCCGTTGGGCAGTAGGTGGGTGTTACAATACGCTCCCCAGTGGTGTGGCCACACACTAGTTTTTCCATATGACTTTTCCTCATTCAGAGGTGTGGAAAGGGCAGCAATTGGCTTTGCAACGTAAGCAATTTTGGTTTAATGTAGAATACTTTCATCTGTGAAGCCATTTTAAGATTTTTCTGGATAACCTGGCAGCCTTAGAGCTTGGTGTGCTCATCCACTGGAGGTCCTCAGAGGCAAAATGAGGGAATGTTCTCTTTTTGCTCCTCTCTGGCCATGAAAGGCATTAGTGTGCTCCACAGGCACACCTCTGGCTGGGAAAATGTGGTGGATAGATGATTCCTGATGCAGGCCAGTTTGAAGCTGCAGCTGAGGAGTCTGAGCATCATTTTTCAGAAGGACCGAGGCTAGAGAAGCAGAAAGAGCTTCAGGTTGCTTTGCAGTAGCTGATGGCAATGCAGAGCATGGCCCAAAGTGGTTGCAGCTCTGAGGGATGAGTGCACAGTGGCCCATCCTGAAGAACATGGCCTTCAGCTCTTGGCTTGACTTCAGCAAAGTGGAAAGTGAGCCAAAAAGAGTCCTGTGTGTCTTTGCATTCAGCTGCTCCCTTTGGTATCTCAAGAAATCACTTGATATTCCAGATCCTTTAATTTTGGGGAAGGTTCCTGCTGCTTGGTTCAAGTACAGCATCTTCCACATCTTGGCTTTGGGACTCCCAGAGGAATGGTAAGAAGGGGCCCAAGGTCAGCTAGGGCTTGCTGATGTCGAAGCAGCCCATCTCCCTGTCTGTGGCCTACAGACACACACATAGTCTGCCCTTCGTCCCACCGAGCCAGCCTCTGAGCTTTCCCTAATCTGAGTTTTTTCCCACTCTTTGTGCACAAGTTTCCAGGGACAGTATGTCGGTGGCCACACTGGGTCAGGAAGGTGACCTGAGTGACCAGAGCTCATGTATTAACCTACCTGCTGACCCTTTTCAATCCTGCCCAGTTTCCAGGGATGCTGTCTCATGTCCCCCCTATGAGGGCAAGCAGGAAGGTCACTAGAGGATGGAGCAGCCACCAGGAATGTCACAAACAGAGTCTTTGAGACATCTTGGCACAGTGAAACCCACCAGAGCTGGTTGCTTGGAGGAAGACTAGGTGCAGTGTGGACAGATCTGAAGCTCAAGGGTGCAGCGACAGGATCAAGAGCATGAGATCTCTGGTGAGGTCTCAGGGTATCCTGAAAATGAGGGTACTTTCTTGTTCAGAAACTTGTGATAAGATGGTATCCTGTGTTCCACCTCTGCTGTCCTCGACCTGCTCAGGGTATTACTTCCCCACAGGACACATCATTCATCTTCAGTCCCCATCAAGGAGTGTGCCAGAGCAGGCAGGACTCGGGGGGAGGCAACTTTCCCTAGACAGGAATACCTGAAAGCTCTTCCCAGGCACATCGTGCTTACCCTAGCTGGTCTGGGAAACACACCCTACACCACAACTTCCCTCTTCAGAGGGCTGGCAACTACATTTCCAGCTTAAACGTATCCATAGCCTATATATTTCTGGTTTTTGTCAGCATGGTCCTTTAATTGAACAAGTCCTCCTGTTCAGTGCTTGCCTGCCAGAGTGGTAATGGACAGGGAGCACATGCCATCACTCTCCTTGTCTGCTCAAGTCAGGCTCTCTGCTTGTGCTCTGTGCTGTTGCAGTCTAGTAGCCCTCGGTCCCACTTCATCACTTTGAATTCCTCTCTCTTCAACACCGAGGGCCAGAGGCGTGCATGAAGATGACCTTGCAAAACAGCACAGCTTTCTCCTTGCTTTACTGGAATCACCTTGAAGTCATCCTTCAGGTACACCTCTAGGCATATCTTGTGCAAACTGCCTCCTCAGTCCTTTCCAGAAGATGCCATCCCAGTGTATCACTTGTCCAACATGCTGTCCCAGCTGCAGAGAGGTAGGGGTGCCCGAGCCCTGCATGCTCTGAGCCTCCACTGTCGCTCACTTTTTTTTTTTTAGGGGGGGAAGATCCCCATTCGTTGGACGGCTCCGGAGGCCATCGCGTACCGCAAGTTCTCCTCGGCCAGCGATGTGTGGAGCTACGGCATCGTCATGTGGGAGGTGCTGGCTTACGGCGAGCGCCCATACTGGAACATGACCAACCGCGACGTGAGTGGATGCGGGGCAGCATGGTGGCAAGCCTGCCTCTCCTCCTGCCCGCCCCCAGGCCAGCCTAGCGGGGGGGTGGGTGGGAAAAAGGGACCCCGAGAGCAGCCCTTGCCTCTCCTCACATCCCCGCAGCGCTGTGCACGGTGTGCTTGTCCCCTCCGTGGGGACATCAGTGCCCATCACCTCGCTGCGCAGCCTTTCCCCTTGCAGCGCTGCGGCTCCTCCTGGCTGTAGGCACTGTGGATCTCCCCATCCCTGCCTGCTGCTCGGTACAAGCCTTTCTGCTGGCTGGAGAGCTTCAGCACTTGGTGTGTCACCTTTCTCCTTCCCTGGAAGGGGTCAGGGCTGCCCTGGGATCACAGCAGGCTGGCTGCATTAGCCTGCCAGTCCCTTCTGCACCCAGTGCTGCCGGTCCATCCCTCCCACTGCCCAGGGGAGGCTGCTGAGACCTCCAGGCTTCACCACCCAGCAGCAGGCTTTGGGCTTGTCAGAGTTATGTGGAGTCACCTCAAGAGTAGCATAAAAGCTGCAGGAAAATGTAGGTTATATTCCTGGCTACAATGGGAGCAAAATTTCCAAAAGGAGGCAATAAAATTAGTATTTTGACTCTGCAGAACCACAGGGCTCCCTCTTTTTTTTTTTTTTTTCTTTTTTTTTCTCTTTTTTTTTTTTTCCTGCCTACAGGGACTATAAGTCTGTCTGCCTTCTCCCTGCTCTGGGAGTCCAGAGAGTCCCTTCTCTCCCTAGTGTTTTTATGATTTTAGAAAGTGGCTTTTGTGACAGCAGGGCAGGGACGCAGTGGCTTACACCTCCTCCTCTGCATGGTCCCTTCGAGCAGGGCTCCCTCCAGCCTTGCTGGTGACAAGCCCTGGCTGTAGAACAACCGAAGGCGAGTGCAGCTCTCGTGGCTTGTCTGTTGGAGGAAAGCTCAGTATTTTAGACCTGTTGGACCACTCACTAATAAATCTGCTGCCATAGCAGTGATTTCTTGTATGTGCGTGGTATCCAGTCTGCTTCTGGCTCTGCACAGAGACTGCTCAAAGCTCGCTGGCAGTTCACATGTCATTTAGCATGAATCTTGTGTACGACCCCCCGTGCTTCCCCATCTGATGGCCCCAGCAGCTCATGCACCAGGAATCTGCCCTGTGTGCCACCGTCTGGGGTGCTGGGAGCCGGGTGAGGGTGCAGCTCCACTTCGGTGTGTGGCTTCCTTCCAGGTCATTAATTCGGTGGAGGAAGGCTACCGCCTGCCTGCCCCCATGGGCTGCCCCACGACACTGCACCAGCTCATGCTGGATTGCTGGCAGAAGGACCGCAGTGAGAGGCCACGCTTCTCCCAGATTGTCGGCATCCTGGACAAGCTGATCCGCAACCCAGACAACTTGAAGTGCACAGCCACTGTGAACCGGTAAGGGCTGCCTGAGCTGCCACAATGAGCAGGGGTTGACAGCTGGTGCTGGGCACAGCGCGTGGGCTGCAGCAAACGTGGATATTCTTATCCAGCTCTAGCAGCAGTGGCTTCCCCTGCGACCATGGACATGCGTAGGGCCCATGGGTGCAGGTCATCGGGGGCATTGGGACTCATTCTGCACTTTCCTGCCTTGCTCCCACTGTGGCATCCCCACGCCAGGGTCTGGTCAATACGTGCAGCAGTGCCCATGCAGTGATGTGCCTGCCTTCACCAGCCTGCCAGGGCTCTGTCCTGCCCTCAGCTGCAGGCCCACAGGCTCTTGGAGGTGGGCTTCCCAACCTGGCCACCTAGGACTGATACCTCCTGGTCTAACCCCTTCTGTCCTGCTCCCAGGTTTACCCAAACACGCCTTGAGAGGGGTCTCCTTGACCTGGCCAGCTGTCTGACGGTGGAGGACTGGCTGGACTCCATCCGGCTGGGGCACTACCGGGAAAACTTTGCCATGGCAGGGTACTCCTCCCTGGGCATGGTGATGCGCATGGACATCGAGTGAGTACCAGAGAACACACAGCATCGGTTGGGTTGCCCTGCACCGCCCCACTAGCCCCAAAGAGTGACCGTCCTGCCTTGGCTTGCTCGATCTAGTTGGTCCCTGAAGCCAGAGACACAGCCCTTAGCAAATGATGTTGAGACCTGGGATGATGTCCAAGGCTGTGCTGACCTCTGGGAGAAAGTGGAGTTGTACTGAGAGGGTGTGAGTACCAAGTCACCTTTGGTGCTCTGTGGTGGCTCTCCAATGTCATCATAGGTTCCTAGGTAATTCAGGTTGCAAGATGCTTCAGGAGGCTGTGTAATCCAACCTCCAGATCAAAGCAAGGTCAGATATGAGGTTGCCATCTCCTTGCACTTCTCACCTTTGTGTCCCCTGAAAAAGGCATGCCTGGACCAGAGCGTGGCTGCGCCATACGGGGCAGCTTCTCTGGGATCACTGGGAAACTACCAGAGCTGGGGGCACCTCAGAGTTTCTTCAGACCCCAGTGTGCTGGACTGGCTCCCTGCTCAGTGCAGCTGGGCAGGGAGGCTCCGTCCAGGGCTGTGGTGTGAGTAGAAGGTCACAGCCAAGTGACTAAGGCTGGGTTAAGTAAGGAGAGCTGGGGAAGACGTGTCCCATGACCCCTCCTGCTCTGCCACCTGTCTAGGGCATCACCAAAGTGGCTGATGCTTCAAGTGGTACCAGAAAAGATGGCAACTGTACCTGCTCTTACTCTGGGCTTACATTCCCCATCCCTTGGTGTTAGCATCAGTGCCAGGGCTGGCACCAACCTTTTCTACCTATGAGGAGACTTGTTCCCTGTGAAAAGGCATGGAGCTGCCGGACAGTTCCAGTGACGGTGTGTGCCTTGGCTGAGGTGCAGCAGGTAGAGAAGGAGCCTGTGAAAGAGAAGATGGAGAGATGTAGGCTGTCATGTGCATTGATCGGGTGCTGTACTTGGGGCCGTTGCTGTGGGATTGAGCTGATCTTGATCCTTGTTTCTCATGCACATCAGGGAAGCTTTTGAGTGGGGAAGGCTCATCATCCATCCGTCTTTCTGACTGGGTTATCTGAGGACATCTCGCTAAAACTGAATCCAATTTCAGAGAATCGATCTTGTCACCTACTAGCCTGTCAGTGATCCTCCCCCTGCTCCCCCCAGGGCTATCACAGCAGCTGTGTCAGGAGGATGTGCCCAAGGGAATGGCAGCCTCTCTGTCCCTGGCAGGATGCTCCTGGACCTCAGCAGCAGCAGCCTTGTGCTGATGGGCAAGCAGAGAGGAGCCAGGCATGAGGTCCTGGGCTGGTCCATGGGGTGCGCACACACCGGGAGCAGCACTGTCCCTCCGGGACCCGGCACAGGTACGGTCTGTGGGGTGTCTGACAGTGTCTTTGTTCTCCAGGGACGTTCGGAGTCTGGGCATCACTATGATGGGCCACCAGAAGAAGATCTTGAGCAGCATCCAGGCCATGAGATCTCAGCTGCTGAACACAAATGGCCCCAGGAGGCATCTCTGATCATCAGCTTCGAGGACCCGCATCGGGCATTCCTTAACACTTACCCTGGCAAAGGGGGAGCAGGGTGGTGAGCAGGAAAAGGGGCACCAGACCAGGACCTGGAGCCCTGCCAGCATCTCTTTGATTTCAGTAACAGTGGAAACACAGCTTTCGAGATACCTCGATGGTCCTGCTGCCTCCTTCCCCCATCTGAAGGGGGGAGCAGCTTTCCAAGTGGTCTAGGGACAGGTCATGCCTCTCTCCATCCTCTACCATGTCCCTGTGGGACTGGGGGTCCCCACACAACTATGCAGGACAGGTGGTAACCCCTTCAGCCAGCAGGATGGCCCCAGCTGCACCTGCAGCTGGAGGGGTATCAGATGCAACAGCAATACCAGGAGCAGTGGGAGTGGGTTTGCCATGGCACGCAGCTCCTTTGGATCTGACAGCTGGGCAGTTTGTTGGATCTCTGAACTGAGGAGGGCTCCACAGGCTGCCACACAGCAGAGACAGCCCTGCTCCCAGTGCCTCCCAGTTCCAGTGTACTCCAGCCTGGACCTCCTGAACTGCACCAGCCTGCAAGTGACTTCATGGTCCACCTCTACCAAGCCCAGGAAGGCAGGGGACAGAGTACAAGGTGGCAGTGCCAGGAACAGCTGGCTCTGCATGCAGAGGAGACTTCCCCAGCATGGAGGAGAGTTGGCCAGTGTCTGCTATCTGGAGCCTCCAGAAGCCCCAGGGTGCTGCAGGAGGCTATCCACCTCCTGAAGCCACCAGCACCGCTCCTCTTGGATCCACCACCGCATCCCAGGGCAGCTCAGGCATGGCCACAAGCTCGGGTTTCTCCCCCAGCAGAGCAACCATCCTGGCATCTCCCAAAGCTGTACCAGAGCAGAGGGGAGTGGGAGAGTCTGCTTCCATCTCACGTGATGGAGGGACAGAGAGACTTCTGCCCAACTCTGTGTTCTTATATTGCCCTAGAGAAACCCAAGAGCTGTCCCATTACCATGCTATCTGCCTATGCCCAGGGCTGCCATGTCATCTGTAGAGGGGTCCTGAGCAGCATTTCCAGCTGCAGTCACACAGCTCTATGTCTGGGGACGGGGGCTCTAGGTAAAGAGGAACTTCAGCACTACCCAGCTGGTGAGCCTCGTGACTGGGAGGTTGGCCTTTCCTCCAAAGCTCTCCTCTCCTCCATAGGAGCATCTTTTTTTGGTAGCCTGGTGCAGAGCAGTGGCCTCCAAAGCCTTGTGGAGCTGGTCTGAGAGGCTGAGCTGGCTGCAGAGATGCAGATGTGCCGGGAGGGGGGGGGGGGGGGGGGGGGCAGGCTGTGGGCTGGGAAGGTTTCTTTTGGGTGTAAATACAGTTTTCTATGGGTTTGGGAACTGTTTGACTGAAATATGATATTAAGTACACAAAAAAGGTCTCAAAGCACAGAAGCCTCAGCTGTGGGGCTGAACTCACTGCAAAAAAAAAAAATCTGCTGGGAGCGTGGCTGAGGGGGGACGCTGCTGGAGAAGAAGTGCCGGAGGTGAGCCACGCTGACTGCCAGGGACCAGCCTGGCCCACAGCATCCTGTACTTAGCACTGGCACAGTAAATCCAGCATCACTCAAATGCAGGTACTGGTAGGATCTGGCCTGAGGTCTGTTCCTCCCAGTGTTGTTTGGGCACGAGGGGTGGGGTGGGGGGAGGGTTAAAGCCATTTCTCAGCTGCAATAATCCAGGCTAAACTGGCCTTTCCGGGGCTGGCTTAGCTTTCCTTTCAGGGTGCTTATGTCCTGATGGATTCTTTGACTGTGGCGGGCACTTTACTTCTTCCTATGGAAGCTTTTTGTAACGGGGGACAGATGCAATGTGTTGTTTAATTTGTATTGCACCCTGCGTCCTGCACACAGACCCGTTACACCCCCCCTGCAGCCAGCATCATGATGGAGCTCAGCCCAAGCCCTTCAGCACAGGATGGGGGGTGCTGGCCATGGCCTCTCTTCCAGCATTTGGGACTCTCCGGAGGGTGAGTCCATCATGGACGTGGGGAGAGCAGAGGTCAGGCTAGTGTCCACAAAGTCCTTGGGGTTTGCTGGGCAACCCTGGTAACACAGGCTGCAGGGTCCGTGGTCGGGAGCTGCCCGATGGCCACTTGCCACGTGGTTCATGAGTCAGATCCTGCAGCTGGGGGGTCCTTGGGCTGCTCTCAGCTGCAGGGATGGTGGGGCAGAGTTTGCCTTTTATGTTCAGAGTGTGCACCTCCTCCTGGACAATAAAACTCCTTCTTCCCATGGGCCATCTCCTTGCCTGTTACTGTCGCTGTGCTGCGCAGAGCTGCTTTGCCACATGCAGAGGGCATGGGGGCCTCCACGGCTGCTTCAGAGGCACAGGGGGGCTAGCAGTGGGGTGCCCAGCTAGCCACCACTTTCCTCCACTCCAGAAAGCCTCCCACATGTGAAGGATGATCCACATGGGGAGCAGGAGTGTGTGCGATGGGTCCACAGGTGCAGGGAAGGGCTTGCAGGGTCCCTGGGAGGGGGAGGTTGCTGTGCTGCAGGCTGGGAGAAGCCTCTCCAAAACCATCAAGTCATGGCTGTGTAGGAGCACCTCAAGCAGGAGATCATGCAAGCACAAGGTATTTTGCTTGCAGAGGCTCCTCTGAACCTTGGGGGTCTCCTGCAGGTTTTCCCAGACCCAATCTTACCCTCTCCTGGAAACTCAGGAATCTTTTTTTAAAAAAGAAAAATACCCAAGTGAAACCTCAGTCCTCATGCCCTGAAGTCTGAGCTGAAGTATCTTGTAGGTGAGTTTGCAAAACCCTTCTTGTGGGCATTGAGCTGTGGCTCCAGCTGCCTTCCAGTGAAGGAATAACCAGCCTCTGAATCGCAGGGACAAAGACAACACTAGCACTTGCAGGGAAGAAGCGTATTTTTCTTGCCATAGGAAACTAAAAGGGCATCACAGCACAGGGTAGGGTTGGCTCTATCCGTCTCACTGCCTCCTCACCTGTCCCCAGCCTTTGCAGCGGCATCAGGGATGGAGGTGGCCGTCCCCAGGCAATGCAGCCACACTCCACGTCCCCGCTGTGGAGAAAGGCCAGCCTGGCCCATCCAGGGTGCTGTGCAGCCCTGTCCTCCCAGTCCCCCCAGTCCTCCTTGTGCCAGCTGCCTACGTGCTATCCAGTTATCCTGCCAGAGCATCCTTCCTCCCAGTCCCCCCTTTTGCCGTTCTCCCCAGTGACCCATTGCCCACAGCACAGGCCCCCAGACTGGGCAAGCTGCTGCTGGGCAGTCTCCCCAGCACTGAGGACTGAGCTCACAAGCCTTGATCTCCACATTCCCCCTTACATTTCCTAGCCTGCTATTTACCTTTCCTGTCACTGCCACCAGTACCATGGCCGCAGGATGCCTGTGGCTTCTCCTGTTGCTCCTGAGGTGTCCTGTCATAGACCCTTCTCCTTTGCCCATCACCCACCCAAACACATCCTTAGGATCGTGGTCCAGCTTTCTAGTTTGCTGGAGCCTTTATCTGCCAGAGATTTCACAAAATATGGTTGGAAGGGACCTCTAAAGGTCACCTCACTCCGCTCCGTTGCGTGCACGTCCAGTGCACGCAGGTTCTGCTCAGACGCTTGCCTCTCAGGTGGACAGGGACAGCAACCATGTCACATCTCAGTCACAGTCCGTTGCTGGCACCAGGCATAGTGGGACAGCCTGGGAATGCTGGGATGTGTCAGTGTTCACCGAGAACTCACATTTTGTTAATTTATTTCAGTTATGAATAAAGCCGGCATCCGCACTGTGCAAAATGTACGAAGTTTTCTTACATGCCTCAGTCCCAAAGCGAACACTCGATCTATGGAAGGGTGGATGCTGCTGGTGCCTGGCTCCTTCCCCAGGTATGGCCAGGGACAGATGCTGTCAGCTAGGCTGGTGTGCATTGCTCCGTGTGGGCGAGGACCCGTGTTCCACCGCTACTACAGCATCACTTTGTGAAAGACTGTGAAGCTTCAGCCCAGGGTATCACCCCGCTCTCACAACCACCAGCAAGACAAGGCATGGTCGTGTCATTTTTAACACATCATTTCTTCCCCCTCTGGAAAAGATGAATGACCATGAAACGGCAGCCCTGGCAAAGGCCAGTCGTTGCGGGTTCCTCTCCAGGACAAAGAGCCATGTCTCCAGACCTTGTGCGCTGCTCCGAGTTCCCAACACTGAACTCCACCGCAGGCGGTAGGTGTCTGGTCCGGCCCTGGGGACAGGGCTGACACCTGGGGATCCTGATGGCTCAGAGAGGAACTGGCTCGGCAGCAAATCCCTTGTGGAGAAGACTTAGGGAACTTGTCCGGGGGAAGGAGCTGGTCAAGAGGCAAAGTCCTCCATCCAAGGAGAGGTGATGGAATCTCTGGCTTACGTATGACAGCAAGTAACCCCCTTCCATCTATCAAAATAGCCCTCGGGCTTTTCACACTTCCTTAAATGTCCCCCAAGAGACTTTAATTCCAGCTTACATGGTTGCAAGCTGGTCTTTCCCTAGTAGAACAGCTTTTCTTTTCTAGTCACACCCAATATTACCCCAAGCTACAAATAAGTCATCTCCGAAGCATTTCATTTACAGCTGTCTAGGCCAAATTCGGCTGTGTCATTAGCAAAAGAGGCTCTGCAAGCTTTGTGTGCCTGGAGGTGGCAGTCTGGACTTGCAGAGCACCTGCAGAGCCCTGCATGGAGCCACCCGCCTCAGCTCCGCACCCACACTCAGTTTGTGCCAACTTTAGGCAGGTTTGCAGGGGTCAGATGCGCTCCGTGGATGGTGTTAACAGATGGTGAACTCTGCTTCGTATTTACTGATATGATTCCTGTCTGATCACATACCAGCTTAGTCTGCCAAGGCAGGCTGTATTCCCAAACCACCTTCTCTCTCTGCTTTTAGCACAGTCATTTAGCATCATGTCCAAGCAAATTACTCAGGATAATCTGATGTAAGATAGAAGTATCACCCACAGCTGCTGTTTTAACCCTTGGAAGGGTTACGGGTTAGGTTCTGCAAGGGTTTTGAAGTCTTCAATAGGTCACGCCTTGGAAAGCACCGTCAAGGAGTGAGATAGCAGCAGGGTTTATCCCAGGATGAAGGGAGGCTGACAGAGCGCCTGCTGTGCCATCAGGCCAGGGTCTCCCCAGCTGGAGTGAGCTGGGCTTTGGCGGGGATGAGTCAGGACCACTCATCCACAGTTTCTGATAAAGCAGAAGTGAGCCTGGCTTCTGCTGCAGGGGCTGGAAGCATGGGATGGGCTTCGGAGAAGAAGCGCAGGTCTCAGATTAGGAGGTCTCCCTCTGAGCAGTCACCTGCTGTGCTGAGTGGGAAAACGAGGAAAGGAATGGCCCTTCATTACTCGTCTTGTGAAAGCGCCTTCCTCTCTCAATCGGGTGTAAAAGGGAACCTGGACTGATCAGCCTGATTAACCTCCAGTGACATGACGTGTATCCCACCCCTGTGCCCAGGGGAGTCCCACCAGCCCATGGAATGCAACCTAAAGCATCTCACCCAGAGGGGAGTGCCAGGGGATCCCCAGACACACACAGCCCAGGCCCTCAGAGATCTGTGACCCACCCCACCACCCCCCACGTAGTTGGGGGGGGGGGGCGGGGAGCGGTTTTGCTGTGCAGCACGTGAGCAGGTTGCTTAGATTCTGTACTTTCAGCAGTTTATGGGTCCTTCATCCAGCAACCGAGGCACAATTACATCTGCTCTTCTGAGCAGGCTGTCAGATACCCACAATATCCAGAAAAACAACAGAGCCTTTTCTGGATGAAAACTCCTGGCAGCTGTGCCTTGGGAAATCCCAGCGCACAGTTGCTGCATCTCCTGCTTATGCTGGTCCTTCTGGAAGGGAATTGCAGACCACCTGCAAGTGCCAGAAAGATTTCTGCATGCAAAGCTGGCGACACTTCCCCTACACACCATGCTGCTTATTCTTGGAAGTGAAAAAAAGCAAGATTCTTCTTATTGAGTTAAAAAAGGCTAAGGCATTGCACACCACACAGAAAACTTGTGAAAAGGGTGAAGACGTTGAAACCTGTTGATCTACACTCAGCCACAGCACATTAGAGATTTTCATTTTGCTGATGGTGAAAGAAGGTGAAATTGTTCCCAGGCACTCAGTGATGTCTTCCTGACCTCAGAGTCTTTAACTCATATAGATTTCTTCTTACTCATCCTATGTCTCATTTCCTCCCCGCAGCCTATGTCTCATTTCCTCCCCGCCTTCCCATCTTCCCCTGATAAAGCTGTCCTGAAGAGTGGCCCTTGTAGGGAGCGGGCAGTGGGATGGAGAGCGTGGGAGAAGTGGCATTTGGTGGATAATGTGTCCTTCCCAAACACAGAGCGGGGTGCGAACTGACGGACTGTATCGAGGAGGAGAGGCGAGGGTGTGCAGTGCAGAGGTGCTGAGTGGTGGGTGGTCTTTGTGCCTGGACAGGAGCTGAGGGAGTGTGGAGCAACAAAGGCAGTTTGGACGGACCTGCATTGGTGCACTGATAGGGCATGAGCTTGGGAACCAATGTGTGCTGCAACACGGGCAGGGCATGCTCCAGGCACCGGGAGAGCTGCCATCCCAGTGCGGAGGAGACGGAGACACGGGAAGCCCCGGAGAGGCAGGAGCAGCAGGCTTACACCCTCCGACCCCATCCCACATGGATACGCAGCAGGGAGGGGTGAAACCCCATCTCATGCTAGGCTCCTCTAAACCTGTTATCAAAAGATGAGGTTCCTTATTACAATTTCTTTATTTCTCTCACATTCAGAGCTGCCAGTGAAGGGTCAGCAGCACTTACGAAATTTTCAATTCTCGCAGGTTTTGAATTTACATGTTTTTTTCTGTGTCTGAGCTGGAAGAAGATTATGAATAAAAGATTAAAATTGGAGGTCTCCAATCATTTAAGAGCAATGCAATGAGCATTTATTCCAGGGACGAGTGTGAGCCAAACACTGCTGCATGCATACCAAAAATTAGCAGCAAACTTCAAACAGGGCCCAAACAAAAGGCTGTGCTCTTTGATGTGACTCTCTGCTGGGGTGCAGCAAGGAGTGAACTTGGGGAGCTGAAAACCTCTGGGCTCTGCAGGGTCTCGGGAGCAGAGCAGCAGCCTCCTTGACTCCAGATGCTCCAGAGGACAGATGAATCCCACTGGCTCCATCAACGCTTCCCCATCACTGAGCCCTGCTGAGAGGCGATAACATCATACAGGAGCATCTTGTGCGAGTGATGGGGCTTTTTAAGACAGAATGGAGGGGTGGGTGGTGGGAAAGGGAGGGGGGTAGAACAGATTTGAGTGAACTAGTATGTGGCTGAGAGACTTGGGAAGAGCTGTGGCAGGAGGAGGAACTGGGATGAGCTGAGGAGCACAGGGAAGCTAAGGTGGGTCTGAGTGGGATGGGAGCTAAAATAAGAGGCCAGTGCAAGCCATGCCTGCTGGGGAAAAGGGCTCTTCATAACCAGAGGCCATGGCTTACTGACTATAAGCTTTGCAAAGGCAATAAAATAAGCTCTAGCAAAATCTTTGGCTTCTGTGCTCAGAGAGATGCAAACAGGATGGCACTTGCTTGTCTATAGCCCCTTCTCTGGCCATGGACACATTTCTATTCTCACCATGCAAAAATCACCCATCCCTTGCTCCTACCAATACCTGACCTTCCTCCCTGCACCCTCACTTTTCCAGACACTTGAATTTCAGTTCATTTCTTTATCAACACTTTGATACTTAAGGGATTAGGCACAGACATGACTTGTGGCTCCCAGTGCAGCCTCTCTCAGGCTTTGCTGGGATAAAAGTCCCCCAGCCTGAAATGGAGTGTTAGTCTCCTCGGTGCTGTTCCCTGCCTCAGTTTCCCTTGTCCTTTCAGAGTCCTACTCCCGTGCCCGAAGCTCAGATCTCCCCCCTCCAACCTGGGGGTCCTCATGCTGTGTCTGTGCAGGTGCCACCAGACGTGTGTTTGCAATGGCCTGGGATTACCCGTTCAAGAGCCCCGCTGGCTGGTGCTGGTGCAGGGGGAGGCAGCAGAAGGACCTGGGATCAGGAGGGGCCGGCAGGACTCCAGCCATCCACAGCAAGGAGACACCACATCCCTAGAGGGGTGTGAGGGGAACATGGTGCTATGGGACAACTTGATCTGTAACAGGTGACAGCCCCACCAAGAGTGTGATGCTGGAGGACCCTTGCACCAGCCCTGCTGGATTCTGTGTGATTGCCAGGCAATGAAATATCTCTAAGCAGCAATTCTCATCAACAAATGCTGGACATAAAGTGCTAAAACGTTATGATACAGCTTCCCAAGACATCTCCAGGCCTTGCACCTTTTCTACCAGCAAGGGCTTGGCAATGCAGTCATGGGCAGCGCACACACTCCCCAGCCTGTACCCGTCCTGAATCTCTCCACCACTTCTGGAGCTGGGGTGGGTTTCAGCCAGACGTGACAGGGGACAGGAAGCACGGAGGAGCCGTGTTTCTACAAGTTTGATGGAAACAGATGACAGCCGGAGAAAGAGCCTGTGATGTAGCAGTGCCCCTGCAGACAAGACGGTGGCAGCCTCAGCTTGCATCTGCATATGTCCTGCAGAAGGCATGAAAGAGGGACCTGTCACAGCTCCCTGCAGGCAAAGCATTGCTTCAAGCTTGCAAGAAGCCTTGAGACTACTTGGAGTTCATGTGCTCTGCTTTTCCATCCTTCACCCTTGTCCCCTGCTCTCCTGACACTGCGTCTTCAGCTGCTCCCTGAAAGCATCCCACCACCTTTCCTTCATCCTGGTGCCCCCGGGATGGTCCCACAGCCTGCTGAGGGCAATGGGCAGGGTGGTGAAGCATCTGCGGTAGCGAGGGGCTTTCCTGGTGCTCCTAACCATGGGTTACACCAGGTTTCACCTCCCTGCCTATGTCCTTTGAGCAGGGCAGTGCTGAAGGAGGACAGCTGAGATGGGGATGGTACATTGCCTGCAAGGGAGCGGCAACACCGGGCTCCTTTCTGGGAAGAGCAGAGTTGCAGCCTCTTTGAAATTCCCTGCACATGCATCCCAGGGAGTCGGGAGGGGCACGGAGCTGGGGGGAGCCTGTGCTTTTGTTTTGCCTCTGCAGAGTGTCTGTCAGAGCTGCCCATCTATGGGAGGATGGGATGGACAGATGGACGTGGCTGGGCTGAGCAATGCTTGTGGCAGGCTGCTGGGAGCTCCCTGTGCTCTGAGAAGCCCCCCACCATCCGTGCTGACAGCCGCGGCCCCCAGCTCTCTGCCCTCTCAAAGCAGCGCCTTCAGTTCGATCCTCTCCCGGGACTGCTCCCACCACTGACAAAACCCCTTCCTCAGCTCTTACACATCCTCACCTCAGCAGCCCAGCCCCTGGCACCGCTCCTTTTGGCATGGGGGCTTGGTCCTGCCCTCGGGACAGAGCCCTCCTTGCCCACCCTGCTCTGGTGGAGCATCGCCAGGCGGCTGGTCTTGCTCTGTCTCAGGACTCTGGTGCAGCCTAGCAAAAACATTATTCTCAGAGCCTGTAACTGTGTGGGGAGGACTGGGGCTGATGGACAAGCTGTTAGTGGGGAAATGAAGCAGGTCAGGGATGAACTGTGCCTGGGCCACCCCTGGTTCTCCACCAGCCTGGTGAAACGACTGTCTGAAGGCAGGTGGGTCTGTGCCCGCTGCCTCTCTCCAGTGTCCTGCATCCTCTTGCTCTCACTTTTCTAAGCATACCACCATGTCTCTATTCACATTTACTTTTCAAGCCTCTCTAAAATCCCAGTGCATTGCAAGGTGGGGAATTTAAGAACAGTTGATGAAAGGGACTCAACAGCATACGCAGCTTGAAGTACGCAGGGTTGGCACCTGGGACTGGTTGTCAAGGGTCAGCATTATATCTGGGGTGAGATTCCCCAGTTTTTTAAGAATGCTCAGTGTCCATGGGAGGCATTTGTGATCACTGCCCATAGCTCTCGCTTCTGCCAAGCGGCTGTCTCTCTCTGAGCCTGTATTTTTGTGTAGGTGCTGGCAGCTAGAGCGTAGGACAAGAAAGCAGATGCAGGCAGACATGTCATGAGTTTACAGGCTTGATGGTAAGAGAAGATAGGCAAAGCTCCATCTGGAGATGCTATGCAGGAGACTGTCAGCATTTTTGCTTGTTTTCCCCAAACCATGCTTTCCTCTGTCGAGGTTTCAGCATCTTCCCTTATGAGCAGAGGCAGGGATGCAAACCTGCAGCCTGTGGGGACCCAGACAGGTACATCCTGCTCTGGGTCACCTCCAGGAGGTTGGGTTTGCCCTCAGGTAAGCCTCTCGCTGCCGTAGGCTACACTAATGGGATGCTGGTCCCCAGGTCCAGACCCTCCTTGTGCACAGGTCCCACCCCAGGACCTGCTGCCCACACACTGCTGTGCAGGCTGAGGGTGCAGGATGCTGCCTTACACCCCTCCCCTGCAGGAGACCCAGAACCTGGCAGGCTCAGTGCCTCACCCTTTCAGTCACTGGCTTCCCTCCATGGTTCTGGGGTCCCACCTGCACCGGGCAGGGCTCCCCCACCTTTTGCACTGGCCTTTCTCTTGCTGAAGTGGAGCAAAGCATGAAATATGAATGAGCCGCCGTGGCCTGTCGCGTGCTGCTGGGCTGGACCCTGATTCGATTAGCACTGATGTTTCTTTCATGAGCGAGAGGCTTTCTCCTCTCCGGAGCTCTTTGCTGCAAACGCCGAGCTCAGTCACGGAAGCAGACGGCTGATTAACCACCCGCTGCCTGCCGCTGCTCCTGCCTGCTGCTCCTGCCTGCCTGCCATCCCTCCTGTCCCTGTCCCTGCCCGCCGGTCGTCCCCTGCCACCTCCTACCACTCTGGAGCAAGCCCTGCTGTCTGCAGCCTGCTCTCGCCGCTGATGCTGCCAGCATCTGGCTTCCTCCCTCTTCCTAGGCTGGCATTCTGCACGGGTCCTGCCTATGCCAAAGTTGTTTTCCCGATGGGCTGGGGCTGGGTATGGCTGGACAATGGCTGGACATGGAGCAGCACTGCTAAGGGATGAGGTGGTGGGACCCTGCCCGGTGTGGAGGCTCCGGTTCAAGGTGTGCAACCAGGTACCTCCTGCGTGAAGGACACAGCTTCTGCTTCTGCTGTGGAGACACGGGGTCGGCTCCTCAACAGGCTGATAAATGCTCTCTCTTCAGCAAGATCTTGATGATTTTCCTAATGACCAGGCCTGCAAAATAAGCCTGGCTCCTGAGAATTCAGCTGGGTTATTTCAGGCAGCTAATTGTACCTAGCAAGGACATTCCTACTGTTCAAATTTTTCAGTTATCTGGGACAACGTGGTGCTAACAGGCTTCCCCGGAGCTGCTCTGTGGGGCAGGGAGAAGGGGACACAGCAAAGATCATAGTGCATCTGTCTCTTTCTCTGTCCCTATGTTTTTGTAAGGTGACCTTGAAGCTGATACGTACCATCGGCTTTAAAACTTTGTGCATCCCAACTTGCCTCGGTTTTCTTTGTGCAACAACAGCCATTCCTTCCCGGCTCCATCCACACACATGAGCACATGGCTTATGCTCAGCAGGTTCTTGGTTGCCTCTTTTCCACACAACCAGCTGCAGGAGGCATCAAAGGCACCAGAAGTTTGTACAAAATTAAATGCTCGAGTATCTGCAAAGGGCTGAGTAATTTTGCAACTGAAAACTTTTCCCTCTGCCTTTCGCAGCCCTGAATTACACCTGTGCCGTTAATCCTGTGCAAGCATAAAATTCCCCAAGCAGTGCTGGTGGGGTCCAAAAAAATCTCCATCTGTGAAGATTTTCAGGTCTCAGGTGGCCAAGGGCAACCTGATCTGACTTTGAAGTCAGCCGTGCTTGGATCTGGGGGCTGGACTGTGGACCTCCAGAGAGTCCTTCCAACCTAAACCTTTGACTGAGCCTCGTTTCATGACAACCCTGGGAAGCTGAACCCTCTGGGCTGTGTGTTTTTGTGCTTTCCCTGTTGGAACAATCCAGTCCATCCTCTCTAGTGTTGTTTTGCAGTGGGGAAAGTGCTGTCCTCTCTTTTACATGTGGATTTCAAGCGCAGCCGTGCACCGCCAGCTCTGTGCCCACCCAGAGACTCATTGACCTTCAACAGGTGCAATTCAGGAGACAGTGCAATTAGCTCCAGAGCTAATTTATCTGTCTGCCCACACATGGTGTGATTTCTCGGCTGCAGTTTGAGAAATGGTAGCAGCACCGTTAACGTGGGTGGATCACATACGCCAGCTCTCCATGCCTCCCCCTGTGCTGCCCCTTAGCCAAGGGCACAGGGGTCTCCGTGCCTTTCTGCCCACACTCCGAGGAGAGGCAACGTGATGGGGCAGGAACGACCTCCAACACATGGCAGGTATAAGGCGTCTGCTGAAATCGATGGAGTAGCCCCAGGACAAGAGCTGAGACGCCTTAAAGCAGCCTAAATGCGGGGGACTCAGCGCTTTAGCCTCCGAAGGACTGACCCAGTTCCTACCCCTGAATCCCACTGCCTCCCTTGTCCTGGGGTGGCTGGTTCGGGGGCACAGCACCAGTTGAGGAGAGCCTGGGCTGTTCCCAGGGATGCAGCCCTTCCCTGGCAGCAGCCTTGGCTGCCTCCCTGCCCGGCGGGTGGGCTGCCTGCCTGCTGAGATGCTGCTTCCAGACACTTCCCGCTGCTCTGCCTTTGCCTCCCGCACAGGGAGGGCAGGGATGGAGGCAGGCGGCGGCGAGCAGCGATCCCGCAGCCCTGGGGAGCACTTGACACGCCATTCCACTCGCACAGACAGCGCTTTACACGCTATTGCTGGCACAACACAGCGAGCGGCCAGGGGTTTCTCTGACACACACGCTCTGCCCTGCAGCTCCCAGGACTCCTTCTCCTCCCAGCCATGGTACCAGAGTAACCGGGTGCTGCTCTGGTAGCATGAGTGGTCTGTGCTTGTCAAAGCCCAGGGGGTTGGTGGCAGAGCAGGGTCCCCACTCTGCCTCTGCTCTCCTTGCTCTACCTTCCTCTACCTCTCCACTCCTCACTGCCTGGCTGCCCCAAGCCACCACTGAAGCCTTGATGGGGACAGAGGTGGCTTTCCCCTACAACATCCACTGGGCTGGAGTCACTGGTAGGAGATGACTGTCCCATCCATAGCAAGCAATTAGCCACTCCACCAGTCCACTAAGGTTAAGAGATTACTTTTCAAATTGAATTTATCATTCTTGGCTCTTGTGGCCAGGGTTTGTGGGTGTGTCTTGGTCTTCTCCCAGCTCCAGCTGACAGGGGTTGGCACTCCATGCCCTGGTTACAGTGGTCCTGCCCTGGAAGATCTCCACTTACCCTGCAGCTCCTCCTGGTCCGTTACCCATTCTGCTCTATCCAGCCTGAGGGGTGACCAGACCATCATGGGGTGCTGATAACAACTCCAGGTATTCCTAAATCCTGAGCTGTTTCTCCAGCTCTTGCACTTCAATTTGGGGCTTTTTATATGTGCAGAGGGTTCAATGTTTTTTTCTCTATGCATTTGCCATCACGTTGGCCACGCACCACACTCAGACAGGTCTTTCTAATAAGCCTAATCTGGGGCTCAAAACTCCAGGAAAGAGGGACAGGGTCCTGAGGAGCAGAGGGAGTCACTCTGCCAACAGACCATCAGTAGATGCTGCAAGAACTAGGAGGGAAGGACAGCAGACACACTGGTGAGGCAATGCCAGCTGTGGCCACCTGAGCACAGGATACACCCCAGAGGGCCCAGTCCAGGTGGGAAATTCAGGGGGTTTGGAACTGGGAATGTCCTAACCAAAGGGGATGTACCATCCCATGCTGCTGAGACTTGTGTACCAAAGGGAAAATAGCAGTTGTGTGCAAGAGGATGATGAGGGAGCACCTTTGGCTGCCCATGTCGTGGCTGTCAGAGCAGGGATATTGACCCTGCAGGCATCCAGAAGGATAGTCCCCTGGCCAGAGATGCTCTGTGCCCAGGGGTGGCCCAGTGGGGTGGCTGATGAGCCCAATGCAGGCTGTGGCTGCAGAGGATGGTGGGCATGCTCCTCTTCTCCAGGATGTCAGGCTTCGGACTCCATCTGCTGTAATAAATGTGGAATTTCCCTGGCTTGTACCGAGCTGCCTGTGCTGGGGGAATGCGCGGCACTGCTGGTGTTCGCGGTGAGCAGGAGGAAACTAGGGCAGGCAGGGATGAACTGGGCTGTGAATTTGCCTTGGGAAGCCCGGCTATTTCCCAGGAAGGCTGAAACCTCCGCTCAGCTTGATTAGCAAGAATTCCAGGAGCGATTTAGCTCAGCAGAAAGAGGACAGAGGCCACTCCAGCTGGTGCTTCCAGCATCACTCACGTGAATTGAGGCTTTTTGCAGCATCCCTCTGATACATAAATTTTCCTGTGTGGACGTGCTGCTGGATGCCCAGCACCATGGAACAGAGGAGCTGTCGCCCCAGTTTCCTAACTGGGATTGTCCCATCAAGGATGTAGGTCTGTGTGGTCATGCACGCACAGAGGAGGCTGCACTGGAGCATGCACAGGAAAGGTCCATAGTGCTTTAGCAGCAAAAAGCTGCTTTCCTTCTTCCCAGGGTAGTCTGGGGCTGTGTCTCCTGGTGGGACAGCCCTCTGCCTCTGCCCACATCCCAGGGCTGTGTCTCTCCCTGCCCATGCTCCTCACACCCTGCACATCAGGAGTCTGTGCCAGCTGTGTTTGCTGCAGAGAGAGAGGGAAATGAAACCCTCGCTTCAGGGCAGGGCTGGATGCGGCTCTGATGCCCAGTGCGGGGCTGCTGGCCCTGCCTGCCTCCCTTCTCCTGACTGCCTGGGGCTGCCTGCTCCCGGCTCCGCTGGCAGGGACGTGTGGGCAGCTCCTGCCCATTTGTGTGTGAGGAAAGAGAAAATACAGACTGGTGATTTTCTCTGGGGGGCTGAGCACAGATCAATCTCACTGTGCGCTGTGAAGCCTAAAGGACACCTTGAAAACTTCTTTTGTCAGAAAAGAAGCTGATTTCTCGCTCCCTGGGGCTCCCTGGGGACTTCCCAGCAGATTTCCAGCATCTGAAAGAGCATCTTCCCTTTGCCCACTTCCCCGACACCCGCTGGCAGAGCATGCCCATGGGCTGCCACCGAGCCCTGAGCAGGGACACCCAGGCTGGGGTGGGGGATGCAGGGGGCACCGTTTTCATGGATTCATGTTTTCCCCAGGGGCATGTCGGTCTCTTCTCTCTGTGGCCTGTGCCCAAAAGGCATCACATCCCTGGATGAAGAATGTGCTGGGGGAGAGGGTTTCATCCCAGTCCTACAGGTCCTGCCACGGGGGCGGAGTTGGGTCCTGGGTGCTCGCTCCCCCTTTGGCTCAGCTGCACAGGATCAGGCAGATGGCTGCAAGCGGTGGGAGACCTTTGCAGGGCCAGCTCAGCCCTCACCTGTCCCAGGTGTCAGCCAAGGAGATGTGGCCTTGTCAGGGCATGGGCAGACTCCTGCAGCTGGGTCCAGACCCATGCAGCGGGCGGATTCGGGGGGCTTCCCTGGAACAGCAGTGTTCCTCTCCTCCCTTCCCACTGTGGCTGCTCCCTCCTAGCTCACCCAGCTCCCAGGCCTGGCTGTGCCTCAGCCTTTTTGCTTGGCACAGCAGAGGGGACAGAAATCCCCATGGAGAGGGGCTAGCAGAGGTTGGGGGGAGGGAAGGGGCAGCAGACACCTCACAGATTTCCCCCATCCCCTTGTCCTCCTTCCCAGCTGCTTATGGCAAGCCCAGATTAGGGATGAAAGGTTAACAGGACAAATCTCTGTGAAGACATCAAGCGTCACACTGGCTTTTCTAAGAAAAACACCACCACCCCTTGCCCCCAACCCTGTGGCAAACTAAGGTCACCCCAACCCTTACCTTGCCTCAGATGGAAGAGCTTGCCACATGCATGGAAATGTCCCCATGTCCCATAAGGTCCAGTCAGGGTCCCTTACTTTGATACTGTAATTTAGCAACACGAAAACAGTTGCATTCTGAAATTAAGCATACAAGGAGCTCTCCTTAAGCTGGGGAAATTATTTCCACATCATTTCAAATTTTCTGCTCTATTAATTTCCCTCTAGTCTGTCATTTTCTTCATTTGTCCCAAGGCTCCCGGGGTTCAGCAGAGCCAACGCTAAACATGATGCTTAGTCCCTTCTCCTCAGGCCAAATCCTGCTGGCTGTTTGGGCACCTGGCTTTCCGGATCCCTGGAGGCTCAGCTAGGTCCTGGACTTGCAGACGGCTGCTGCCTAGGATAATGGATGCTACTGTAGCTCAGCGTCAGCTCCAGTCCTTCAAAAGGAGACCCTGCCTTAGGCGCAGGGATGCGAAGCTGCCTCGGTGCTGCTTGCATCAGGCATCCCCCAGCAGTGTGCCCCCTCTCAGCAGGCTCCCACCTTTACCCTCGGCTGAAGGGTGCTCAGAGAGCCTGTGACCAGGGTGCCTGGCCTTCCCACAGAGATGCTGGCAGTGATGAGGGTCGCCACCACCTCTTGTCCTCTCCTAATACTGCATGTGATGGCACTGAGGGGTGGTGTTGACAGGGGGATAGACCCTGCAGTGATCAGCCATGTTCCTAGATGCCTGCCCATTCAGCTGGGCGTAGGGAAGAGCACCCCAAAACCAAAAGCCTTTGCCTCAGCTTTGGGTCCTAGCAGAGTCCAGCCCCACGCTTCACCCCTCTGCCTTGGAGCTCATGTGCACATGCCTGCCTGACAGCATGAGCCCTTAAAATGGGAATCGGTCTGAAAGGGTTTAAGTGACTTCAGGTCTCGCATTGCATACAGGCTCCAGCCCCTGGTCAGGTTTGCAAGATCTCTGCAGTCAAGAGGTGCCTTGGCGTCTTACTTCTGCTTGCATCCCGACCCAGGCTGCCCAGGACGGTCCCTTGCTAAACCTACAGCGTCACCATCACCGTTTGCTCTGTCAGTGTCTCAGCTGCTTGCAAGGGCTTTTTTTGGAGACTGGGGAGGTGCCAGCTGCTCTGCAAAGGGCCACAGCAGTGAGGTTTTTGGGGATGAATGCTTTCTGGATGTAGTGCAATCAGAAGATGGTGCTGCAGGGATGTGCATGTGGCTCCCTGTTGGGATGCAGCCCAAAATTGTGCTCTTGGAGCACCACATCAGAAGCATAAGGCAGGAAAGGTTCTCTGCTGCAGCAGGACGGGTTTGCTACCCTGTGCTGCTGAGCTGAGTGTCCCAGGGACCTTGTTAATTGTAGTCCATCTACTTCTTACCCGTGTTTGATTTGCACCCTCAGTTACCCAGCCACTGGGCTAGCCTGGAGGGGATGAGCACTGGGGGTTTTTTTGGCTGTGTTTGCGTGCAGCACCCTACTCACACCCTACAGGGATCCTTCTGCAGGGACTCCACAGAGCCTGAGTCAGAGACGATGGCAGCGCCCCTCCATACTGACATTTTCATCCTTCTGCCTCACTTCCAAGCTGCTCTTCCCAGGAGATCTCAAGTGATAACTTCTGCTATTCAACAGCAATTTGCTTTAAAAAGCTACTAGGACACAAACATTGCACTGCTTTTCCATCAACATCCAGCAGCTAAGTGATGGATACTGGCAGAGGACTGTGCTTAACTGCTTCAGCCCTGGTTATTGTGTAGCAAGTAAAGGAACGTATTTTGGCTAATATTCCTATGGGAGACAGAGGGTGACCCGTTTCAGCTCTTTGATTTTCAATTAAAGGCTGAATAATACCACATCTTGGTTTGCATTTCCCCGCAGCCTCTGCTTTATTAGTAAACAGGTGCCTGGAGAGCAGTGGGCAGAGGAAGCCCTTTGCCTTTCCGTGGGGTGCCATCTGTGTCACAGCTGATGGGGGATGTTCAGCACATGTAAACATCCTGCAAGGTTGTTTTCTGCGTCTGCCTTCAGGTGCTGCCCTGCGGCTGGTCTCTTCCAAGTGGTGCTCAGAAGAAAGCACTTGGAGACCTCCTGGGAGTGTCCACACACCCTGGGCACTCAGAGGAGAGCAGGGAAGCTGAGGCAGGGCAGAAGCCCATCCTCACGCTGCTCTTGCCTTCTCCTAAAGGACCACAACCACAGCAGGCTGTTCCTGTAAGCTGTCCTCAGACTGGTCCCACGGCTGGAGTAGAGCACTTCCCACCCAGCATCCACCATGGCTCATGCTGTTAGTAGTAGACATCCTAGGAGTATTTATGGTGATATGTGGAGGAACAGCTTCCCATTCCCACTCCCAAAGTTTTATTTCTGGTCACCTGGAAACCAGGAGTGTCATCACTCTTCGCCCCTCCACCTCCATCTGTTGCATTCTGTTGATGTGGAGGGTTAGACTCGGGGCTGTAAAGCTGTGTGACAGCCACGCTGAGCTGGTGGAGCAGATGGCCTGTGTGCTCCCGGTCTGCATGCTCCTGTTCAACAGCAGGCCACCTCCTTACCTGCTCCAGGGTCTCAGCTGAGCTGGGGGATCGGCGATCCCCCACGCCAGATGTTGTGAGTCCCACCTGCCAGCTTGCCTCCTGCTACCCAGGGCTGGCTCTCCAGCCCCGTCCCCTCTGTCTCCTTCCTTATTCCTGAGATCTCAGAGCTGCTCCTGTTGTCTCCTGGCTCTAGTGCTCATACCCTTCCTGCCCCTCCTGGTTTACAGTGACTCTCACAGACCTCTTGTTTCAGGACTGATGCCCTGCTCGGCTGGACAGCTGAGCTGTCAGGGCGCAGAGCCTGTGCTGCAGGTGAGCGCTGGAAGCAGGATGCTCTCCAGCACCAGGGGCTGAATTAATCCCCCTCCTCCCCAGTCTTCATACATTTACTTCCCCATCGTGGTCCCTCATTAGCATCCCACTGCTGTCCTCCAGCTGCTTTCCCTGTTTACACCGTTTCCAAGCCTATGGTAGGACTTTATGAATCATTTATCTTAAGCAGCAAGTATTGTACAAACAACTTATAAATACAGTGGCTATCAGCTTGCTCTGAACATCAGAGACAAAGCATGAGGCATAAACATTGCAGAAGATGGATTGAGCGAAGGATTGTTTCAATTATGTGAGCCCCCCCCTCATCCTCTCCCTGCTCACACAAGCAATTTCAGGGACACCGATGGGGCACCTGCTCTGAGCAGCTCGCTAGTGTGAAGCTCAAAGGCAGAGGGCAGGAACAGTCTGGTGGCAACAGAATATGCAAAGTGACCATCCTGCAACCCAGGGCATGAAGCTGAGCACAAGTGTCACACCATGTATGCTGGAGTTTATGCAGGGCAGCCCAGGAGAGGGGTCAGCCAGTGGATGCCCCAGGCAGCCTCCTCCCAAACATCACCAGTTGCCTTCTGCAGCGGTACCCGAGCCTCAGGACCTCGGGAGGCTGCGAGACACCTTCGGCTGGCCAGGCTGAGTGGCCCCTGCAGCACCATCTCAGGGAGTGGGACTCACATTTCTGGATGGATGCCTGCAGGGGTGAGGGGCTAGGAGGCTTCAAAAGCTGTTGGGCAGGATCTGAGGAGGGCGATGCTCCAGCATGGCATATTCCAAAAAAACCTGCGAGAGAGATGCCAAGCTGTCTGTAAAATGATGCCTTTCTGCAAGGAGAGTAAACAACACAACACTCAGCATCTGGTCAGTGGGGAAAACTTCAAAGCTGAAAACAATGCCAGCTCAGTCACGGCTGTGAATCCTGCTAGGATAAATTGTGTTTGCACAACCTCACTTACTTCCATTAATTTGCGATGTAATAGACGAGGTTTCCTAGTGACAACTGGCAATGGCATCGGCGCTCTGCCCCATCCAGCACCCATCAGCCACGGTCTGATCCAAGCCCTGGGGAAGCACAGAAGTAGCCCAAACCATTCCTGGGAGCGGCGAGCACCCTAGGGGGAGGGGGCGGCCTGAGTCAGGTTGGCTTGCGCTTTGCTGGGACCAGTTTCCAGGGGATGGCCCAGCCCTTAGGACTCACCAGAAATGTCCTGGCCACACTGGATGAAACAAGGAGTGCTTCAGTGCATGAAAATACTGTAGGAGCGGGGTTCAAACGGGTGAGGGAAGGGGGTGCAATGTGTGCCGGGGAGCAAGGGGCTTTGCCTTGTCTTGCAAGGAAGAGACACGGGGCTGGGAGGGCTGAAGCCCCTGGAAGGAAGGCTAGTGGTGGGTCCAGGTGGAGAAAGCAAGCTCACAAGGTTGATAGATGTCAGCTTCTCCCTGCCTGCCCTTGGAGAGGAGAAAGATGGATTTGGGTGCTGCTGAGCACACGCAACGGTGCGAGCAGCCCCTGCGTGCAGGCAGGGCGGCTCTGCCCGCTGCCAGCCCGGCACATGGCTACTGGAAGCTGAAAAATCATCTCCTCTGGTTGCCCGAGCCACCCCCAGCAGCAGCACGTGTGGCACATGCTGGCCTCTCTTTGCAGCCCCCTCGGGGAGCATCCCCCGCGCTCGCAGGGACCTCGGTGCTGCTGAGGGTGTGGGTTGCGGTTGGGAGAGTGGTAGGAAAGCTTTTCTAGCGACTTCTTCAAAGCCAGCGTGTTGGAGGCTGGGGTCACAGTGAGGCCATTCCCTGTCGTTTCTGCGTGAGCTCTTCCCCCAAACACACAAAACTGTTTTCAAACGAATTGAAATGAATCACCTCTCCTCCACAGACAAACTTTTCTCCCCCTCGTTCTCCTTTGAAGATGCTTACAACATGTTGGACTTATCAAGACTAATTTTAGAGAAAAACAGGGGAAAAAATATGCAAACTACAGACTCAGGCCCCTGAAGACTAAAGCACTAAGAGCTCTTCTAAGGAGTGCAGATGCAATGAGGCTGCCTTATCTCAGAGTCAGCGCTGAAGTAGAGAGCCACGTAACGAGGGACTATTTCCCATCTGCTGCATAAATCTAAAGTTACTTCAGGCAGAATGAGGAATCAGAAGACACTTCAAAGGCATTTGAGCTCTGTATCTGTGTCAAACCGCAGCTCTAAGCACTCTGTGTTGCCCTCCTATTAAAGATGAACTTTTGTACTCTGTTAGACATCTTAAAAAGCATAAAACATAAGTTCATTTGCTTTTCAAGTACTCCCACCCTCCACCCCCTGCTCGGCTCCTTTGCAAAACAGGAGGCTGTTAGGATATTTGTGAACAAACAGCCCTGGTTTTGCTGCAGAGGTTTCATCTTCCCTGTGAAGGCAGGAGGGCTCGTCTGGGTGTGGGGGCAGCTCTGCAGCCTTGCGCAGCACTGAGGGGAAATGTCATTGTGGTGTCACAATGGGTCCAGGCACCCCCTTCCCACAGACACATCCCCAGCATCTTCTGGGCTGAAAACATTCCCCAGCATCTTCTGGGCTGAAAACCTTTGTGCTGGGGTGAGTGGGTGGATGCAGCCCTTCCTGAGACCTGGGAGGGTTTGCCTGGGAGGGGAGCGAATAAGGTGGCTGTCAAGATAACCCTTTTCCTTGTAGAGTATGTGGCTTTATCAGCATTTTTTGCAAAATGGGATGAAATGTGAAGGGTATTGAGCTGTGAAAATGAATCACTTCTTTTTAAGGTAGCACTAAGCCCCACAGCCTAGGGTCCTCATAGGATGCTGGGGCATCCCCACGTGTTACCCTACAGAAGTGAAGGTACCAGTGCCACGAGCACCACGGGAGATGCCGGCTGGGTGGTGGAGACGGGAGAACAGTGCAGGAGGCCTCTGGCTGGAATCAATTTAAGGCATTGGAACAAAACAAAGGGCTTTGCTGTTTCCAAAATCCACCGTGCATTTGCCAGCAGATCAGCTGCCTAGAGTTTGGCCTCTTCTTTACATGTTATTTCTTGACAGGGCTGTAGCTCTGCTGCTTTTATGAGCAACAGTCCCATCACTGATGGGGCAGCCGGGAGGGAGGATGGCCCCAAAGGGATGCATGGAGCCAGGAGCTGGGGAGGATGGGGGAGTCAAGGCCGAGCGAAGCCTTCAAAACCTCCAGGGTCTGAAGGGAATATTTGTCAGGGGCAGGGTATGAGAAGAAGAAGGAGAAAGTGTTAGGAAGAAAAGGAAGAAGACACGGGTATGGCATTTTACAGAAAGATCAGAGGCAGGGAGCACAGTGGGAGTAATTAGAGTTTGTGATTCAGGTGTGAGACAAAAGGAGGGGAGCATCCATAGGGGAAGAGGATACAGAGAACAAGGAGGAATTCAGAGTCTCGCAGCAGACAGGCAGGAGGGGATTAGTGCAAATGCAGGGAGAGAACAGGACACAGGTATGGTATAGCAAGCTTGCAAATGGCTGTGACAGTGAATTTCTGGCAAAGTCAGCAGGGATGACACGGGGTGTCAGACAATGCAAACCAGGGGCCATGGGCACAGCCAGCCACAGGAGCATCCCTGTCACCTGCATTGTGTTTGGGAGAGCTGTGAGGCTGGGTGGCGCTGGGATGCAGCTGGCAGAAGTGATGGAAATGAGGAGCACAAACACTACAGGCTTTCAAATTAGGAAAGAAAATAACGCTAGCAACTGTGTCTTAAATGTGTAATTTCTGTTTCTTAGCTGGAGCTGCTGCCCACATGGCTGCACAGAGACAGAGCTGGGGCCAGGATTAGGGCAGGTTTGTACAGACCATTGAAGCTCCCCACGTTTGGGAGCACCGCCTGTGCTACGCTTGCCCCTTGCCCTGCGCAGCTCGGGGGCTGTGGGCACAGCAGTGGTGGGATGTGTCTCCTGCTGCACCCTCCTGGCTTGGGTCTCAGTGGGGTGAGCCCTGGCCACAGGGGAGATCGGGATCCATGGACTAAAGGAGGGACTGGAGGGACCTGTTTTCAGCCGGTGAGTTGTAGCAGCGACTCCACTTGGATGAGAACGCTCACACGTGGAGTCCTGCAAACATATCTGCCCATCCAGGCTGATGCCAACGCACCCCCAAAGTCACCCAGAGGGGAGTGAACCTGGCTGTGTGGATTTGGAAAGCTCCATCAAATCAAATGCAGAAGAACTCAGACCTTCTCTCCCGGCTTGCTAACAATTTACAACCCCCTCTCTAATTTTCATTATTGGCTGTAAATGAGCAGTTCAGGGAAACAATTTTCTGGCAGACTCAGCAAATGGATTTGGCCTGGACTGTTGCCTGCTCATGGCATGTGTTTTCCCAGTCCCTTTCCAACTCATGGTGGGGCATCTGAGAAGTTGTAGCTGCCCGCCCAACCTGTCTCACACGGAGCAGCAGTGCAGATCGAGTCCAGGACCAGCACTGGGCCAGCTGGGCTCTGCATGGCATGGGGACTGATGGGTAGCTCACAGCAGCATGGCAATCCACAAGACAAGGACACCCAGAGCCAGCCCACCACCTTTGGTGGAGCTGTCCTCCAGAAATGCATCCCCTCCCGTTTCCAGCTCCCAGCTCTTCATCATCCCACAGCCAGCAGGACTGCACAGATCTCTGTTGCATCCCTCTCACTCTCTTATTCCCAGGTTGAACAGCCCTAATCCATCCAGTCTCCCTTCGTGTAACTGTTCTGTCTCTCCCATCATCCCACCTCTCCCCTTTAGCCCTGTTTCTAGTCAGTTTTGGGGTGGCAAGGCCAGAACTCCGCATGTTGTTCAATTCATGGGAGTTTTACCAAAGTTTCTGTGTTTTTTGCAATACGTTTCTTAATAAATTTCCTTTTCTCTTTGCTGCTGGGCATAGTTTCAAGGTACTATCAGGGAGCTCCATGTGGCTGCAAGATCCTTCCTGTGTGGTCGTTGCAGATTTGGAGCCCATTATCATGTACAGCTTGCGTTTCTTTGCTATCCAAATTAGTTTGTGCCTTTTGGCATGGACTCGGGGTGCCATTGTATCTCCCAGGCAGTCTTCATTTTGACACTTTTTTTTTTTTTTTTTTTTTTTTTCAGTTTTTCATGGTCACTTTTAGATTGGAACATTCTGAATAGATTTGCATTGCTGCTTCAGCTTCCACCACCTCTTCTGGGTGTTACAAGCATGCTAACAAGCCTGGGACTCTGCCTAAATCCCTGGGCCTCTGACGGTGAGATCTTCCATCATGAAAATGGGACATCTGTTCCCAGCTTGTGTTTTTTCTCCTTTAAGCTGGTTATCAGTCCACAGGACTGAACCATGGCACCTTAGCATCTATAAAAGCCTTGGCTGAGGTACCTTTACCACAGCCTTTTGAGATCCAAGTACATGGTGTTGACCATATAGTCCTTCTCTATCTCCTTCAAAGATCTCTCCAAGGTTGGAGAGACTTGACTCCCCTTTACAGAAAATCTCACGGCACTTTCTCGATAAATTATGTTTATCCAGGTGCCTATTAAGTTTGCCCCCATTGCTTGGTGTGGCATTCAGACCCGCTGGCCGTATGCTGTCTGAATGGCCACAGAGGTTTTTGTATGGATTGGTGTCACATCTGTCACCTTCCACACCAATTTGAGGTTACACATGGGAATTTGTATCTGATCTGATTCTTCTGGTCTTGTCTGTGTCCTGTGCAGTCCCGGTCGCTGGTGACTCTTCAGGCACTGGCTTTGCTCCACCACCTCCTCCACCACCTCTCTTTGAGGCAATCCTCAGGTATTCCGCTGGAAAAGCCCTTGTGGTGTGGGAATCTCCTTAATCATAGATGTGCAAAATACCACTGCAGTGTTTTAATTTTATTTTTCTGTGGACCTATGTGCTCGTCCTGCCCTCCTTTAATACGTTGTCATCTATGAGTGATAACAACCTCCTGATCTGGCCTCCTCAAGTGTGGGAAAAGTTGCGTTCTTAGCTTTCAAGCTGTTAGCAAGTTGCTCTTAAAAAATACTTAATCTGATTCATGATGGTTTGGTACTTGATTTGCCAGGGCCTGGGCACATTTCTGTTTTCCGCCTTTGGACACTACTTTCTTTTTATTTCTAAGCAACTTCACAGTTTAACCATAGCAGACCTTTAAAACCTAGCAATACAGTTGTACAGTGTTTAAAAGAACATTTCTCCAGCTTAATATACAGCTGATGGCAATGCAGAAATTTTATAGATTTTAAACACTACTTACATGTTTAGGTTTTTGCAAAGTACTCTAGTACTACCCTAGAAGTATGGCTTATCATATTGGAAGATAGCAGAGGCAGTTATGGACTAACAAGCATGACCAAGACCCCAAAATGGATTTACCTCATTTGAGAGGCTTTTCCATTAATTTGTTTCACTCCAGGCAAATTATATGTGCCTCTCAAATCAGGCTTAGTGAAGATCTTAGTCACAAACAATTGGTCTCAAACCTCAGAGATCAAGGGTAGTTGATATCTCTTTTTTCCTCTAATCTAATTTGATTCCCAATAGTCTGTGGCTAATGCGGGCGCACAATGCACCAGACAGAGCATTTGCAGCAGAGACAGGGACGTACAAGGCGGTGTTAAGATCTTACTTACATTATTATCTGCAGCTATGGCAGTTGGCAGCAGTGCTGGGAGGATCTGGGGAGTGGAGGAGCACAGAGACCTCAGCCTGACACAACCAGGGTTGAGAAAGGAGATCACGATCTTTTAAATATGGAAAGGGATTATCCAATTTCAGCGACAATTCTGTTAGCACCTAAAATCTGCATAAACTGCCTGTGACCACGTTGACATGGAAAATTAAGAGATTCATAAACACACAAAGGGGAATGGTTTCCCAAGCAGGGAGAAGGGGACAAAGAGGCTTAGGATTAGTACCGTAGCCAAGGGTCAAGGCAGGAGCGAGCCTGGCGTTGGAAATGCAGCTTTGCATCACCAGTGCTCAAGCAGCCGGAATAACAGCATTCCCCAGAGAGGCTGGACAGGACGGTCCATCACTGCCTGCGAGCATCTCCTTGTCAGGTCCTGCTGACCACCTGCAGGGCCAGAAACCATTTTTCTCCTTAATATTTCCACCCCCACTCCCCCCATAACTCAGTCTCTTGGTTCTCTTCCCTGCTGGAGCAGAGAAACAGCTGGAATAATGTACAGGACGAGACCTGACACATCTGTCACGATAACCCAGGTCAGAAAGGAAGCTCCCCCAGCCAGGGAGGCAAAGGTGCTGTTGTTTTCCCTTTGTACTATAGGTTTTGTCCACTTTCTCCTAGGATTAGCTGGAATTTCCCCCAGAGATTGCCTGCTGTCAGTTATCTTCCTTAATACCTGCCTAGCATTGCAAAAATATCCTGCCTTTGCCTGTTTGTTTTACAAGTCTTGGGAATGTGCAGTGACCGTGCTTTTGGAGCAAACATCTGTGATTACCGTGATTGTGGAAAGCTGGGCTTGACTCAAGCGGTCCAGTGTCTCCTTGACCCCCTGGTCCAGGCACAATGTTTTTTTCTGAACAGGGTAGTTTTTGATGTAGGAACCTCTGAGGGCAAAGGATGACTTTAGGGGACCAGGATGAATAGGTGGACAACACGGGATAAGTCACAGCCAGAGATGGTGTAGGGTGGAGCTGCAGCCAGTGTCCTTAGGGATGGGTTCTGCAGACCAAGATGCTGAAGGTGTTTAAGGTCTCAAGGAGAGGAAAGCTGCTGTAGAAGAAGCATGAAAAGTGCAGGACTCAGCTGGGCACACAAACTCTTGCCAGCTCCTCTCTGCATCCCCCATCTTCACTAGACACCAAAATAAGCACAAGAGACTAGAAAGAATCACCTTGATGCTGCTGGGGAAGCCTCGCCAAGGGAAAAAGATGTGGTTAGGGTGACTCAGAGGCTCACTTTGTCTGAAAGGGTCTGCACCGAGCACAGAATAAGAGCACAAATTGTGCCCATGGAGATTGCTGGAAGCCAGGGAACTCCTGAACCTTCCTCCTCACCCGTAGGTATGGTGCAGGCAGGGAACTGGCGTGCTGGGAAGGGTCCCACAGGGCATCGTGGAGCTGGTCTAAACCAGCTTTGTACAGGTCACATCCTGCAAAGGCCTCTGATGGAGAAGTCCTGAGAGGGGGCTGAGGCAGGTCCTTGGAGCTTGGTGGAAGGAGAGGGATGTGTTGAAATTCAGCACAGCACACCTGAGCGTTTCTTTTTAAATTCTCAATTTAGCAGCACCCACATCCTAGTAAATGATATCAAAACCGCAGAGAGCAGTTCTACAAGGAGAATATAGATGGAATGTCAGGGTAAGGAGCCATGCATCACCCCTCCTGCCAAGCCGGCCCGTACATCCCGAACCACAGGTGAGTCAAAGCATGGAGAAAGATGCTCAGGTTCACTTGAATATCTGCAAATGTGACAGTATCCATGAGTACACGAGGGGAAGAAATATTCCAGCTTTCAAGGAGTGCACAGCAGTGCAGGACTCATTGCCTGGGGTCCAGGTCATGAAGACCCACCAGCTGTCTGTGGCTGGCCACGTGCTGATGGATAGTGTCCGTGGCTTCGTTCTTCTGTAAGTTTGTTGTGTTCACCTCTTCACAGGGAAGGTATTATTTTCTCCGCACACTGGTATAGGTTAATATAAATGCTTACCAAATGTCCGTTCTCAATAGCAGGCTGTGTCCAAGGCTGTGTCCTGCAAGAGCCTCAGCAGACAGAGGGTACAGGAGAAGGCTGGCCACCGGGTCAGTGCTGTGCAGGCTGCAGATCTGCCTTGCTGCTGGCCTCGTCACAGCAGGGAATTCCTGAGAAGGCACAGTTTTGGCTGGGGGAGCTGATCGGACATGAATTGCATGGGGCTGCCCATCCAGGAGAAGCACTTTCTGCATGCAACAGGATTAGGAGGAGTGGGAGGAATACTCCAGACTTTAAAGGGGAACCAGAGCTCAGCTCACTCCAGGCACTGGCAGCAAAGTGGTTTAGTCCATGTGTCATGGAACATGCTAAAGGCTGATGGAGGCTCTCAGAAGCTCCACTCAGAGACACTTTCTGGCTCTTCCCAGCCTTGTTCACAGTCACAACCCAGAGGCAGTGATGAGCCTCAACAGAGGATGTATCAGCGGTGTTGCCTTCCAGGCGTTTCCTAGCACTTCTGTCCCAGCACAAGCTGCCGAGCCTGAGGGATGGCCATGCAGCCAGCACCCTGGGAGAAGTGGTACCTTGTGGAATCCAGCCTGAATTTTTTCTCCAATTTACCTGGAGAGGTAAAGCACCCATGAGGGATGCAGCAGCACAGTAAAGGCTGTCCCTTTGCCTTCTCTGCTCCAAGATGCACCGCTCAGCCCACTGCAAAATCCCTATGGAACGCCAGCAGCCATGGAGGGCCCAGGACCTGCATGAGGACCAGCCAGTCTTGTTTGATTACCAGCAGATGGAGGATGCACGCAAGAGAGAGATAATTAATTAATTGCAACTTTCCCTGCCTCCAGACTTTGGTTTCTATTGATCTCAGTTTTATCTGGAGTAATAGAGACAATTAGGAGGGAACACAACAGCAGAAGTTAATTACCAATGGAATGGAAACTGTGTCTTTCAATTTATTAAACTTCTATCACAAAGCAGCACTGCTGCAGAAGCACTAGGAGAGCCAGTATGCCTCTCCCCATCCCCCGTGTCCTGCAGGGCACTCCCCACTCTTGACAATCAATAATAAATGATAAACTCATCCTCCTTCTGAGCAGGGCCAAGGCTCCCGTGCCAAGCCCCAGGGAGCCAAGCCCTCGGGGGAGAGCATCTGGGCTGCTTGGATGGGCAACGTTCACTCTGACGAGAGCCTGGAAGCTGCTGCTCAGCCCTGCCTGCACCCCACCGGGCTGGCAGCTCTTGCAGGCAGGAGCTGCTTTGCAGGTGCTGGGGACAACTCATTGCCATTCCTGCCCTGAGCCCTGGGTGGAAGGCAGCCCTGCCTGCCCACGGTATGGGCACAGCACAGCGTGTTAAAACGGGTGCTGTGGGCAGAGGAAGGCTGGTTGGGGAGGAACCAGCCCAGCTCAGAGAGTTTCACTGATCACGGCTGGCTTTAGCTCCCAGAATTGGGTTTCAAGCAGCCTCAGGGATGCATCAGCCCTGCTAGACTTGCCAAGATATGCATCACTTTAATCAGGGCAGGGCTGCAGGAGGCAGCCAGGAGGGCTGTTACTTCTGCCTCTTAGTACCATGGCTCCAGGGACCTCCTTCCCCTGGCAGGAGGCTTGGATGTCAGGCAAGGACCAGGGATCATCCTCCCTTCCTTCTCTCCACCTGCCCAGTTTCGCCCCACCCTCCCCTCCGCTCCCTCCTCTGCACATCCTGGCCTGAGCCCAGCTTGGGAAATGCCAGTCTGCAGCCTCTCGAGAGACCCTCTGCAGCCTCTCAAGAGACCCTCTGCATCCTCTCGAGAGACCATCTGCACCGTGACAGCTGAAGTCACCTAGCAGGTAGCACAGCCTTGGTGAGACTTCTCAGAGAGCACCATAATTCGAAGCTGGCTCCTGCTCCTGTGCCAGCAGCCAGCGTGCCAGCAGTGAGCAGGTCAGGGATGCTGTGGCAATCCTCTGTCCCCCACTGCCCCTGTGGCACACAGTGCTGAGCATCCCCCCAAGCCAGTCTGGGGACTGGAGAGCAGCATCTGGCTCAGAGGCTGAGCTCTCTCTGCTTTTCCACAAAACACAGGAGAAAATGATTTGTTAAATATTGCATAATTCTCTGAGGGTGGCAGACCAAATGGTGTGACATAACGAGTCTAGCTTGGACCTGTTTTCAGCCATACCAGCCTACAAAACACTGCGCCTCTCTCCTCATCTTCTTGCCTGTCTCCTGCCTGCTGAAAATGCTCCCACCTGCCTGCTGTCCCTTCCCTGTCATTCCCTCAAGGTCTCTGAGTCAACTCCCACATCTTTGTCTCCAGGGCATTTCAGGCAGTGAGCGTCTAAGTGAGCCTCTGTTGATTGTGCAGGAGCCATAATTAGGTTTCTGGTTTGCTCCTGCCTCTCTTTCCGACTGTTCCCAAGACGGTGCTTGTGTCTGCGCTCCCCCACAGAGCTGGAGTTGTCCAGGAGTTGTCCATAAGACCCCACTGTCTCCCACTAACAGCTCACTCCAAGAGTCGTGGGGCTGTACGGCTGGTGTTACTGCCTCCCGGCATCAAAGTCAGATCACGTTGCTGAGGGTCTTGTCCAGGGGAGTTTTGAAAACCTCCAAGAGATCCCAGAAGCTCCCTGAGCACCTGGACTGGGGCTGCACCACTGTCACAGGGAGGAATTTTTTGACTATGCCCCATGAAGCTGGATGCTGTCCTTGTGTCCTCTTGCTCTTTCACTCTACACCTCTGGCTCTGCCTCCTTTAAAACCTCCACTTAAAGCAGTGAAAGACGCAATTAGATCTCACCCACATCTCCCTTCTAGAGGCTGATAGTTCCTTTGGTCTCCTTTTCTGTATCCTGTGCCCCAGCTCCTGGCCATCTTGGTGGCCTCCGTTGGACTTGGTATCTCTTCTGCAGTAGGGTGGCCAAAACTAGGCACGGGGCTGCCCTGTGGCTCCTTAAGAACTGGGTAGAGGGAATGATGACTTTCCTTGACGTGTCGGCTGTGCTTCTCCTAATGCAGCGCATCTGCGGACAGCCTTCATGACCACAGAGGGCAATGCTGGCTCAGTCTGACCTGAGCTGACCCACACAGCCTTGACCGAACAAGTTTTCTGTGTCACCAGAAAACTTTCTCTGGTCCTGTAAGAATACCTTGATTGCTCACGTCCCAGAACGGACCTGATGTAACCTCTCTTCATGATGAAAAATGACTGTTTATGTGCATGTAGTTAAGACAGTTTCATCAAGATCCTTTTTTGAAGCATCACGTCCAAAGATTTTGACACGGTATCGCTGACTGCTTCACTGGGGTCACAAGTTTAGGATTCATGGTCCCATTCTTAATACAAGGCGACATTGCACTGGACTGCGAAGAGAAAAGCACTCTGGAATACCTCACTTGCTGACGGCTGAGTGTGCATGCTATTAGAGATCGAGCAGCTGTGGGCCTGACCATACTTGAATAGCATACAGGTTTTAAATCCCTGGTATGGTAGGCACAAGCCAATTAGTCATGCTTAAATACTTGGGAGATTGCTGGAGCCCCAAGCCTCAGAGAACCGTAAGGCTCAATTCTGCCCTGCCAGTGAACTGATTTGCAGAAAAAGAGGGGAGGAGATATTTTCTCAAGGTGAAATAGATGTTCTTGGAGGATATGTGGGTTTAGTACAGTTAGGTACCTGGCAGATTAACCCCTGCAGCCTCGATTAGCCCTGCGCTGGGATTCCCGGGTGAAGCAAACATGAAAAACACAAAGAAAACAATTGCAGTCACAGTGACTTGCAGAATGCAACTTCTTGTGGCAGCTCTTAAGCAGTGCTGGTGACGCTGCAAAGCAGTTTGTAGCAAAGAGCAACACAACTCCGGAGTCAAGGTTGGGGCAGGGCAGAGGGTAAGCCCTGAGCACCGTGGTTAAGTTAGTGCCAGGCTTCGCCCCAAATTCCCAACATCCCCAGTCCAGTCCAGTATGTGGCCCTGGCTCTGTCCCCTGGCTGGGCAGGTCCAGCCTAGATGCCACGTCCCATGCAGCCTTGCCTGCTATATTTGCAGCCGCTTTTCCCAGCCCTTCCTGAGGAACCTGCTCAGCAGCTGTGTCCCTCCGGACCCAACACTGGCTGGGGCATCTCTCATTTACATGTCACTCAGCACATCCTCCTGCTCGCCTGCAAGTCCTAAATTCGATCTGATTTCAGTCTGATTAGTTTCCCCTCCACTTGAGAGAATTAATTCATCTCCGGCTCCGCTCTGGGTTTTTTTCCCAATCGATAAAAGGAGGAAGGAAAGGGTGGTGTACCTGTCATTAATCATCATTAAATTAGTGACTTCGGAATTAGCTCACCATGAAAGCCAGCACTTGTGCAGCAGCGGAGCTCTGCTGTGTCACCGTACAGTGAGACCTGGACCTCTGCAGAGTTTGTGCAGAAAGAAACAGAGGTCTGAGTGAGGAGTGACCTACACATGGATGCCACATGAGGGAAAAGATGCAGAACATCCTTGGTGTCAGAGGAAGGACTCTGCCACAGCAAAACACCTCTACACAAATAGGTACTGGCAGCTCCAGGTTGCGCCAACACTCAAGCCAAGCCAGAGCTTCATGATCACTGATCAGCATCACCCTCACCTCCTTGAGGTGACCATCCTGGTGCTGAACGCTGGCTCCATGCTCAAATCACCAGGCAGAGGGTTACCCTTCCACCCCACACAGCACATGGCCTCCACATGCACAGGGAAGATAAAGGGTCAGGAAGGAGCTTCCCTGCACCCCTGCATCCATCCGGCCATGGGGATCAAGTGATGCTGCCCCCCACCTCCATTCCCTGACCTCACTCCTGCCTCTGTGGCCTCCCCTCACCCATCCTGTCCACCCGGTGCTGGAGCAGGAGGCTGAGCTGTTATGGTGGCAGCATGTGGAGCAGGAGTGGTGGGATCAGGGGAAGGAGATCACATCCACCTCCTGTGTCAGCGGGTGACGAGCACACAGTGGTTTGTATGAGTAAATGTATCTAAAGATAGGTATATCCATCCTGCATTCCATGTTTTTCTCCCCTGGGCACCTTTTAGTTCCTGGTCCTCACACCTACTCCTGACCACTTTTTGCTACAGCTCTGATCTAGGAGCATCTGCTTTGCCTTCCATGGGAGTTCTGGTTGTGCTGTGGGACCAAGAGACAGTGATGACAGGACTGTGCCGGGGCAGTGGGTCTCAGATCACACCTCTATGGACCCGGTGTCTAAGTGACACTTCAGACCATGCAAAGCATCTGCCAGGGTCTGGTCTGGAAGGTTTGTCTTTGCCTCCCCTTGACAAAGTCAGTCATGCTTGACCTTCACCAGCACCCAGACACACCATAAAAACCCTCCCCTTGATGCTGCAAAAGCCAGTTGGCCACATCATGTCTTTGCAAGGCTTTGGACATGTGGACAGGGATGTCATCACCCTCCGTGGCACCTCTTGCTCACACAAGCACTGCATTTGCCCTGTTAGCCACAGCCAGCAGTGCCTTTGCCTGCTGCAACCTGCCATCCTCTTCCAAGGGCACTGCTTTGCGGGATGCAGCCCCCATCCGATAAGCGTGACCTACCCTACTCAGCCTTTGATGTGTGACCTTGCCTCTGGCCTTGTTAAAATGCGTGTTTCTGAAATGAGCCCACCGTAGCCAGAATGCAGCATTACACCCTCATTACTGATCACATGTCTTGCTTTCTCTGTCTCCCTGTAAATAATGTATTTTAATAACTAAGCACGCAGAGCAGGCTTCCTTTAACAGACATTGCCCAGAGTAGCCGTGCTGAGGAGGCGCATTCACTCCTGCTATGCCTCAAAGCACTTCATTAATACATCAGAAAAAGCCAGAAAAACAATGCAAATATTCGGACCAGCCAGTGCTTTCAGCAGGACTTGCCATCCCCGCCTGGCTGTACTGGGTCCAGAGCATCTCCTTGCCTGGCTGTACTGGATCCAGAGCAGCTCTTTGCCTGGCAGTACTGGGTCCAGAGCATCTCCTTGCGCCCAGCTCTGCTGCAGCCTTCCATCTGAGCCTTTCTTGGGGACTCTGTCCAGCTCTACCCCTCCTTTGAGACCCCTCTTAATGTGGCTCCTGCATGCTCCCAATCCACTTGGGGCTGGAGGTTTAACGCTTCAGGGACTGCAGGATGATCCCCACCTCCTCCTTCTCCTCCACTCTTCCTAAGCTGCATCAGTCTTCTGGTTGGGTCATCCTGCCCCTCCCCAGTGACAGCTCTGCTCTGATCACCAATCCTGGTTCCAGTTTGGAAAAATCTCCTACCAGCAGCTGTTCCCTTTTCATTTGCAATGCTGATGTGGCTGCTGACAGTGGGAGACCAGGTCAGGCCATTCCCAGTGCTGCTGAAGTGTTGCTGCAGGCAAAAAGAGCAAAGCATTCAATGGGAGATGTCCTCCACTGGCCTGGAGAGGGTGGGCATGGACACCCTGCTGCTACTATCCATACTCCTGCCCCAGCAGTGGGCAAAAAACCCTCCCAGCACCAGGAAGCCTGGCTCCTGGTACTGCTGTTACATTTTTCTCTCCAAGATTTGTCAGCAGCCACCCAGACTTGCTCTCCTCAGCCTGTCCTGCTGGCAGAGCAGCCAGAGATCAGGCAGGAGAACGAGCTGCAGATCAGCTGCAGAAATACCTCTGTCAAACACGCACACTGTCACGGGTGCATTTTCCCCTTGTGTAACACTTAGTATATATATTTTTAAAAAAAATACAATTTTTTGGGTTATAAGCCTCAGTGAAACTGATCCAGAGGAAAGCATGT